>NW_022589722.1:13868456-14391592 GCF_004348235.1 Phoca vitulina | reverse complement strand
TGATTAACATAATAAAAAATTTAAAAAAAATTAATGCATTAGAGTGTTTAAGAGAATTTAATTAACTAAATGAGACCAAACTGTAACCAGATTCCTTGTGACTATTAACATTTATAAATTTAAAATTGAATAAAAAGTTTTATGAGTTTAAAAGTTTAAGGAAAAATTAGAATTTTAAATTTGTAACTTTAATAAAATATTAATGTTTAAATGGCTGACAAATACAAAGTGTTTTGCAAACACAAAAGTCCCATCAAGGATAGCAAGAAACTCACACTGACATGGGTCACTGACACGGAGAGACAAACATCTGGAACCTACGTATCAAGCACTTACTCTGTGCCACCAAGTGACAGAACAAAGATACATAAGACAGCATGGTGGGGAAGACACAACGAAGCACAGATGAATAACTGCAACATGACTGAGAAAAGTACCTCAAAAGGAGGATGGGCCAGGATGTTTGGGGAGCTTGGCACAGCCAGCCCAGATCTGAGGGTTAGAGAGGGTTTCCCTGGGGAGCAAGCACTTCTGAACGGAACCAATGGAGTAGAATGGGGAGTCCCCTAGAACAGCAGTGGTCTGAATCATAGCAAACCAGGCAATCATCTACAAAGAAAGAGGTAAAAGAGGTGGTTTTAAGGGCTTTAGATATATCTCAAACAGTCCCAAGGTAGAATAAAAAAAAAAAAAAAGGCAAGAAGCCAGGCTGCATTGCTTGGAACAGAGGTTTCCTCCACTTAAATAAGAATGTTCCTTACGCTGCCTGCAGGCTCATTACTATGACAATAATGGCATTCAGCTGCATGCCTTATATGCACCAGGAAGAATCTAAAACCTATCTAGAAGAAACTGGAACCAATCTACTATAGAGGGGATTTCCGGTTAACAAAAAAGGAGAGTTCATAGGCCCTTAGAATATTAAACCTTCAGTTGCACTTTAGTGACTGCATAGTTCTGCCTTCTCAATCCTGCCTACATTTCGGAAAAATAGAGATGCCAAAACCCTGCCCCAGACCTGCTGTATCACTCTTTGGAGGTTACAGTCCCAGAATATATGTGTGTATGTATTTGTTTTGTTATGGTGGTTTTTAGTAATAGCAATAGTAGCAGTTGTAATATGTTTGCTGTGAAACAAAATCTCAAACACAAGTATATAAAGAAATTTCCCTTCTTCACCTTCCCTAATCCCAGAGGTTATTTATTCCATACCATGTATGACTGTATGAGTGTGTGTATATTTTAAAGGCCCCCCAACTAATAGATAATGTGTTAATGGTAGAATGTGGGTGGTGGGTGTTCACTATAAAATTCAACAAACATTTCTGTTTTAAGACTATCATAATAAAATATCCAGGAAACAAAATCTCTCCAACTGATCAGGATGCACAGTCGGGGCTGACAATCACTGGTCGAAGCCATAACCTAAATTGACAAATGAGAGAACTTTGGACAACAGAGGTAATGTTATGTGCCCCAAACCTAACAGGGTATAGAGGACAGAGTCAGCCCACGAACCTGGATCTTCCAGCTCTCTGTCCCGTGTTCTTGCCAGCACACCATGCCATCTCCAACAGGAGAGGCAGCCCCAGAGCAGACCAGGAAAGAAGACACAGGAGTTGCCTTTTCTGAACTTTAAATGACCAGGAATCTTGCATTTTTATTTTTCCTTGTGGCAGCAAACAACACTAGAACTCAGCTGCTATAATCTTTAATTTGTGTATGTTAATTAAATTATACTTATCTACCTTACCGACTCACATTGCCTTCAAGTACTTTAAGATTCCACAGAAAACTCGAGCATACATTCACCCTCATTTGTCTTCAAAAGTACCAAAGTCTATTGAAACTCTGCTGTGGCAGAGAGGAAGAAAAGACATTTTCAAAAATGTTAAGCATTATCTTCTAAAGTCAATGAGGAATGACAATGAAATGACAGTATAAGAACATTCCTGATCGTAAGTGAATATCAACACAGTAAGTCACAATTTTTGAATGGGGGCTATTAGTGTAAGTAAAAGGTTGGAAGATAATCTTTGTAGGCACTAAGATCCATTTTGTGGAAGGAAGTGGAAAGACAGGGATTAAATTAAATAAGTCTGAATTCCGAGTAGTATCGTTACAAAATAAGGCCACTGTTTATTGCCAAATTTTATATGCAACAAAGGCAACTTTTTCCGTTTCCCACATAAAACTTAGAAAATGTCTAACTTATAGAATCTCTTTGTGGAAGAGCCCAAACTTTAGGGAAACTAAATGTTAAGGCTACATCTGCCAGCCTAGGGAGAATTCCGGCAGCTGCCTCTTTGTCGTGGCTTTTTGCTCTTCCCAGCAGTCAGTTCAAAATATAAAAAGATAGGGACATAGAAATCAGGAGACCTGGTTTCTAGTCCCAGCTTTGTTGCTCAACTGCTTTTTCTCAGCCTCCTTACCTGCAAAAATGGGGACTAAATGGTCTTTGAGGTGCCTTACAATGCTAAAATCCTGGACTGAATACCTGTGTGTTGGGGCGCCTGGGTGGCTCAGTCGGCTGAGCATCTACCTTCAGCTCAGGTCATGATCCCAGGGTCCTGGGATGGAGTCCCGCATCTAGCTCCTTGCTCAGCGGGGAGTCTGCTTCTCCTTCTCCCTCTGTCCTTCCCCCTACTCTTGCTCATGCTTTCTCTCTCTCAAATAAATAAATAAAATCTTTAAAAAAAAAATGAATACCTGTGTGTTCCATCTAAGACATTTGGCAGTAACCTTAAATAAAACTACCTGGATATTTTTCTCCTACGCAATCATTGTTGCTCATCTTCCATTCATTCCCAGCCAGTTCTTAAAAATGTAGTCTGCAAAGAAAAGTTACCCCAAAAGGAAAAAAAAAGGCTAAGAGTTATTTGAAAAGGCATTCCTTCTTCCTTTTTTGATTAGTATTTGTAAGAGATATAAATGCAAAAAAAAAGAAAAAAATCAACTGACCAGTGTGTGGGCCCTGAATATGAAGGGGATTTTCTTCAGTCTTAAATTAATCCTTAGAAACACAACTCCTTTTTTTTTTATTATGTTATGTTAGTCACCATACAGTACATCATTAGTTTTTGATGTAGTATTCCTTGATTCGTTATTTGTGTATAACACCCAGTCTTCCATGTAGTACATGCCCTCCTTAATACCCATCACTGGGCTAACCCATCCCCCACCCCCCTCCCCTCTAAAATCCAGTTTGTTTCTCAGAGTCCATAGTCTCTCATGGTTCATCTCCCCCTCCAATTTCCCCCCATTCATTTTTCCCTTCCTTCTCCACGTCCTCCATGCTATTCCTTATGTTCCACAAATAAGTGAAACCATATGATAATTGACTTTCTCTGCTTGACTTATTTCACTTAGCATAATCTCCTCCAGTCCCATCCATATTGATGGGAAAGTTGGGTATTCATCCTTTCTGATGGCTGAGTAATATCCCATTGTATATATGGACCACATCTTCTTTATCCATTCATCTTTTGAAGGGCATCTCGGCTCTTTCCACAGTTGGCTATTGTGGACATCGCTGCTATGAACACTGGGGTGCAAAGAGGCAACCCACAGAATGGGAGGATTTTTGCAAATGACACTACAGACCAAGGGCTGATATCCAAGATCTATAAAGAACTTCTCAAACTCAACACCCAAAAAACAAATAATCAAGTCAATAAATGGACAGAAGACATGAACAGACACTTCTCAAAAGAAGACATACAAATGGCTAACAGACACATGAAAAAAATGTTCAGCATCATTAGCCATCAGGGAAATTCAAATCAAAACCACATTGAGATACCACCTTACACCAGTTAGAATGGCAAAATTAACCAAGGCAAGAAACAACAAATATTGGAGAGGTTGTGGAGAAAGGGGAACTTTCTTTACACTGTTGATGGGAATGCAAGGTGGTACAGCCACTTCAGAAAACAGTGTGGAGGTTCCTCAAAAAATTAAAAAAAGAGCTACCCTATGACCCAGCAATTGCACTACTGGGTATTTACCCTAAAGACACAGATGTAGTAAAAAGAAACACAACTCTTAAAGGCTACAATTATTTTTTTTTTATGACAAATTCAGGTAGTGACTTCACATTAAAAAGGTTCCCAAAAGGTATCCCATCAACAGACTCCAGCAATTATACTGGAGTCTATATTCCCTGATCCCCATAATAAAAGGTCTAGAAAGAAAAGTAAACTGAGGTGGCAAGACCTCATCTTCCCAGGCAGGGAGGCCCTGAGTCATTTCTGGTGTTGAATCCCTAGGGTGATTTTGAACCAAACCATTACTTACATGAGTTCTAACATGGATCTAGCTCTCTGCAGACTGCTCTCAGGAGTTCATTCTGACAGCCTGAGCTCCAGCAATCACTCTACTCACCACCAAGATGAGGTCAGGAAAATCTGAGCATCGAGGACCCAATGACTTGCCCAGAACAGGCTTGGGAGCCAGAATGCCTAGCCCTGAGTTCTGGGTCTACCCATTCCTAGCTGTGTAACCTGGATAGGTTACTTCCCCTCCTGTATAATGGGAATAATAACTGCTACCTTCTAAGGTTTTATGAAGATTAAGAGAATAGTTCGTGAATGAATAGCACCAGACATTATAGCAAGCACTCATTAAGTGTTTACTATCATCATTTAACCTTTTGGCACCTTTACTCAATGCTGCTTTTAATCATCAATTGGTAAGAAGTCCATGGTTACAGTACGGATTGCAAATTTTTAAAAATCTGAGTATCTAAAAACACACCTGGGAGAAAGCTACTAAATGTTTTCAGTAACAAGCAAAAGGCTCTTATCTCTAAAATGTCAGAATGCCAAACACATACACACACACACACACGCACACATAACCTGTACCAATTGTCAGTAGCTTCACCCCTGGAGTAGCAACTAACAAGCATGTGAGCATCCTGTTCATTTTTCTCTCACTCCTTTACTATATTCTAGGTACCACATTAAGGCTTTTCTATGTATTATGTCACTTAATACTTAAAACAACTCTATGGTAGAGATCAGTACTGCTTTCACTTTTCAGGTGAGGTACTTAAGATTCTGAGAGGACAAACAACTTTCCCCAAGGTCACACAATTAGGAAGTCTTGGATCTAGGAAGTGATCCCAGGTGTGATGACAAACACTGAACTCCCAACCATTGTATCATACTGCCACCTGTCATTTACACCTGCTTTGATGAAGGATATAAAAGGAACTAATAATGCAAGAGATACATATTCACATGCACATGGATCACTCTTCTTAGAGGAGAGGGTTCCAGTTTGGGTCTATGCCCTCCTTCTGATCTCCAACTCACCTATGTTCTACACATCATTTTTAAGAAATACATTTCCAAAGAGCTGTACTTCCAGTATTTATTTCCTGGAGGAAGGAAAAATAATTCTATTTCGAAGACAGCTATTTTAATGTGCTTAGTTTTTCACTCAAACCCTACACAAGTATTCTTCAAATGCAGATTTGAAAAGACATTTATATATATACATTTTTTTTAATTGTAGAGGGAAGGAGGACGAAAGATGGTGTAATCAAGCTTTGAATTACATAGCCCTTTCTCAGTTTACCTCTTCACCCCAGAGAAGCACAACGAAAGGTACCCCACCCCCTGAGCATATCAGACCTTTAGACTGAAATACAGCTTGGAGGAAAGATTACACTGGAATTTTTTTTTAATGAACTTGATACAGTCATTGGGCTTCAACTGCACTTACCGTATAAACAGGTAAGCTAAAATTATTCCCTATTTTTTCATTTGTGAGATTGTCCAAAGAGAATTAGATTGATTTTCCTATAGTGAAATTGACAGTTGTGAAAAAGAATTAAAGCCAAAACTTTCTGTGACCAAGTAGAAAACATACGGACCAGGGGTTATCTCATCTTGGTTTGTATTTGACTAAGCAACGTGTGTGTGTGTGTGTGTGCGCGCGCGCTGGGAAGGGGGCAGCGTGCATATGCACTTCCCAAATGTGTGTGTGTGTACCAGGGGTCATCTCATTTTGGTTTGTATTTGACTAAGCATCATGGTGTGTGTGTGTGTGTGTGTGTGTGTGTGTGTGTTGCTGGGAAGGGGGCAGCGTGCATATGCACTTCCCAAATGTCAATTCCAAAATTCTAGCTCTATTTCCCATCAAGTATTTTCATCTCCTTAGATGTTTCACCTCTACTCACTGAGGAATAAGTTAATCAAAAAACTCAATATGTTTCAGGTGTTGCCTTCTCCAGGGATATAATCTCAAGATGTTGAGGTCTTTCTATTCTATTAGTTATACCCTGTGACCTAAAAATTATTGGGTTGCTCCAGTCTTTTCGTTATAAAATGTTGTTGATGCAGTTCAGTACACCCTTAAGGAGGTCAAGATTTAGAGGTAATTTGCTTTGAGTTTAGTTTCTGGCTATTCTTAAGATTTCATTAAAATAGATCCTAGAGCTTAATGTTTTTGAATGTTATAATTATTTAACTTCCTTTTCTTAAAAGCTTTCTAGACTACTTTTATCGGGAAGAAACCACACAGGACATAGAAGCAGTTCTGTTTTTCCAAGTCAGACTCTAGAATAGCAGTTGGCAAACTTTCTATGAAGGACCAGAGAGTAAATATTTTCTGCTTTGCAGGCCATACCGTCTCTGCTACAACTACTCAACTCTGCGATTGTAACATGAAAGTAGCCATAGATGACACAAAAACAAATTAGCATGACTGTTCTAAGAAAACTTTATTTACAAAACCAGTAATTGAGCCACATGTGGCCCACAGACCATAGTTTGCCAACCCTCTCTGGATCATCCCAAGAGGCTGAATTTCTAAGGGTGGCTGATCTTCTACCCAACATCACAATAGAGGTTGTTTTAAAAATTGAGTGACTTGGGTGCTATAATTATCCATATACTTTATGTACTTGTCTGCTTATCTGTGTTGTATTTCATAATAAGGTTAGGTTTTGTTTTTAAGTAAGTGACTAAGTGATCCAGGAAGCTGGTTGGTCAAGGCTTAGAAGCAGGATACAAAGGGAACTTTTCTGGATAGGTCAAAGATTTTCACGGGGATTGAAAAATTTTAGAGTTGGAAGAAAGTTAATATTATATAGTCCAACCTCCTTCCCAATGGAGGAATTCCTTTTGCAACATCCCCAGCAGGTATTTAGTTCATCTGTGAGGGAAAATGTTTCAGGTTGGATTGGGGGGGAAGGATTAACATTTTATAAAGCAAAAATTGGTCTTCTCTACTTCATTCAATAGATACTCCTATGGACACCAAAAGCAAAGGCAACAAAAGCAAAAACAAATGGGACTACAACAAATTAAAAAGCTTCTGCACAGTAAAGCAAACCATCAACGAAGTGTAAAAACAACCTACAGAATATGAGAAAGTATTTGCAAATCATGTGTCTGATAAGGGTTTAATACCCAAGGTATAAGAACTTCTATAACTCAATAGTCAAAAAAAAAAATCTGATTAAAAACTGGGCAGAGGAACTGAATAGACATTTAAAAGGAGACCTACAAATGGCTAACCAGTATATACATAAAAAGGTATTCAACATCACTAATCAGGGAAATGCAAATCAAAACGCAAATATCACCTCATACCTGTTAGAATGGCTACATCCAGAAGATAAATAAGTGCTGGCAAGGATAGAGAAAAGGGAACCCTTGTGCACTGTTAGTAGGAATGTAAATTGGTAGAGCCACTATGGAAAACCGTATGGAAGTTCCTAGAATATTAGAAATAAAACTACCATATGATCTAGCAATCCTACTTCTGTATATTCAAAGGAAATGAAAATAGGCTATTGAAGAGATATCTGCTCTCTCATGTTCACTGCAGCATTGAGTGTGTAGGTTTCCTCACACCAACAAGCAATTCTTAGGCACCACCAGGGTGTCCAAGATTTCAACCCAATTTAATTCCATTCTGACCCTATCTACCTGGAGACTGCATCAGATTCCACAGATAAAAGGGCTCAGCCCCACAAGACAGTACTCCACACAGGGGCCAATTGCAAGCCTACGTTATATATTATCTGTGCTTCTAATCAACTAGATAAATGAAAATCAGAGGTTTCTAAAACCCTCTCCTTGGCTTTGATTAATTTGCTAGAACAGCTTATAGAACCTAGAGAAACATTTTGCTTACTGGTTTATTACAAAAAGATATAATGTGGGAGTAGCCAGATGGAAGAAAAGCATAGGGCAAGGCATGGGGGAAGGGCACAGAGCTTCCATGGCCTCTCTAGGGGCACTCTTCTTCCAGCCCCTCCACACGTTTGCCAACCCAGAAGCTCTCTGAAACCTGGCCTTTTGGGGTTATAGGGAAGCTTCATTACATGGTCATGATGGATTAAGTCTTTGGCAACGGATGAATCCTAAAGCTCTTCTTCCCTCCTGGGACTGTAAGTTCCAACCCTCTAATCACATGGTTAGCTCCACTGGTAACCAGCCCCCATTTTTGCTTTACAAAAGTCACCTCATTAACAGAGGGCTCTATTGCTCCCATCACTTAGAAAACTCCCAAGAGTTTTAGAAACTCTGTACCAGAAACGGGGACCAAAAAAAAAAAATTCTTATAGTTCACAGTATCACACCAAGATACACACACACACACACACACACACACACACAAGAATATTATTCAGCCATGAGAAAGAAGGATATCCTGCCATTTGCAGTATGGATGGGCCTTGAAGACAATACAGAAAGGCAAATACTGCATGGTATCATTTATATGTAGAATCTTAAAAAAAAAAAAAGTAAAACTCATAGAAATGGGGGCTAGGGAAAATAGGAAGAGGTTGGTAAAAGGGCACAAACTTTCAAAAATAAGTATCCCTGTAAAATGACCAGGTTCAAATCATAATACTTGGCTCTGTGAGAACACAAACATCTAAGACACTGTCAGTCTCTGAGGTGAGTCTCACAGTTTAATGGAAGAAATAAGATAGGATGCGAAGAGTTACAACAGAAAGTAGAAAAAGCACAGTTATTATGATTTAAAGATAACCAACAGACAACCCAATTTAAAAATGAGGGAAGGACTTGAACAGGCACTCCATAGACCTAGGAAGAGATGCTCCATGTCATTAGTAATACAAAGAAATACAAAATAAAAACCACAATAAGTTACCATTTCCCATCCACTAGACTGGCAAAATATAAAAGACACTTTCAGGGCTGGCAAGGATGTAGACCAATGAGGGCACTCAGAGCTGTTGTGGGGACTGGATGAGTTTATAGGTGTGAAGTGCTCAGAGGATTGCCAGGCACAGTGAACACTATGTGAGTTAGCCATCCGTCGTCATCATCATGGTCATTGAAATTATGTATTGATGGTGAAAGTGTAAATGGATATAACCTATTTGGAAAACAATTTGGCCTTTAATATGGCTGAGCAGGTTTATAGCCTGTGGCCCAGCAATTTCACTCCTGGGTAAATCCTTCAAGAAACTCTTGCACCTGGAGACATATACAAGAGGATTTATAAGAAATTTGTTTTTTTTTTTAATATTTATTTATTTGAGGGACGGGGAAGGACAGAGGGAGAGGGAGAGACAGTCCTAAGTAGACTCTGTGCTATGCACAGCACCCAACATTGGGCTCCATCTCATGACCCTGAGATCACAACCTGAGCCGAAACCAAGAGTCAGACAATTAACCAACTACACCACCCAGGCGCCCCAAGAAAATTGTTCTTAATAGCCCCAAGCCGGAATCATGCAAGTGTCTGTAAATGGAAGAATAGAGATGTTAGGTATATTAATACACTGGAATACTATACAGGAGCAGATATGAATGAACTACACCAGTCCATAACAACCTAGATGAATCTTCTCCAATTTATCTTCAGGTGAAAAAAAGTCTCAAAAATACACTGTTCCTGTTTATTTAAAATTCAAAAACTAAACTATGTATAATGATACATGCTAATTATCCTTGAATTTTAAGAAACAAAAATTTTAAAAAGTTTAAAAAACTAAACTATGTATTGTTTAGGGATATGAATGTATAGTAAAACTATAAAATAAAGAAAATGAAAATCCCCAAATTTAGTAGTTACCTTTAATATGGAAGAGGAAAAAAAATACAATCAGGGAAAGGCCACAGGAGTGTTCAAAGGCAATGTTTATGGTCTTTTGTTTAAACCGGGTGGTGGATAAACAGGTATTTAAGATTGTGTCATTCTTTATCTTATGTACACTTTATAAATATTTTATATCTACTCAATAATTAATACACCTATTTTTAATAAGAATTAAAAGAGGAGAGGTTACTTCTGACTGGGAGAAACTGGAAGGTAGGCCACCATGGCCAATAGGATTCTTTTTTTAATCAACCTGGTTGGTGGCATGGCCTTGGGATTCTGCAGCTGCTTTGGGCTCCAAGGGGGGAAAAAAAATCTACAATTAATTAGTGTGCCCTGGTCACAGATCTCTAAGTGCCAATATTCCCTGAGGGTTTGGCACCCCTGAGTTGAGGTGTTCCTGGCCTACAAGTCATTACATTATGCCGCATGATCTCCCTGTGACTCAAATTCCATCTGTGTTGGGTGTTGAAAGAGTGCAGAGATTTAGGAGTGAAGGAATACAGGTCAGACAGAATAATAGGAATATTTCAAGAAAACCAAAGAGCATTTTGGTTTTAGGCCAAAATCTGCTAATTTAAGCCATTCCTTTTCAATAGAGGCCATGATGTGGAGGGTATTATAGAATCAATCATATTCTAAAATCACTTAGATTTGGCTCAAAATGTGTATTTTTAGAGATAGGCATATCCAAGGATATAACAATTCTCAGCAACTTAGACCAATAGGTTAAATTTAGATTCTGGATACCCATCAGCACCTCTGCTCCTTCCTTCCTCCCTCCCTCTCACTGCGGTCTTAGTGCCAGGCTCTACGCTATGCTCAAGAGATAGAAAAAGTCCCTGCCCCCAAGGATCTTAGCATTGCACTAGAAACAGTTTAATAGATGCAACACGCACACCGCCCTCACATCAAGACAGGGCCTCTTACACTCTGTTAACTATGAGATGTATGGATTTTCAGCCTTTTTAGATCCTCTATACCAGCACTCCTGCCAGAACAAAGGGGTCAAATAGGAGCTAGCAGTTCCCAGCCACAAGTCCTCTTTCTCACCTCCTTCAACCCAGGAGCTGATCTGAACCCTTACTTACACCTCAGGAAAGGGAATACAAGGAAACTGGCAGAATGTACTTTATAAAAACCAAGACAGTCAGAATAATCTTTTCCTAATAGACATAAATGTTTTTAGTTATTCTGCTTTGCCTATTCCAAAAAGGCTATGGGTGATTATAAGATATAAAATATGGCTATTAAAATTAAAACTCATGTAATGGAAGGAAGAATCACGGTTCTGAAATCTTAAGCCAGGAATTTTCAAACTTTAACATGCCTAAGAATAACCAGTGTTCCATCTAAAATGTAGATTACTGGGGCTCCTGGGTGGCTCAGTCGGTTAAGCATCTGCCTTCGGCTTGGGTCATGATCCCACAGTCCTGGGACTGAGCCCCACGTCAGGCTCCCGGCTCAGTGGGGAGTCTGCTTCTCCCTCTCCCTCTGCCCCCGCTTGTGCTCGCTCTTGCTCAATAAACATCTTTAATAAAAAAATTTAATAAAATAAAATGCAGATTATTAAAGCCCAAGGACAGCCTTCTTAAAACTGACTTTTGCTAAAATGATCACTATAATTGAAAGCTGAGCTTTGAGTTTCCTGGTAGCCAAAGCAAAAAGAGGAAACATGATGTATTATGTAACTATCACTATATCCAAACATTTTACAAATTCTAAAAGTAATATAACATGGGTTTTTATTACTATTCATATAATAAACAATCTCTAAGCTGAATTGCCTGAAATATGTAAATGCTATCTCCTAAAAGTCTGAATAATTTGGCTGAGAAAAAAAATGTAAAAATAGTATCAGCCAATAAAATTCTAAGTTCATTTTACTCCTGGAAATAATGTGTTAAGCCAATGTCCTGTATCTATTATAATTCTGGCTCTGGCTTCTAAGCCTCCCCAAGAGGCTTTCATGGTGTTTAAGTTCAACAAACTTAATGGAGCCCTACCATAGTCCTATGGGTGGGAAACAAAGAGGTCATATTAGACATGGGAGTGAGAGTATCCTTCTAGAATGTACCTGTACTTTTTTATGTCCATAGAACTGACAAAGGTTTCCTAGGAGTAATCTACAATCCGAATGACCTGCCCCTCTATGATAATTCTATTTGTATATGTATATTCCTTTACAGTTCTTATCAAGAGTCCCCATATGCATTAAACACCACAATTACCTTGTATGCAAATTTCTAACAGCCTCACATCACAAATCAGGAAACTAGGCTCAGAGAAACTAAGAGAGTTGCCCAGTAGATAACAGCTGGTAAGGGCAGAGGCAAGAATGAAACCCCAGGGTGTCATCCCTCCATCCCAGTGGGAAGACCATGCTAGACACTCATTGTTAGATCACAACACCAAAGTAACAATTACATTTTTATTATCTTCATGAATATCCTCTTAATCTTTCTACATTATTTATTAAGAGGTCAGATCAATCGCAGGAACCAGCTAGATCAGTAGCATTTTTCCTTTGTATAAAAATCACAAATACATACTTCTCAGGATATTCCTGCATCTTTGATGAGAAAAGTGAGATTGATAAGGTTGCATAATTTTGTAATTAAATGAATGATACACAAGAAAATTGAGTTCTACAGTCCCGTGAGAAAGTATGAATGTTGTGAAGGTTTAAAAAATGACTCCATGAGGGGGAGGAGCAAGATGGCAGAGGAATAGGAGACCTAAATTTCGTCTGGTCCCAGGATTTCAGCTAGATAGGGATCAAACCATTCTGAACACCTACAGACTCAACAGGAGATGGAAGAAAAGAATAGCAGCAACTCTCTGAACAGAAAAGCGACCACTTTCTGGAAGGTAGGACATGTGGAGAAGTGAATCCAAGGCGATATACGGGAAGATAGACGGTGGGGGGAGGGAGCCTCCGTCACCCGCTACCGGCAAGTAATAGAGCAGCAGAGCACAAAATTGGAACTTTAAGAAGTGAGCTCCATTGAGGGACATCACTCCAGTGGCTAAGCGGGGGGTGGAACCCTTGCTGGGACAGTGTGGTCTCAGGACCCTCGGGGTCACAGAAAGACCAGGGGTACCTGAGTGCAGCAGAGCTCCCAGGTATCGGAGCAGGAAAGCTGGCTGCAGAGATGGAGCTGAGGCGTGGGCTCTCAGCTCGGGGTTGCCATAGACTGTGATCTGGGGCACAGTCGGGCCACTGCTCCTCCAGGAGGGACCCAACAAGCGGCAGATCCGGGGAGACTTCCCTTCCTCCCCCGGGAGGAGCAGCGCGGGAGCGCACCACAGGGATCTGCTGGGTTTGGAGACTCCAAACGGGGTCAGGTGCCAGAGCTAGAAACACTTGGTCACAGGCCAGGTGAGCATGGAGTGCGGCCGGAGACCGGGGAGACAGGAGTGATTCACTGTTTTTCTCTGGGGCTCACTGAGGAGCAGGGCCCCGAGTTCTCAGCTCCTCCGGGGCAGAAATTGGGAGGCCGCCATTTCACTCTCATCCTCCAAAGCTGTACGGAAAGCTTGCAGGGAACAAAAGCTCCCAGAGCAAACCCAAGCAGATTACTTAGCCCGGCCTGTCAAGGGCAGGGCAATCCTGCCTCCAGCAAAGACATTTAAGAACCACAGCAACAGACCCCTCCGGCAGAAGATCAGCAAGAACAGCCAGCCAAGACCAAGTTTACTGATCAATGAGAACGGTAGAACTCCAGCACTAGGGTAATACAGCACATAGAATTCATGGCTTTTTCCCCCCGTGATTCTTTAGTCTTTCAAAGTTAATTTTTTTAATTTTCTTTTTTTTCTTTTTTGAAATTTTCTTTTTCCCTTTTTCAACCAACACCTTATCAATCCCATTTTTTAAAATCTTTTTTATTTTTCATTTTTGGAGTCATATTCTATCCCTTCATAGTAGTTAACCAAAAAAAAATTAAAATTAAAAAAAATAATAAAATTTAGGCATACAGTTTCTTCTAAAAGACCAAAATATACCCTAAATCTCTAGTATATGGCTTTGTTCTAGTCTTCTGCCTGATCACATTCTCTCCCTTTTTTTTTTTAAATCCTCTTTTTTTCAACCAACTTATCACTTTTATAAAATCTAATTTTCATCTTTACAGTTATATGCCATCCCTTCATTGTATTTGCCCTTATTTTTATACATATATAAGCTTTTCTTTAAAATTTTGGGAGGCAGTTTCTTCTAACAGACCAAAATATGCCCAAAAGCTAGTGTGTGGCACTGATCTATTCACCAGCCTGATCATATTTGATCATACTCTTTTTTTTAAATCTTTTTCTTTCCTTTTTTTTTTTTTCTATTATCTTTCTTTCCCTTTCTTTTCCCCTGGTTTCAGGTCTCTTCTGATTTCTTTATTGTATATTTTTCTGGGGTCGTTGTTACCCTTTTAGCATTTTGTTCTCTCATTCATCTATTCTCCTCCTGAAAGCAGCTCGGGACAAGAGATATGTAACCTACAATGGTAGAAACATCAGATTGGCAACAGACCTATCTACAGAGTCCTGGCAGGCAAGAAAGGACTGGCATGATATATTCAGAGCACTAAATGAGAAAAATATGCAGACAAGAATACTATATCCAGCTAGGCTGTCATTGAAAATAGAAGGAGAGATAAAAAGCTTCCAGGACAAACAAAAACTAAAGGAAATTGCAAACACGAAACCAGCCCTACAGGAAATATTGAAAGGGGTCCTCTAAGCAAAGAGAGAGCCTAAAAGTAACATAGACCAGAAAGGAATAGAGATAATATACAGTAACAGTCACCTTACAGGCCATACAGTGGCACTAAATTCCTATCTTTCAATAGTTACCCTGAATGTAAATGGACTAAACGTCCCAATCAAAAGACACAGGGTATAAGATTGGATAAAAAAACAAGACCCATCGATATGCTGTCTGCAAGAGACTCATTTTAGACCCAAAGACACCCCCAGATTGAAAGTGAGGGAGTGGAAAATGATTTACCTTGCTAATGGACACCAAAAGAAAGCTGGGGTGGCAATCCTTGTATCAGACAAATTGGATTTTAAACCAAAGACTGTAATAAGAGATGAGGAAGGACACTATATCCTACTTAAAGGGTCTATCCAACAAGAAGATCTAACAATTGTAAATATCTATGCCCCTAACATGGGAGCAGCCAATTATATAAGCCAATTAATAACAAAAGCAAAGAAACACATTGACAACAATACAGTAATGGGGGGGACTTTAACACCCCCCTCACTGAAATGGACAGATCATCTAAGCAAAAGATTAACAAGGAAATAAAGGCTTTAAATGACACACTAGACCAAATGGACTTCACAGATATATTCAGAACATTCCATCCCAAAGCAACAGAATACACATTCTTCTCTAGTGCCCATGGAACATTCTCCAGAATAGATCACATCCTAGGTCACAAATCAGGTCTCAACTGGTACCAAAAGACTGGGATCATTCCCTCCCTATTTTCAGACCACAATGCTTTGAAACTAGAACTCAATCACAAGAGGAAAGTCAGAAAGAACTCAAACACATGGAGGCTAAAGAGCATCCTACTGAAGAATGAATGGGTCAACCAGGAAATTAAAGAAGAATTAAAAAAATGCATGGAAACCAATGAAAATGAAAACACAACTGTTCAAAGTCTTTGGGATGTGGCAAAGGCAGTCCTAAGAGGAAAGTATATAGCAATACAAGCCTTTCTCAAGAAACAAGAAAGGTCTCAAATACACAACCTAACCCTACACCTAAAGGAGCTGGAGGAAGAACAGCAGATAAAGCCTAAATCCAGGAGGGGAAGAGAAATAATAAAGATCAGAGCAGAAATCAATGAAATAGAAACCAAAAGAACAGTAGAACAGATCAATGAAACTGGGAGCTGGTTCTTTGAAAGAATTAGTAAGACTGATAAACCCCTGGCCAGACTTATCAAAAAGAAAAAGAGAAATGACCCAAATAAATATAATCATGAATGCAAGAGGAGAGATCACAACCAACACCAAAGAAATACAAACAATTATAAGAACATATTATGAGCAAATATCTGCAAGCAAATTAGATAATCTGGGAGAAATGGATGCATTTCTAGAGATGTATCAACTACCAAAACTGAACCAAGAAGAAATAGAAAAACTGAACAGACCTATAACCACTAAGGAAATTGAAGCAGTCATCAAAAATCTCCCAACAAACAAGAGCCCAGGGCCAGATGGCTTCCCAGGGGAACTCTACCAAACATTTAAAGAAGAATTAATACCTATTCTTCTGAAACTGTTCCAAAAAATAGAAATGGAAGGAAAACTTCCAAACTCATTTTATGAGGCCACCATTACCTTGATCCAAAAACCAGACAAAGACCCCATTTAAAAGGAGGATTACAGACCAATATCCCTGATGAACATGGATGCAAAGATTCTCACCAAAATATTAGCCAATAGGATCCAATAGAACATTAAAAGGACTATTCACCACAACCAAGTGGGATTTATTCCTGGGCTGCAAGGTTGGTTCAACATCTGCAAATCAATTAATGTGATACAATACATTAATAAGAGAAAGAACAAGAACCATATGATCCTCTCAATAGATGCAGAAAAAGCATTTGACAAGGTACAGTATCCTTTCTTGATTAAAATTCTTTACAGTGTAGGGATAGAGAGTACATACCTCAATATCATGAAAGCCATCTATGAAAACCCACAGCGAATATCATTCTCAATGGGGAAAAACTGAAAGCTTTCCCCCTAAGGTCAGGAACATGGCAGGGATGTCCACTATCACCACTGCTATTCAACATAATACTAGAAGTCCTAGCCACAGCAATCAGACAACAAAAAGAAATAAAAGGCATCCAAACCGGCAAAGAAGTCAAACTCTCACTCTTTGCAGAGGATATGATACTTTATGTGGAAAACCCAAAAACTCCACCTCAAAACTGCTAGAACTCATACAGGAATTCAATTAAGTGGCAGGATATAAAATCAATGCACAGAAATCAGTGGCATTCCTATACACCAACAACAAGACAGAAGAAAGAGAAATTAAGGAGTCAATCCCATTTACAATTGCACCCAAAACCTAGGATACCTAGGAATAAATCTAACCAAAGAGGCAAAGAATCTGTACTCAGAAAACTATAAAATACTCATGAAAGAAATTGAGGGGGACACGAATGGAAAAACGTTCCATGCTCATGGATTGGAAGAACAAATATTGTGAAGATGTCAATGCTACCTAGGGCAATCTACATGTTTAATGCAATCCCTATCAAAATACCATCCACTTTTTTCAACGAAATGGAACAAATAATCCTAAAATTTATATGGAACCAGAGAAGACCCCGAATAGCCAGAAGAATGTTGAAAAAGTTGACTTCAAGCTCTATTACAAAGCTGTCATCATCAAGACAGTATGGTACTGGCACAAAAACAGACACATAGATCAATGGAACAGAATAGAGAGCCCAGAAATGGACCCTCAACTCTATGGTCAACTCATCTTCGACAAAGCAGGAAAGAATGTCCAATGGAAAAAAGACTGTCTCTTCAACAAATGGTGTTGGGAAAATTGGACAGCCACATGCAGAAGAATGAAACTGGACCATTTCCTTACACCACACACAAAAATAGACTCAAAATGGTTGAAAGACCTCAATGTGAGATAGGAGTCCATCAAAATCCTAAACGAGAACACAGGCAGCCACCTCTTCGACCTCAGCTGCAGCAACTTCTTCCTAGAAACATCGCCAAAGGGAAACAAGGGCAAAAATGAACTATTGGGACTTCATCAAGATAAAAAGCTTTTGCACAGCAAAAGAAACAGTCAACAAAACCAAAAGACAACTGACAGAATGGGAGAAGATATTTGCAAATGACATATCAGATAAAGGGCTAGTATCCAAAATCTATAAAGAACTTATCAAACTCAACACCCAAAGAACAAATAATCCAATCAAGAAATGGGCAGAAGACATGAACAGACATTTTTCCAAAGAAGACATCCAAATGGCCAACAGACACATGAAAAAGTGCTCCACATCGCTCGGCATCAGGGAAATCCAAATCAAAACCTCAATGAGATACCACCTCACACCAGTCAGAATGGCTAAAATTAACAAGTCAGGAAAGGACAGATGTTGGCGGGGATGCGGAGAAAGGGGAACCCTCCTACACTGTTGGTGGGAATGCAAGCTGGTGCAACCACTCTGGAAAACAGTATGGAGGTTCCTCAAAAAGTTGAAAATAGAGCTACCGTACGACCCAGCAATTGCACTACTGGGTATTTACACCAAAGATACAAATGTAGGGATCTGAAGGGGTACACGCGCCCCGATGTTTATAGCAGCAATGTCCACAATAGCCAAACTGTGGAAAGAGCCAAGATGTCCATCGACAGATGAATGGATAAAGAAGATGTGGTATATATATACAATGGAATATTATGCAGCCATCAAAAGGAATGAAATCTTGCCATTTGCAACAATGTGGATGGAACTGGAGGGTATTATGCTGAGCAAAATAAGTGAATCAGAGAAAGACATGTATCATATGATCTCACTGATATGAGGAATTCTTAATCTCAGGAAACAAACTGAGGGTTGCTGGAGTGGGGGGTGGGGTGGGAGGGATGGGGTGGCTGGGTGATAGACATTGGGGTGGGTATGTGCTATGATGAGTGCTGTGAATTGTGTAAGACTGTTGAATCACAGACCTGTACCAGTGAAACAAGTAATATATGTTAAAAAAAAAAAAAAAAAAAGGGAAGTAGGAAAGGTAAAATGAAGGGGGGAAATTGGAGGGGGAGACAAACCATGAGAGACTATGGACTCTGAGAAACAAACTGAGGGTTCTAGAGGGGAGGGGGGTGGGGGGATGGGTTAGCCTGGTGATGGGTATTAAAGAGGGCACATATTGAATGGAGCACTGGGTGTTATACGCAAACAATGAATCATGGAACACTACATCAAAAACTAATGATGTAATATATGGTGATTAACATAACATAATAAAATTTTTTAAAAAAAGACTCCATGAATAGGTTTCTTTATCTTCGCATTTTGGTTTTTTCTTGGTTTCAAGAGAGAAGCTATTTGTCACATTGTAAATAGCTATCTAAACAGATGGTTCCTCACACATTAGATGTTACCATAGCCATAGAGATTCATGACATGACATTTTTAATATCTGGTAATTACTTAGATTTAAAGGAGTCAAAGTCAGATTCTATAAAAACATCATTTTGCCTTTAAAATTAATGCTACTCCCACTCCCCTTTAAACATCTAAGTATGTGAACTCAGTGTAGGGAAATCTAAAAATTTGGGGAAATTGTAACATTTTAAATCACAGAAAAATATCATGTCTTCATTCAATGATACTAGTAAAAACTAACCTAAAAGTACTGCATTTACAGCTCAAAGCTGTAACAAACCAAATAAAGCAATTAGATTCAATGAATGCATTGAGGACCTCTGATGCTCAGGCCCTGGGTTAAAAATACAATGAAAATACAGGAATAAGATGAAGTTCCTGACCCAGGGGCACTCAGAGACCCAAGAGAGCTGGATATGTAAGCACATAAATTAAAATGCAGCATGAGGAGGGCTGAAATAAATGTAAAATGTATAAGGTCAGGGTCCTAACATTTTCCCTGGCTTTCAAAGAATTTGTCATCTCCACAACCTTCATTCCACCCACTGTGTGAAATTACGTGTATTACAAAGCATTGAGGACTTGTCTCTGGTCCCTCTGGTTTGGTTTTGACCTTGTTTTCTGCTGAGTTAGAGGAAAGAATGACTCTTAGGTGAGCACAGTACGCGCTGAACATACTAAGACTCAAATCTTCCATCGCTTCGATTCCACATGGTCTCAAACACTGCGGGTTCTGGCATTACTCAAATCCTACCTGAATAGCTTCTCCTACCGTTTTGTTAAACAACTTTATTACATTAATTAAGTCACACTTCCAGCATAAAAATGGCCCTCCTACGCAGCTTAATGTGAATAAGGGGTGGCATTATCAGACAAGAACTGAGATGTAAGATTCTCTTGCCAATCAGTCATGGAACTGCAACTTAGACCTTTAGAGCGTGACTCAAAAATCCAAACCTTCTAGCAGTGCCTCTCCAGAGAAGTTTACTTTGCTATCCATCCCCAGGATATCAATAAAATCTTTCATTCCTTCCAGTTTTAGGAAAACAGGGTTTTACTACATTTTCATTCCTTCTCAGTACATTTAAGGAAACAAAGCAATTTGACATTTTTACTCATTTTAACTGATGTCCTTCTCAGATAGGCAGCTTTCTCCTTGCAAACGCTAATAGCTGGAATGACGGTATAATCAAGCGAGCAGTACCACTAACTCACCTATAAGCACTACGGCTGCCGGACTCACCTCTTGTCAGCCTCCGTAAGAGTGTGACCAAGAGTATTAGCTATCATTTTATACGTTACCAGCACCATTCCTTCCAGAACACATGTTCAATTGAATGATGCTCTGAGGAAGCATACAAACAAAAATGATCACCTGGTAATTAGCCCAGCCGTCCCTGGGTATCAGGTGGTTTTCCAGTTTAAAAGTAGTCTGTAGCTAAATGCATGAGGTCTCCTCAGAGGACACTCTTACCCAAATTTGCACCACCACCCACCCTGTCCTTGCATTTTCTCCTTGAGATGCTAACAGGTGGTCCTCAGTTTAGGAAAGAAGGAGTTACTAAGCCTTTTGTTCAGAACTCAGAAAGGAAGCTCGCCATGTGACTAAGGAGTATGTATGCCTCTTAGACTGTCAGGACGAAGCCCCAGTGCTGGCTCATGCTCAATAAATGTGGGGTAGACTGGTGAGTGAATGCAAGGAGTGGGGTTATAAGTCATGGTAAAATTCAAGGCCAGTTCACAAAAGCCCACATGACTAAAATAAAGCACTCAGAACCATGAACGGAGGATGAAGCACTCTGGGCACCAGTAGCTGCTCCTGCATCAGGGCTGGAAGGGGCACAGGAGCCACTCATTTAGAAAGGAAGAAAGACCAGAGAGGTCAGGAAACTCATTCAGAGTCACACAGCTAGGCTCCCAACTAGCACCCTATATGGACAGAGGAGCTGCAATTTGAGGAACAACCTAGTGCAGTCAGACAGGTATTAACTGTTAGACTTTGGGGCAACTACTTCCCATCTCTGTTCCTGGTTTTCATGGCTATAAAATAAGGATAATGACTCCAAATGCTGATGGCCAATGTCCAAGCTGCCAGCATCATACTGAGTGCATGGAAGACCCCTAACACAGGACCTGGTACACAGTAGGCACCCAGTAAATATTAGCAACTTTATCTTTCCCCTACACATCACCCAAATGGCCTCCTTCAAAGCCCGAAGCAGCTCTGCATTCCCATGGGATCAAGATTTTGTGTCACACAGGGATAGAGGCAATGGAGTAACCCTGTAAAGAAATGCATGGGAATGATAAACCCTGAATTCAGAATAGTACTTACCTCTGCGGGGAAAGGAAAGGTACATGAGGGCTTCAAATTTACCAGCAATATTTGAGGTCTTCAGGTAAGAAAACACATATTTTAATGTGTTTCTCATATCTGAAATATTTCATGATAAAGTGTTTAAATAAAAGACCCAAATCCTTGAGAAAATGGCACAAGGAACCACAAAGTATATATAAGGGGGCAAAAAAAGGGGAAAAGTTTGGGAATATGGGGAACTGTCCCAGGGAGGGGTGCTGAACAACAACAGTAGAATGCTGGGGTGGTCCCTGAGGAAACAGGCTCAAGAAGGATACATGACAACCTTGAACTCCATCACAGTTTCATCTGGTCCTCCTAAGAAATGTATAGAGAAACAGAAAACATGGCTTATATTTACATTTCCTTTCAACCTTTAGGTTTGAGGTATAAGTGCCTTTTGTCCAGGGGGGAAAAAAAAACAAAAACCCAGCCACATTGAAGGGGTCACATGTCCTAACTGAGTCAGCTCAGCCACACTGACCACAGACCTTAGCAGCTAGGCTTTTCCCAGCCCCTCCTGATAGCTCTGAAGATGTGGAAAAGAGAAGAATTAGGGGAGAAAAAACAACTGAGCCAAGACAGAGGAATCCATTATGAACTCATTCTCTCCTCATTCTGATCCCAGCCAAATTTTAAAATGCTCTTAAATTAGTCTGTTCTTAATTTGACAAGAATATATGCATTTCACAAGGCATGCAGTAGGTTCTTAAATACATAGAATGAAATCAGTACCCCCACTGCATACAGATGGTCCATGTTTGGAGAGATGGAGAACTAAGAAGACACAGTGAGGGGCGCCTGGGTGGCTCAGTCATTAAGCATCTGCCTTCAGCTCAGGTCATGATCCTGGAGTCCCAGGATTGAGCCCCGTGTCAGGCGCCCTGCACAGCAGGAGGCCTGCTTCTCCCTGTCCCCCTGCTTGTGTTCCCTCTCTTGCCATCTCTTTCTCTGTCAAATGAATAAAATCTTAAAAAAAAAAAAAAAAAAAAGACCTAGTGAAAGGAAGAGATTTGTCCAAAGACTTAACATGTTCCAATGTGTCTCTGAGCAAAATCATCCTCTTTAAGTTTCCACACCCTCAAAGGAGTATTATTAATACCTAATTATAGTAAGTTGAATAGTGCTCTCTAAAACATACGTTCACCTAGGACCCCAGAATGTGACCGTACTTGGAATAAGGGTCTTTGCAGATATAATTAAGGTAAGAATCTTGAGATGAGCTCATCCTGGATTAGAATGGGCCCTAAAGGGGCGCCTGGGTGGCTCAGTCGATTGAGCATCTGACTGCATTTTGGCTCAGGTCATGATTTCAGGGTCCTGGGATGAAGTCCAGGGTCAGGCTCCATGCTCAGTGGGGAGTCTGCCTAGGGGTTCTCTTCCTCTCCCTCTGCCCTTTCCCTTGCTCACACACTCTTTCTCTCAAATCTTTAAAAAAAAAAAAAATAGAATAGGCCCTAAATCCAGTAACAGTTGTCCTTAAGAGACAGAAAAGGGAAGACACACCCAGAGAAAGCCATGTGAAGATGGAGCCAGAGATTGGTGTTACACTGTCACAAACCAAGGGAAGTCACCAAAAGCTGGAAAAGGAAAAGGAAGTTCTTCCCTAGAGCTCCTTAGAGGAAGTACAGTCCTGCTTGATTTCAAACTTCTGGCCTCTAGAATTATGAGAGAACAAATTTCTGTGGCTTGATGCCACTAAGTCTGTGGCAATTTGTTTTAGTGGTCCTAGGAAACTAATATAATACCTTACAGGGTCAATGGGAACATCAAATAAGATCATGCATGTGAAAGCCCATGGTGAACTATTTAAAGGGATGTAAGTGGTAGCTGTCACTGAGTCAGAATTTGGAGGAGTAACTTATCTTCTGTGAGGAAAAAATTCTAGACCTGCCCCTGAAGACACATACCCAGCAGCTCTCTCCAGACAGGACTATTAGAATGTTGGGATCCGCCTCCTTTTCTTGCCGGCTCCAGACCTATTCACTCCACTAATATGGTGTGCCTTTGAGGAGGATTCCAGCGTCAGCTGGTGCACAAAGAAGGCACCCATCTGCTCTCGGACATTGACCACGTGGCAAGCATTACACTCCGGGGTCACCATCTGCACTAACAACTCACATCCAAGTACGGTTCAATGTCAAACTTACTCTAATCCTGAATGAGCCAGGAACAAGGGCAGGTGACTCTGGGGCCAGAGTTTCCACAAACAGTGCATCTGGGTCAGAGTATTTCAGAGCAGATCAACTCCAGGCTGAAGAAGGGCGGGCCCAAGGCAAGGCCCTCAACTGTCAACCTCAGATCCAAGAAACCTCATCTAGGACAATTCCCAGGTATAACGTGATCCAGGATGTCTTGGGTGTTTATTATTTTCCTTTATACCAAAATCCACAGTCCCTGAGGGAATGGGGAGTAGATATACATTACTTGAAGTACGTAAACAGACAGTGTAAAAGGGCAGAAAGAACATCTTAGATGGATGAAGAAACACAGAGAAGGAAAAAGTGCTCCAAGAACCCCAAAGGAAAATGAATGGAAGAAAACAGTGGGATGGTCATCTCTGATGAATTTAATGGTAACTTTCAACTTCACAGTATGCTTGAATAGAAGCTGGTACTGTTCCCATTTTACAAATCAGAACAAAGAACAGGAGGCAGGCTGGCAATTCTGTGTTCAGAGAAGAGACATCTACTTATCAGGAATTAACAGAGTAGACTCAGCAGCCTTCAAAGGTTTCTCTCAATTCTGAAATTCACCTTTCTCAAATGTAAAGTTTTCAATCACTCCCTCCTACATAAGGTCAAGGTTCTTGGCATATAGCACTGAAGGCTCTCACAATCAGGCCTACTTTAGCAACTAAACCAGGGAAAGAAGGGTATATAGGAGTATCAGAGATAAGATGGAAAGGAGGCAGGCAGAGGTTAATCATGAAAGGCTAAAGAGATTTAACTTTATTCTCTAGATGACTGGAAACTACTAAAGTTACAAAGAGAGTGGCATAACCAGATTTGCACTTTAGAAAGATTATGGCAACAGCCATGTGGAGAATGGACTGGAGAGACTGCAAGGAAGACCAGTGGAGAATGGATTGGAGAGACTGCAAGGAAGACCAGGGACTAAATATAGTCCAGACAAAGGTGAAAAGGGTTGAACCAAGGCAGGGAGAGTGGGGATAAGGAGACAGACTCAGCAAGGCTTACTACCTAAATGTGGGGAACAGGACAAAGCAAAGAACCTAGGATTAGTCTCATTTTCTGCCTTGGACAACTGAGTACATTCAACAAGATAGAAAACACAGACGGACAGAAAAGAATTTGAGGCAAAAAGATGGTTTTTGGTTAACCTGAGTTAGGGTGCTGTGGGACATCTATATGGATATGTCAAGAAAGATGTCAGAAAGGGTCAGGTGGAAGATCTGAGCCTAAAATACAGAATACAAACCTCAGATGAAATAGGATTAGTGGCTACAGACCAGGAAGGGTAGATGGAGTAAGAGGAGGCAAAGGGCGGACTCTTTGAGGAGACTGTTATTTTAAGGGACATATGTAGGAGAAGGTCTAGTGATGGACAGAGAAGCAGAACAGAACTCATGGCTACAGAGCTTTAAGGAAGACATATCCCAAGAGTTGAAATATCCCATAGAGAGAGAGCATATTCCAGTGAATCATAACTATTTATGTAATAATTTTCTCTTCTGAAAGCCTCAAAGGGGTCAGGGACCCTACATTTTCATTTTTACATCCTCAATACTTTACACAATGGCAGGTGCATAGGAGGTACTCAAAAAGTATTAGATGAATTAAGTCTAACTAGATTTATGGTCATGAAAATAGCAGTAATTGTGTGTCGGCCCTAAAAACTTTAAGTTGACTGACTTTTTGAATCCTTACAAAAACACAATAGTGTAGGTATTACCATCATCTCTACTTTATTTTTAAATTTCAGAGCAAATAAGACCAAACAGAAAGTTCAGATTTTTTTGGCTACTATTCTGTGTTTTAGTCAAATGATAAGAATATTTCTAAGTAGTACAACTGAATTTATACAGCAAATTTTTTCCTCAAGATGCAAGACAGATTAAAAAAAAAAAAATCAATGTTGGGTCAGGTGAGAAGAGGTATCACCTAATTGTTCTCCTGCCCCTTGTTAATTCTTGAGCTTTCTGGTCAATCCCTATTCCATCATTAAACCACATTATAAAATATTTTCTGTGCACAAATTAAAGTGACACCTTCAGTTTCATCCTGAATCTCCAACTCAAAAATAGTAGCTTTAGCAGACTTTGCAGTGTTGTAATTTGAAGCTACCAGTACAAACCATAAAATTTCTTTAAGAAAACATGAGGGGTGGTAAGGTCCTTAATAGTCATAACAATGACGGTTTTGGTGTTTGGGATTTGCAAAGATAACAAAAGCAAAAAAACAAGTGGGACTACAACACATTAAAAGCTTTCACACAGCCAAAGAATACCATCAACAAAATGAAAAGGCAATCTACAGAATACATGTATCAAATCCTTATGTTGTACGGCTTAAATTAATATAATGTCATACATCAATTAAATCTCAATAAAACTGGGAGTAAAATGCTAGCAGCACAGACGGATAATGTACAATATCCAAAATCACTTAGATGGAACTTTTAAATCTTCCTGGTTGCATTTTATTTAGCAAGGAAATGGTATCTAATGCTTCATAAAATGGTAACAGTAATACTAATAACACTTGAAGCCCTGACTTGGGATTAAGTGGGGAAAACTGTACTTTTCATGCTTTACCACTCAGACCCTCTTTGCAAACTATGCTATTCTAAGACCAAATGATGCTCTGATAAAAGAGTATAAGATTAAAATAGTAAAAGATTTGCCCTCTGTCACACTTTTCCTAGAACAGAGAAAATGGTTCAATGTTAAGGTATCAAAGGACTTCTCTGCATGGGGAAGGTAAGTGAGAACATCAGCTGCAATATCAGCAAATTTGAGAGCAGGCAAAAGCAAACTGAGTACTCAAAGCACCAAGAAAACAAATCATTGTGTTGAGCAGGAGCTAGTAAACTGGGAAGAAATTTAAGGTTAAGTCAATTAATGGTAATTAGATGAAGATAATCAAGGATGACTGTAACCCAAGTACAATGATTATTACAAAGAGTTTTAAGGATTAGGGATACAGCCTTAGTTTAAGGACAGAACCAAGACTTTAATAACCAAGTCTTTAATTCAACAAATACTGATCAACAATTATGCATCACTTACTGTCCAAGACCATAGGGATCCAAATTCAAATCAGACATTTTCCCTGCCTGCCTGGTGCTTACCATCTGGCAGGGTGATGATACACACTCAACTAGGACTCACTGTGGTTGTCTGAATAAGGTGCTATGGGAACACAGAGGAAGGAGCATGGGGTAGCCCTCACAGAGAGATGGCATTTGATCCAGATCTTAAATTTTATCAGGGAGAAGAGAAGGAAGAACAGGGCACTCTCAGTATGAGTTCAGCATAAGTAAAGGCAGGAAGACATTACAGTACACCAGCAGGGCCAGAATGTAGGATCTTTGAGGGCAACAAAGCTAAGAAGATAGCCCAGGTAAAAGCATGAGAGTCTTAAACTCCATACTAGGACATTTGGACTCATTATCGGTGGTCCCTGACCACCGAGAGTTTGCATTTTTTTATTTGTGTAACACCTAAAATTTATCCTTAGAAACATTTAGTATATTCATAATGTGTGCAAACATACCACTATCCAGTTCCAGAAAACTTTCAAAACTTTCAAACTTTCAGCACTCCTAAAGGAAACCCTATATACATTAAGCAAGCACTCCTCATTTTCCCCTTCCTCCAGCCCCTGGCATCACTAATCTGCTTTCTGTCCCTATAATTTGCCTATTCTGGTTATTTCATATACATAGAATCATAAGATATATGGCCTCTTGTGTCCAGCTTCTTTCACTTAGCACAATGTTTTCAAGGTTCATCTACACTGTAGCATCTATTAGTACTTAATTCTTTTTTGCAGCTGAATAATATTCCATGGCATGAGTATACCATATATTGTTTATCTATTCATCAGCAGATGGACATTTAGATTGTTTATACCTTTTGGCTATTGTGAGTAGTGCCACTAGGAACATTGGTGTACCAATTTTTGTTTGAACACCTGTTTTCAATCCTTTGGGGTATGTACCTAGAAGTAGAATTCCTGGGTCATATGATTATTCAATGTCCCAGTTATTGCAGAAGTACCAAACCCACTGATGGTTTTCAAGCCAAGGAATGGCATGTTGGGATCAATGTTTTAGCCAATGATAGCCAGTGGCTGGAGAAGGACAGAAGAGACTGGTAAGAGAGTGAAATCCAAGAGGCCATCCAGGAGGCTACTGCCCCAGTCAAGAGTAAAAAGTTTTAATCCACAGCAGGGGAAGTGACCACGAGAATGAAGAGAAGAGGGTAGATTTCTGAGGCAGATTGAGCAAGAAATTGATGAACAACTAAATATGGGAAAGGATGGAAGAAATTTTATTCACAGCTCTATGTTAGAGTTCTCTCATCCCCAGTGCTTAACAGGGACCCTGCTCCATAAGTAATCAAAGAAAAATGTCATGTCTGGCTGAATAATGATGCATGACATTGTTCATAAAAGAACTGACAGATCACGACTGTACATGAGGGGTTAAAGAGGACTTTTTACTCTGTGAGAAACAGGATGGATAGTGATGCATTTTGTTGAAACAAGCAACACTGAAATGGTTTAGACAGGTGTTCATGGAAATATGAAGGTAAGGATGTCCAGCAGACAGCTAGAAATTCAGAACGAAGTCTCAGGGTAAAAAAAAAAAATTGGGACAAAAGACCGTATTTTGAAACAGACTATTGGCAGCCTTACTCATTAGGATCGCTCATTTAGATATCTAACTTCATAAATTAACTCAAAATACAATGGCATAAGTATCTTCCTAGGAAGAACTGGGGAAAATAAGTAAAAATAGTGGTGTGGGTTGTGGCTTAATCTACATTATGCCCAGAGCTAGGACTCTGGCAGCCCCAGGCACATCTCATGTTGGCAGATCATGCAATCGTCAAGCATCTACTTTCCTAAGACTGCACTGGAAAGGAGGTGCTTCTACAAGGAAGTTCACATAAAAGGAAGACAATATAACCAGGGTATGAGGACGACAGCATGGCATCTATTTTGGGCAAATATCATTAGCCCAGTCCCAAGGTCTCAGATCTGAAACCTACCTGAGAAAAGGGCCTCCTTTGAATCAAGGAAGCAATGTGTGTGAGATAAGTTGTGATAAATGGTGTCATTGGCTCTAATTCTTTATCCTTCCCTAATTCCACATCCTTCTGCCATGTAACTTTACTGAGAGATATTCTGCCCCATCCTTAACTCTGGGCTCAGCCATTTAGCATGGATTGGTCAATGGGATATGAGCAAGTATGTTGCCAGCAGAAGCTTGCAAAGCTTTCTCTTTCATGACATCATGCCAGGGCTAACCTACTGGAGGATGAAAGACTTATGGAACAGAGCAGAATCGTCCAATTGCTCCAGCTGAGGTCAGCCTAGATCAGCCAATAGCCAGCCAAGACACTGAATGAGCCCACCCAGATCAACAGAAGCGCCTAACCCCAGATGCACAAGTAAATGCTTAGTGTTGTAGGCCACTGAGGTTTTGCAGTTGCTTGATATACAGTATTCCTGCAGTAAAGATCAACTGAAACAGGATTCTTTGCCACAGTTCTTTGTTGACTCAACACTGTGGAAACTTCAGGGAACACAGAGCCCCTGTGTGGGATCCAGCTTCGAGACAGTCCCATTTTCACAGGCATCAGGGAGGATTTAAGGAACATTAACAAAGTCTTCAAGTAATTTCTTTGTACGATAGACCTGGCACATACCCCCAGAAAAAATTGTTCCTATGACCCCCATATGGTTTCAGAAGGATTCAAAGTACTGTTTTTCAACTTAAAAGTTGCAATTCATTAATATGAATGACATCAATTTAATAGATCTTAATGAGTACTTTTTTGGGGGGGGGAAGAATGGAATGAAAAATACCAGAATACATGACAAATAATAAGGCTAAATATTTTCTGAAACTTTTTTCAGGGGAGATGAGGGGAGGGGAAGATCACAATACAAAAGTATTTCACACTTTGAGTCAAAAAAGAAAGAAAGAAAGAAAGAAAAAACCCAAACTTGAAAGCCACAAGCTGAGAGAAGGCAGCTGAATAGCATTTTACAGCCCACCAAACTGGGCATCCAAGCCCAACCCAGGAGAAATGAGACAGGTAAGAGAAGGAATCAGTGAGCCAGAGTAATTAATAGCAGCTTTCGCTCGCATTTTAGAATTTTAAAAACACTTTTGTCTACTGTACCTCATTTGAGTCTCGTAACAGCTCCGTTTCACAGATGAAGAAACCAAGGCTCAAAGAGGCCAAGCCCTTGGTGCTAAGGTAACAGAACACGTGACGCAGCATGCGGGAGAAGCCAGGTCTTTGGTCTCCACATTCTCACCATAATCTTCACCAGCTTCAAAGCATCTTTGAGATCGCTATCAACCTGATGCCACAGAGATTGCACCCCGTTTCCAAAATCTAAAGTAAACCCCCTCTTGTTAGACTCCCTAGTAGGGTTTCCTTTTTGTTTGCTTGGGGCGAGTAGGCTATGCACCGGGGCGGGAGCCGGGATCCAACTGCGCCGCCAGGTGGCCGGGCTCGCCCTGGGCGGCCCTGCGGTCTGCGCGGCGCTGGGGCTCCGGCTGCGGCCGCCGCTCCACCTACGCTCCCCCCCGCAGGGCTCGACCGTCAGCCCGCCCGCCGCTGCCGCCTCCACCACGGAGCCCCGGCGCCGCCCCCGCCGCCCGCCGCCCGCCTCCGCTCCCCGGGCACGCTCCGCCGTCCGCCAGCCCGCCGCAGCCACCACCGAGTCCCGGGAGCCCCAGGCGCCGCCCGCGTCCTCCGCCGCGGCGGGTCCTGGCCCGCACCTGGGCCAGCGGCTGCGCTGCACCCCGCCAGCACCGCCCGCGAGAAACCCCTAATAGTGTCTTTGTTTTTCATGGAGCTGACCAAATTTTATTTGTATGATGACTTAATAGCTGTTGCATCCACTAGCCTGCATCACCCTCATTCCATAAAGAAAGGGGACTTGTCCGGGTTCACCACAGTATCCCCAGCACCTGATGGAGTGCTTGACACATAGTAGGCACTTGATGGAACAGCTAATTAATAAATATAAATCACACTACCTCGGAAGAGAAAACTACAGCCAACTCTCCCATTCTCCATTAGAACCCTAAGTCAGCTGTATCCTTATTTTCCTGAAAAAGACAAATTTCCAACCATGCAAGCTCATAACAAGGTGAACAGTGATCAGAAGGGGGTTACTCAACCCTTTAGCTGTCTCTTTGCTGGAGAAAACTATAAACTGAACCTGAATTCAAGTGCTCAGAAAATCTGCCCAGATGCTGGACCTCTTTTTCCACAGAACTAAGCCCTGATCCTCCACCTGGTTTTGCCTTTCCAAATTATTTACAAATCAGCTGGTACCCAACAAACCTGCTGAACTCTGATGAACTACATCTCAAAAATCCCAACCTACTTTAACTCGGCACTCTAACAAACAAGCAGCCAGTCATCTCCTCCCCATTCGGCCAAGGTCTGCGGAGACTTACCTCACCGGAGGCTTGAGAGCACCACAGTTCCTCCACCTCGCCTTCCCATTTATATCCTCTTCATTTCGACCAGCCAATGTGGTGGATGCCAGCCTGCCCCATCTTACTCCCCCAGCTGCTGCCGGTGTTGGCGCTCTATGGCTCTCAGCTGAGTCTCTCTCTGGGCCTTGCTCTCAAAGAAAATTTCTCAAGATCACCCCCTTCCCTGTAACAGGTTGCATTCAGGCAATGATGGGCGGGTCCAAAAGCCCTGTGGTGGAAAAATTTTGAAGGGTCATCCCAGCTCCAGATCTCCTTTTGTGATGGGCTGAGGCCTTTGTGCATCATTGCAGTCCAGATCCACTCTCTGCCTAATCCTCCACCCTTCCATCCCCCCTACACACACATATGCCTTGATCCCAATAAACTTCTTACATGTACATCTCTCATTCGGAATCTATTTCCCAGAGAACCCAAACCAAGGTTGTTGGGTTTTGGGTTTGGTTTTTAGTATCTAAACAATGCATATGAAAAAGTGAGAACATTTATACCTCACAGGTCAATAATTTTCCCATCACAAGCGACCTCCCACTTACAACTGGTGGTAAAGCAAATGTCTTTATGGAGTGCTGTTTTGGGAACTCAGACACATGTTTTGATCAAAACAATACTACCAAGGATCTTTAAGAAGATCCCTTTCACAGCACCTGCCCGTTGGTAGCCATACATTCTTTGGTATAATATTGTTATCTGCATCTCATACTAAATTCCAAGCTCCACAACCATCACATGGGAGCATGTTAGAAATGCAGAATCTCACCCCCACACACACACACCCCTACTAAAAGAGGATCTGCAGTTTAACAGATCTCCAGGTGATCTTTATTCACATTAAAGTTTGAGAGCCACTGGTCTAAGCTTCAAAGCTTCAGTATCATATTTTAACTTTATGGAAATACTTGGGATCACCACTCACTCACATACCACATCTATTAATCACAAGTCCAACTGAAGCTATCTCTAAAATGCCCATCATATCCACACCTTTGGAACTATTTCAGTCAGGCCCTCTTATCTCTTGAGGACAACACTTGGAGTAGCAAGAGTTTAGATGACTAGATGAATGGATGACTTTATTGGAGTATCTGAATGCCTTTGATTCTAAAGTATATTATTCTTTGCAAATCAGATTTAATACAGCTTTAAGTCAAGCTTTTCAATTTCTTATGTCAGAAATCCTCAAGTAACTTCATAGCTGCATCATTTAATTGACTTTGTCCTCATGTGCCATTAATAATTTCTTGATTCACTGATGTCTTCAATCTTCTAAAACTAACTACCACACGGAGAGAAGGAATTAACAGGATTGTGCTAGAATCAGAAACTTGATTTCTGAAAAGAACAATACAGCCAAATTTAAAAGAACAAAGGGAAATTAGGAAACTTGAAGGAAGCTCAGTGATTTATTTCTCTTAGCCAATTGTCTTGTCAAATGAATATTTCCAATGATCCTCTTAGTCCTAAAGTGCAGGTAGTCCCCAACTAACGTGAGTTTTTCTCAGAGCAGTGGCATATAAATGGTGGTTAAGATTCTGGACCTGATCACAAATGTCAATTAATTCATTGAAAGCCAAAAAAAAAAAATTGGAAATATCAGAGTAATACCCTGAGAGAACCCAACAAGCACATGCAACAGTATCACTATGGACAATGAGTTCGGTGCTCAACCTTGAATAGAAGGATACAGCTACTCCCAACTGCTGTGGAATCAGCCTTGGTACACTAACCCACTGCCTCAAACACCAGTCCCTTATCTAAACAACCTCTCCTCAAACGCCTGCCCTTCTACTGTCATCTCTTCTACCCCGTCAGTATTCTAGAAAACCACAAATCACCTTCCAAAAAGCCAGGACAAGTGGTTTTACTTGTTACAATTACCTAACTTAAGTAGGTTAATCATCAGACCCATATTTCACATAAACTTTACCAGTAAATTTTTTCTGTAAAGTTAAAATTGAAATACTCCTGGGGCACCTGGGTGGCTCAGTCAGTTAAGCATCTGACTCTTGGTTTCAGTTCAGCTCATGATCTCAGGGTCATGAGATCGAGCCCCTAGTCAGGCTCAGCGCTGAGTCTGTTTAAGATTCTTTTTCCCTCTTCCCCTACCCATCCCACCATGTGCACACATGCTCTGTAAAAATAAATAAGTAAGTAAGTAAATAAATAAATAAATAAATAAAATCTTTTTTAAAAATTGAAACACTCTTTCAGGGACATTTTGACAAAAGGAAAAATTTTGAAGGCAGAAAGAGAAATAGGTAGGCACCCATTCCATTATGATTCATATAAAATATTAAATTAAAACCAGAGAAGGCAGAAAAAGAAAAAAAAAAGAAACTGAACAAATGCAATGAAAAGAAATCAGCTACAAACATGGTGGATATTAATCCAACAGTATCAGCAATCATTTTAAATGTCTAATACATCACTTAAAGGACAAATTGTCAGAGTGGATAAAAACACAAGACCCAACCCTATGCTGTGTATAAGAAATCCTCTTTCTTTCCTTCTTTCTTTTCTTCTGTCTTTCCTTCTTTCTTTCGTTTCTTTCCTTTCTACCTTTTGACCTCTTTCACTTTTTTAAAATATAATGGCTTAGAAACTATATCTAATTTATATTGTCCTGTTTTTACAGCTGTCCTTGCATTACTCTATACCATGAATTGAGCTGGGCTGACACTCAAGCAGAACTCTTGACTTCAGCCTGACTGGGCACATAGTGCACAAGCAGGGGCAGGTCAGTAAGCATCTCTGGGCATCTCTAAAAGGGAGACCACTGAGCTCCCAGCTGGGTCAGATTACTCTCGTGGTCACATCAGGAGCTCAAGTTGCAGGGTCACTTTTTGTGGCTCCCTACCTCTGAAATTTAAAACTCCCGTTTCTTTCAGCATCACTTCTGAATGTATCTGGTCACAATTTGTTGAAAGAAGTTAAATTCATGCTATTAAATAGATACCTCTTCTAAAGTACTCTATATCTCAGACAAACTCATGGCATCACCATAGTCTGGCGTATCTTAAGTTTCCTGAGTTCACACATACAGAAGCACTGGTAAGCTTATGAGGTCACTAGGAAAGGTAAGGGAACATCTTGATCCCATGGCAAGACACAGTGCTGTGCTTAGATTGTAGGGACACAGGTAAAAGCTAGACACTTGGGAAATGATTACCAATCTGAAACAGAGAATAGTCATTTCACATCTTTCTTCCCTTTCACAAATGAGGAGCCGCTCAGTCAGTTAAGCGTCCAACTCTTGGTTTCAGCTGAGGTCACAATCTCAGGGTTGCGGGATCAAGCCCCGTGATGCGCTCTGTGCTCAGCATGGACTCTGCTTGAGATTCTCTCTCTTCCTCTCCCTCTGCCCCTCCCCCAGCTTGTGTTCTCCCTCTCTTAATAAATAAATCTTAAAAAAAAAAAAAAGGTGACACCTTAAACCCTTAAACTTGGGGGGAAAATCTCCCTCTTTGGAAAGAAATTCCCTCCATGCTTTCGACTAGGATACAGTTTGCAAAAGGCTCTTGTTAAATATAAGATAAAATTCATTACAACCCACACACACATTCTCAACAATTAGGTTAACCAGAAGCAGAATTCAAAAAAACAGGACCAGATTTAATTGGTGTAAATCAGTGGTTCTTAACTGGGGACAATTTTGCACCCCCCACCCAGGGACATTTGGCAATGTTTGGAGATAACTTTTGGTTGTCACATCTAGCATCCAGTTGGGTAGAGGCCAGAGATGCTGCTAAACATCTACAGTGCACAGGACAGCCCCCACAGCAAAGAATTACTCTGCTCAAAATGTCAGTAATACCAAGGTTGAGAAACTAATAGAAGTGAACAAGAAGAGAAAAGGCCTAGGTGCAGCATGAAATAAAATTTAGGAAGAATTAAAGGACAGGAAGAAATATGGAAAAAGGAAAACCAAAAGTGCCAAAGGCATACTTTATCAAGAACAGCCCCAGGGCACCTGGGTGGCTCAGTCGGTTAAGCATCTGCCTTTGGCTCAGGTCATGATCCCAGGGTCCTGGGATCAAGTCCTGCCTCGGGCTGCCTGCTCTGCAGGGAGTCTGCTTCTCCCTCTGCACCTCCTCCCACTCGTTCTCTCAATCTCTCTCTCTCATAATAAATAAATAAAAAATCTTTAAAAAAAAGAACAGCCCCAGATAGAGCAGCAAGAACAGAGCCCTGGAAATGCCACAAAGGCAGGGCCCATTGCAATGACAAGGTATAACACACAGAAAGAGAAACTCAGAGGGAGGAAGTAGCATTAAGAATTAATGATGAACATGGAACAATGAGTTAGGGACCATGTCACATGCATTGCAGAATGTTTAACAGCATTTCCGGCCTCAAACCCTGTAATACCTCCTGCCCACTTGTGTCAACCAAAAATATCTCCTGATGTTGCCAAATGTCCCCCATGAAAAAAAATCATTTTTGGTTGAAAACCATTCTTCTAGAGGGATCTTTTTTAATTAAAAAATATATATATTTCCCCTCATTATTTCTTTCATCTTAGTCCTTTCTTTTAGGTTCAATTTCCTTCTTTTCTAAAATAGGCTTTTCAGTCATTCTTTCACTAGGTATGCATTGATTATACTTTCCCAATCTTTTTCCAAAAATGTTCTTATACTGACCTTCCTCTCCAATAATCATTTAGCTGGATTTAGAATTTTGAATTGGCTGAATGGACTATTTCCTTCAGCACTTTTAAGATACCAATCCACTATCCTCTGGCCTTTATCATTATTATTGGAAAGTCTATCCTCAGTTTGTTTCTCACTTGCAAGAAATCTGTTTTTTCCCCCTCAGTATTCTAATATTTTTATCTTGGTGTTTTGTTGACTCACCATAATATGTCTATAATATGTTTAGTTTTACTTATTCTGCTTGGTATTCATTGTGTTTCTGGAATCAAAATATTTGTGTCTCTCATCAATTCTGGGAAATTCTCATTGTCTTTTTTTAATATTCTATGTCTCTCCATTCTTTCTAGTCTCTTAATCTAGAACAGGATTTCTATTAATTGTATGTTGGACTTTCTCATTCTGTCTTCTATATTTCAACTTCCTGCTTCTTGTTTTTCTACCTCCTATCTCTCTATTTTGCTTTTGGGGTAATTCCTACAGCTCTATCTTCCAGGCCTAATTCTCTCTTCAACTGTGTCTAATCTGCAGTTGAAATGGTCATAGAAGATATACTTCCTATATGCCAGGCTCTACACTGACCAAACAAATACATGATTAAGACATTAATTCTCAACTCAAGAACTTTACATCTAATAGGCCAGCCGCACATGAAAAGAAAACTATTTCACAATCTAACAAGAGCAGAATTCAAGATGTCAACAGCAATTGCCAGTGGAAAGAGAAAAAATGATTAAATATGCTGAGGAGAAAAGGAAAAGAATACACAGAGAAGGTCACCTCTTAGGTAGGTTTGAAGAAAAAAATTTCTAGGAGAAGAGTGTAAGGAAGGGTATCCATGCAGATGGCACAGCATGTGCAAAATCATGAATCTTTGAGGATCAGTAAAGAATTACAGGTAACCACGGTGTGGATGCATCTGAAGAGAGTAGTGATAGATGTTAGGGGGTCAGATAAGCCCTCAAGTACCATATATGAAGTGTTTAGACTTTATTCTGTTGGCAATGGGGGAAATAACAGAGGTTTTCACAGGTGATAGGAGAGGGCAGTAATAGAGGAAGGGAGGAAGAGAGCAAGAGAGAAAGACAGAGAGATGAATTTAGAAAAGTGACCCCTGTGGACACGGAAGAATTAAGACGTAGGGAAGCTGGTTATAAGAAGACTACACTAGTCCAGGTAGAGATGAATGAGCTTGAGCTGAGATAGTGTTCGTAGGGTTGATGATAATGCTCTTAATTAGAGATATTTCTAAGGTAAACATAACGCACATGTGACCCAGCTGGCTGCGGCGGCTGATGGCCAGCAGAGAGTTGAGCATGAGGACACTGACTTTTTGGCTTCGGAGTCTGGACAGACTGTGACACCATTAAAGAGAGTAGGAAATTCAACTCTGAGAGCTACCAGAAGAAAGTTCCTTGTGCAGCACATAGTTTTAAGATGTCTGGGATATATCCAGACTGAGAGTTCTGGAAGGCAGGTATACATCCATCTTTAAAGCTTGGCAGAGAAATCAGACAGGGCAATAGCACTTTTAGAGTCGTCAGCATGCAGCTGGGCACTGAACACAACGGGAGAAAGTGACCGAGAATCAGCTGGTGGCAGAGAGTGACCAAAAATGTGAGTCATGTGCGGGTAGTGAAGCAAGTTGCGAAGCTTGATCATCAAAAACTGGGTCTCAAACGTACACAGAATATCTGAGACAGAGCCAGTTTCCAGACTTTCCTCCTGTGGTTCTCTCAAATTTATCTTCTTTTAATTGATGAAATAATTCAGTAACATCTTTTGTACTCAATATATTTTTATGACTATATTTTAATGTTACATTTTTATAACAGCATATTTTAATACTTTATTATTTGTATTTTAATAGTATGTTAATGAAATAATTCAATAACAAAATACGTATGTGATCACCTAATGTGAAATCTTCTATCTTAGCTCTTATTACACTGAATTAAAATACTTGATTTACTTATATGTCTCCTCCGCTAGACTCTGAGCTCCTTAGGCGTGATGCCTTACTCAGTTTTCTATTCCAAGGACTTATCACAGTACATGGCACAGAGTGGGAACTTAATATGTATTAGAGGGATGGATGGCTGGAAAGGATGAGTGGATAGAGCCAGCCGGACAATGGAGACTGTTTTTGCAACTTAACCTGCTACAATTGATTTACTGATTAAAATATTCTCCACCATGAGGAAGGAGTGCCATGTCCAGGGCCACCATGCAGAGTTTCACAGGTTGTTCACTGTGCAAGGTGGCAAGTAGGGTTAAGTAAAGTCAAATCAAGAGAACCTATTGTACAAGTTAGTCATGCAGTGGCATAGGGCAGTGGCAAGAGTAAAAATAGCTCAATAAAATAACAATCCCAGAAGCTCTCGGCATTCTCTGTCTTTTTAATTGCTTCTAGAATTGTAGAGTGGTGGGGTTTATAAAGTGGAAACATTATTTTTAAATATGCTTGGAGAAATTCTTAAACGTAAGAAAATCCCAACAATCAATAAATAAGTATAGAGAGATTTTGTGACTAAAGCTTGTCAGCTCCTCCCATTAGACCTGCAGTGTGTGCAGAAGAAAGATGGCTTAGAAATGTGAAGGGATGTCTGGCAAAATCTGGAATCCTTAGGAAATTCTGGAGTAGTGGAACTGACTTATCTCACCCCAGAGGTTTCTTCAAACTAGCAAGAGAAGCAAAAACTAAAATATAAACAAATAATGACATTAACCTTACTTTAAAAAAAGAAAAAACAGGAAGGAATGAGAAAGTAAACTAGATGCTTTCACACAGAAAATACATATTAAAATCGATAAATTGCTGTAAGAAACCAAATAAATATAATAAATAGCCTATACATAATCATAATTGAGACTTACAGAGGCTATGCCAGCATGTTCAATTTTCTATAATAAAATACATGCTTGTTTAATATATCTTTAAATGTTGAGGTTAACTTTGTAAGTATACAAATAAAAATAATAATAAACAGTTGCTTGGAAAAAATCCAGTATTTTTTTGCGAATGGAAAGTTCCCAGGAATGAAGAAAACTATGTGCTTTTAATTTGTTTTTCAAGATCTGCAAGTTAAAAATAGAAACCTCCTCTAGAAATTGGATTGCTTCTGAGTATGGTGCTCTATGGAAAGAAAAAAAGTCAACTCACAGAGAAACGTGATAAAATGTTAACCTGGCAGCTGCCATTTCACACTCCTCTTTGCCAAGAAATGCCAGAACCCTGCAGCTACCCTGGCCAAAGGCAGCACTTCATTTCTTAACTTCAGATTTTATTAAACTTTTAAAGCAAGCAGAGTCGATTTCCATTCATGATAACATCAAAACCCAGGAAATTTCAAAGTTCAACAACCCAGATCGTGATTTTTCTACTCTCAAATTGATCCTCAGTCAGGACAATTAGATAGTTCGTTTTTGCCATAGCAGAGCTAACGGTATGCAAATGTCCCTCAAGGCTCAATGGTGGGTAATACCATCTAGCCACTTAACCAAAGACACTTTGGAGGGGTTTCCCAGGGTATGTAGATGAACCTCAGAAACCAGAATCTCAGGAGAGGGCAGCCTGCAGAATACAGACTGCTGAAGCTTGCTTTGTGCCATGGACACAGCATCCCTGGAGGAGTCCAGGAATCTTCATTTTTAACAAGTTCAACGGTGATCCTTCACATTTAGTACTGCTTGAGATTGCTTTTTGATAATCTGGAACTTCTGCAACATGAGCATCTCACCTCTAGGTGGCAGCATCTGTTAATTGTTCAGTGTCATTGGGAATGGTGAGTGTCAACTTCAAAAGATTTATTTCCAGAACAGGAATTACACATTGGATTTGTCCAACTAAGCCATTACTCCTAAGTGCTATATCTATAGAAGAAAAATGTGGCAGGATACATTTTTTTTTTCGTAATTTAGAGTTCCAACTTAGACTTCAGAAATAAAAACAATTAACTGGTTATCCCTGCATAAAGCTTTCTGTAACTCATTTAAAGTGAAATGTAAGTGATAAATTTTAAGGCAATATGTTGTGAGCATTTTTCTTGCCCTGACTGTTTCAGTCATGACCCCCAAAGATCACATAGATCAGCGGTTGGCAAACATTTTTTGCAAAGGGCCAGATCGTAAATATTTTAGGCTTTGCAGGCCATACACTCTCTGTCACAATTACTCAATTCTGCCATTGTCACAGGAGAGCAGCCAGAGACAATACCTAAATGAATGAGTGTGGTTATGTCCCAATAAAACTTTATATATGAACAATGAAATCTGAATTTCGTATAACTTTCACGTCTCAAAATATTATCATTCTTTTAATTTTTTTCCGACTGTATGGTCTGAATGTTTGTCCCCCCCACCCCCAAATTCATACATTGAGATCCTAATACCTGAAGTGATGGTGTTAGGAGATGGGGCCTTTGAGAGATGTTTAGGTCATGACAGTGGAACCATCGAGAATGAGATTAGCGTTCTCATAAAAGAGACCCCCCAGAAGTTCCTTGCCCCTTCCACCATATGAGGATACTGTAAGAAATCTGAGACCTGACAAAGGGCCCTCACCTGACCATGTTGGCACCCTGATCTCAAACCTCTAGCCTCCACGACTGTGAGAAATGAATTTCTGTTCTTTATAAACCACCTGGTCTGGGCATTGTTATAGCAGCTATGACTAAGACGAAATTAGACTTAATGAATGAATGACGACACCAATCATTTTTTAAAAAGCAAAAACTACTCCCAGTTCTTGAGCTGCACAAAAACAGGTGGGCGGCTCAGATTTGGCCCATTGGCAGTAGTCAGCAGACCCCTGACATAGATCCGTTTGGTGGAGCAACATGAATTGGTGGTAACTAAGGGACTCAAAAATGACTTACTGATAACTTTTCTGAATACAAGAGTTTAGCCCAAGAAAGATGCCTTGTCCCTAAACAGAGGATTAAAGAAATTAAGCAAACAAAAATTCATATGACAAAACTGGGAATTCTGATTCAGAGTTGATTTCCTGATGACTTTTTACCAAACAGAACTAACACTTAGATAAAATATTTCTAAACACACCTAACTTTCTTTCAAGGTCCAGCCAAGCCATGAAAGGCCAGTGAACACAGGGGAATTATTGGGGTCCACGGCATCATACAAGCAGAAATGCAGATGCAATTTGTTCAGCAGGTAAAGGCATGAAGGAACCCTTAAATTCACTGAGTCCTGAATCTCCAACAGGAAGCCAACACCATTACCTGTCGTGTCTTGACTGAGGGTTTCCTGGCTGCTGCTGCTATAAGAAGGCACTGGAGTGATGGACAGTGACGCTGGGCAGGACAAAGGTGCAGCCGGCTCAGTCTTGCAGCTGAGGGATCGGTGGTACACAGGGATGCCCGCATCTTTGGAGACGAAGAGAGGCAGATCTGATGGGAGGGTGGGTCTGCCTTGTGCGTATGGGTTTTTCCAGTGGGTGAGCCCGATTGCAACAGGCCCGGAAACATCATAACCTGGCAAGACAAACACAGTAGGTTAGAAGCGGCAAGCAAAGCCCCTTACCATATCCATTTTCGTATTTCTCAAAAGTCTCAGCTATGAGTCAAATCGAACACCACCTGAGATAAGGGTGCATGTTACTAATACACAGGCAGGCATCAACACATTCAACATACATTTAGTAAGCAACTGTACAAGGAGACTGTTACTATTTCAGCTCCATAGATGAGGAAACTGGATCTCAACTTGCCCTGGGTCAAGCAGCTGGTAAGTGCCGGAGGCAGAATTTAAGCCCAGATCTGTCTGACTCCAAAATCTGTGTTCTTTCCCCTAAACCATAACTAACTACAGTACAAAGTGAAGTGAAAGAGATAGTTTAAAGTAGGACAGAAATGCCCCCACCCCACCCCACCCAGGATCTCAGGGGAGAAAGCTCTTCCGGGTGGAGGAACAAGGTCATGGAGAAGGTGGTATGAACTTGGCACTTACAAGCAACCTAGAGGCCAGAGGAAACAGAGGGACAGATCTGTTCTGCAGATATGTTTTATTTGACCCATGCTTTTCTTAATTTGAAGTAAAATTAAAATTAACAACAATAAAACTCTAGAGAGTTCTCAAGAGAATCCAGGTTTCTGGCTTCTCTTGAAAAATCTCTTGATCTTCTCCTCAAGATCAAGAGACATTGGACCACATTCCCACATGGCAAGTGTCAGCTGGAGCAACTCCAGCAGCTACTCTCTTCAGGTGGAGTGAGGGAATTCCAGTCTGCCACAGTCCCCACCACTCCTTAACACCCCACTCCCAGCCTGTTTCCCTCCTTTGTCTTATATTCCTAACTTCTCCAGGCCTTTATATTTGCAAACTAGATACAGGATTTAGGAATGTAAGTATATTCCAGGGGGAAAAAAAAAAAAAAACAAGAATGGCAAGGTAAGTTGATACAAGACATTTGAGGGTCTTAAATGTCAATGTAAGAAAACTAAATTTTTTGGCAAGCAAAACAATATTCCTGAAAGTCTGTGAAGTGAGGACTGGCATAGTCAAATTAATGGCAGCTAAAGTAGCCAGAATCTGTCCCTTCTTGCTCTGGTGGTTGTCTCTTCTGAGAGGTCTCCTCTGACACCCCCACCCTTTTTTAACCATTTGAGAAGGAAAGCCCACTACAGAGTGTTGGTGTGTGGGGACTGGAGGTGTTGGAAGAGAAAGTCCAAATTAGGGAGGGCAGGTTGAGGAATCAAGAAAGCCCAGAAGAGGTAACAAGGAAGGACACCTGTGTAGATTCTGCAGCCTGAATGATGGTGTCTTGGGCCGCCCACCCACACTGTGCTGGAAACCACTTGAACAGGGTACGTGTCAAACAATCCCTGCCTACACTTTAACAGCCAAGCATTTTATTCTTCTCATGCGTGGCTCCTTCATGAACTGAGCCTTCCTCAAGGTTCGAGGATGTCTTAGTCATCTTTGAAACTCCCTCCCAATGTCTCTCTGTCCAGCTCTTTCCCTCCCTCCTCTTCCACCAGTACTCAGCACAAAGCTAGGCTCGGAGCTGGTACTCAGTGGATACCCACTGTTCACTGAGTTCCTAGATGCTGGTGGCAAGGAGAGGATACAAAAAGCTGTGAAGGAGAGGCTAGGGGAGTATTACTAAGGGACCACATTTAAGTGTTGGCAGCAGGAAAGGAAAAGAAGTCCAGAGAGATACGTGACATTGACTAAAGAAAGTAGCTTGGGGCCCCCAGGTAGCTCTGTCCCTCACTAGCTAGATGTCAGAGAACACTTGTGGCACACAGAATGGGAGATTTCCTCATCCTAACTGTGGCGATCAGGACTGGCCTTGCAAGGGCTGAGGAAGATGGAGTGTGTTTTTAGACATGAGGAGTTTGAGCCTTCGTGGAAATATCTATGTGGAAATGTCTGGCAGGTAGCTGAGAGAAAAATGGAAGGATCAGAACTGGGACCAAAGCCATAAATCTAGTAGTTACCCACACAGAAGTCATGGGTGAGGCCTAGGAACAAACAACCTACTTCACTGTCATAAAATAATAAATCCACTAAAAATTACAATACTGTCTAACACTTACTGCCATTGTGCTAAGGGACCTACCAGCACCACCTCATTTAAACCTCACAATAATCCTGTCAGGCAGATACTACTAATATTCCCATTTGACAGATAAGGAAACTGAGGCCGACAGACATTATTACTTCCTCAAGGTCAATAGCTCCACAGAAGCAACAGTCAAGATTTAAGCCTAGGCTCACTGAAGACAACACAGGTGCTAAGAGAGCAGGTGGCAAGAGGGATTCTGGGCGCTTGAAATGGGGCCTATCCTCCCCCCTCACACACACAAATCACTCAGGTTATTTATTCCTTCCTGAACAACTTTATACAAATCCCAATGGACCAGAATGCTCGAGGAAAGGGAAATGGTGACAAACTTGAGAACGTGCCTACTGGATTGTTTGGACTCTTCTTGGTAAGTCGCCTTCCTAAAAGGTGAGTTCTACTACGTGGAATGTAGTGATGAAGGTGAGGGCTTTGGAGCCTCTGAAGATAATCAATGAGCACATCAATTCTCAGTGTTTGGAACTGCAATGGTGCCAGAGCTGCCGAGGACTGAAATGAATGCTACGGACCCCAGGCCTGCCCTGATCATATTGGTCGGACTAAACCTCTGATGCAAATTTGTTTATTGTATGATCAACTCTCTCCCACAGCTCACTGGACCATAGCAATGAAATTCCAGAATTCTCCATTTAACTTGATGTTCCTTTATGTCTTTTTTTTAAACTTGAAAATGTATCACCTTCTATTTACACCAGAGAATCCTTGTACAAGAAGAATAAATATAGGACCATGTTTTCCCTTGCCTGTTGCTTCATTCAGAAACTTGCTTAAACCCCTCTTCTCTTTCCACATTCCCAAGCTCCTCTGGAGTCATTATACAGAATAGAGCACAGAGCAAAAGTATTATGTTTAAAAGTCCCAATGAAATCTGGATTCTCCACAATTTCAGATTTTACCGCTTCTTTTATAAAATGATAGCTGACTTAGAGTATACAGTTAATTTTGAAAAGATGTCATCCACATAGCTAACAAGCCCTTTTTTTTTAGTTTAGAAAATTACCACATCATTTACTCCAGAAATGGAGTTCATTAGCAAATATTTTAATCCATGCTATTGATACAAATTGACTATGATAATATCTGCATGATTCTAATGGAATATAAATGGACCAGCCTAAATTTGCAATGAGGTCAAAGTATTTTGAGAGGATAACCAACCATCCAGGGGAACAGCTGGTGTCCAAATGTCCAAGAGGCAAGTAACAGAAACGTCACAGTGGTAGCCAACCCATCCTCCCTTAACCACCATCCTGTTCCCTGTTGGGGAGTTGGGTAGGAGCAGGGGTCTCAGTTCCCTTGGAGTTCTATGTCAACATATCACCCAAAATCATGAAGAGAGGCATGTAAGGAACACTCAAAATTGTAAGCTGTCTTGAGAAAAAATGCTCATTAACTATGACATGTTTATATCTCATACATAGGTAGAGTGGGAGTTTATGATCAGAAAATAAGGACTTATCCAAGAGTCTCACAGATAAATAGAAAGATTTCAGGAGTCTTTTTATTCTGTTCCTTAGTTGTTTTTGTTGTCATTGTTGTTTCTTAGTTGTTTTATTATTGTTGTTTTGTTTAGCAATTCTTCTTTTGGTAGGCATAGGTTCCTATAAGGAACTATTAACAGGAAGTCCACAAGTATGCTATTTTCTTAAATGGAATGGATGAGTAAATATTCCGTAAGAGAAGGACTGAAGTACAGGAGACGAAAGAACAAAATGTGCTTTTAAGAAAGAACTGCTGGGTGATCCAGAGATCTGTCCTCCCTCTGGTACTTTGAGTCTAAGGCTGTTAATTATTTTCTGCTTTTACTATAAATATTGCCCAAGTGCTTTGAACTAGAAAGACTGTGGGCAGTGAGGGGCGTCTGGGTAGCTCAGTCAGTTAAGCATCTGCCTTTGGCTCAGGTCATGAGCCCAGGGTCCTGGGATCCAGCCCCGTGTGGGGCTCCTTGCTGGGCGGGGAGTTTGCTTCTCCCTCTCCCTGCTTCTCCCTCTCCCTCTGCCTGCCATTTCCCCTGTTTGTGCACGCGCTCTCTCTCTCTCTCTCTCTGTGTCAAATAAATAAAATCTTTAAAAAAAAAAAGACTGTGGGCAGTGGACACTGCCTGATGCCTGCACAGAATCCACCCCTCTCCGTCCTCCCAACAGAGTCCTACTTTGGGAATTCAGCGGGCCCCCACTCAGCCAGGGCACTCAGGGCAAGCTGATATTATCCCCTCCTCTGCCCCCCCAACAATGACGAGTCCAAAGAGACTCTCATCTCTCCTGCCAATGATTGGTTCACGGGGGGGTCATGTGACCCAATCCTGCCCAGTGAGATAGGAGCAGCCCCTGAGGGCTTCAGGAGAAAGTTTCAGCTCCTCAAGTGAAAGCCTGAGGAAGGCACCAAAGCTCCTTTCCCTCCGATCATTGTGTCTGGATGCAGTTCCTGGAACCATGGCAGCCATGTGGCTGCCACACTAAGATAAATTCTCCCAGAAGGCAAAGGGGAGAAGGTCTTTCACAACATCATGAGCAGCTTAATCAACCCATCCCAAGGACGGACCTGCCTCTAGTCTTCCTGTTATGTGAAATAAATTTCCTTATGGTTTCAGCCACTTTGAGTCAGGGAACTGAAGTGACATTAAAGAGCCTTTCAGTTATGCCGTCACCTTCTGAGAAAACAGTCTGTCATATCCACCTCCCCTTCAGAGGCGACTGCATAGTAAGGACCTGCTGTTATTAGTTTCCCAGGGTGGCTCATGAAGTACCACAAACAGGGTGGCTTAAAAAAAACAAATTTATTCTCTCACAACTTTGGAGCTAGAAGCCTGAAAAGATGTCAACAGGGCAGTGCTCTCTCTGAAGTCTCTAGGGGAGAAACTGTTCCATGCCTTTCTCTTAGCTTCTGATGCTGTTGGCAATCCTTGGTGTTCCTTGACTTACACACATAACCCTCTAATCTCTGTCTCCACCATCACATAATGTTTCCCTGTGGGTGCCTCTTCTCCCCTACTTGTAAGGACACCAGTCATTTTGGATTAGAAGAACACCCTAATGGAGTCTTTTCCTAACTTGATTATATCTGCAAAGATCCCATTTCCAAATAAGACCACATCCAGAGGTTAGGACTTCAACATCTCTTTTCAGGGGACACAATTCAACCCATAACACCCTGATATAGTGGCTGAAGCTGACTAGACTAGGTGCAAAGTGACGTAATAAATATTTATTTGGTCATTGAGATGACCAAAATATATTTTCCAGATATATTTGGTCTTCATCCACAGTTGCTGAAAATGCTTCAGAGCCATGAAACTGACATGGGTGTCTTGTTACTAATGAAGGTGACTTTGGCGTCAGAATTGAATTGAAATCTCAGACACCAGTAGGGTGTCTGAAAATTGCTTGGTACTGGGGGGCCGAGGAGAACCTCCACACACATTGGACTTGGGTCTAGGAACCCAAAAAGACCAAGAAAGGGTACTAGGCCCATGGCAAATAGCAAGAGTGTCATCCAATGGGACTAAATTACCTGGGTTGAAATCCCATCTGTTACTACCCATGTAATTTCAGTCACTTTTTAACCTCTCTAGAATTTAGTTTCCTCATCTGAAAAAATGGGGAAAATAACAGTACCTAACTTGTAGATTTTTGTGAAGATTAAATGAGTAAATACAGAAAAAGTACCTAGAACAGTGCTTGGCACCAAGAAAGCTCCCATTGTGCTCCTCACTATTTATCCCTCCACTTTCACTGACAAATGTCTTAAAAGATAAGTCTCTATTCATAGCTCTTCACTCCTTACTCCAAGCTTTGCAACCTGGCTTCCCTCCCACCACCTACTGCCATGTCTCTTGGGGATGTCACCAGGGCAGCCCTTGAACTCTAACCTCCTCTGCCTCTCCTAGAAATTCCCTGGGCTTTCCAAAAACTGTGTTCACTTGGTCTTCCTACCTCTGTCATTATTTCTACCAATTATGCTTCCCCTAAAGACTGGCTGTTGGCCCTCTACTCACTCCATGTACCGACTCTTATGATCTCCTCCTCTTGCAAAGATTCGACCGACTTCTCTGTGCAGAGAATACCAATATCTTCATCTCCTGCCCATTCTCTCCTGTGGGTCATTCTGAGGTGGGAGTCTCACAGGCCCCTCAAGCCCGGCATATCTAACCTGTAGCCATCAAGTCTTCTTCCTGACTGCTGTATTTCTAGAGATGGCTCAGACTCCCTGTAACCCTGACTCAAAGTCTCAAGGCAAACCTGTCTCTCCCTCTATCCAGTCAATGACTAGTCCTGCCAGCTCTCCTACTCTGTCCCTCCAGACCTGCTCTTTATCCCACCTCCCAAGTTCATTACTGTCGCATATCAAGAATAAAGTCACAGCCACTTACCTGTTATAAGACCAGACCCCCCTCCCCATGAAATCCATCTCGTTCACCACCAGAATCCCTTCTTTCATCCATGCATTCATCTTGTCACCCTCCTCCTCTGAACCTCCCACTACTTAACAAATGTCTTTAGGAATGTCATTGTAGGTTATTTAGTGTTTTCAAACCAGGGTCCATGAACTCTCCACAAGAGTTTTTTAATTGTTTTTATTTTTCATTTTAAAGTTAATTTAATCATTTAAAAATTAATAGATGTATATTGTGGACCAAGTTCTACCACTTAACTTTAGGGCCTAGATTTGCTTTTGTATTTCCATCAAGTTGGCACCCATTGGTACACTCAATGAGAAAAGGAGAGAGACGGATATGTCAAGGTGCATTCATACCAAAGGAAGATCCAATAAGCCCACCAGCTTTAGCAGAGGTTTCATAGTGGGTTGAACAGAGAAAGCTGGTGGCAGAGCAGAGTTATCAGGAACACCTAGCAGTAAAGCTGTCCTGAACTCAAAGATCCCACCCTGCCGCAGTGAGTACCACCTCGCATTACAAGAAGTAATGTACTTCAGCAAGGTAACAATGTCTGTCATATTAAATTAATGTGATAGATTTGTTATTTTTTGCTTGACAGTGCTTTAAGTTTTATTCGTAAATTCAAGTTGATTTGTATGGCTATAAGGTGCCTATGCTTAGTTTTATGTTTAAACACACTTAAGTATCATTATAATAAAAATAATTTAAATCAGGGGCGCCTGGGTGGCTCAGTCAGTTAAGTGTCTGCCTTCCGCTCAGGTCATGATCCCAGGGTCCTGGGATCGAGCCCCACATCGGGCTCCCTTCTCAGCAGGAAGCCTGCTTCTCCCTCTCCCACTCCCCCTGCTTGTGTTCCCTCTCTCGCTGTGTCTCTCTCTGTCAAATAAACAGATAAAATCTTTAAAAAAATAATTTAAATCAAATTTAGGGGTTTATAACTATTATTTCTTTTTATAGGTGTCCGCATTACTGAGGTTTGAGAAACCACTAAGAGCACAAACTTCAGTGCCAAGCAAACCTGGATCGAAATCATGGATACATTCATTAATCATTGGCTAGGTGGAAAAGATCAGATTTCCTCATCTGTGAGACGGAGAAGTAATAGTACCCTCCTCATATAGTCCTGATTAAGCAAAATAATGTACGTTAAAGGCCAAGAGCAGCAATAGATGAATATAAATCTTAGAAAGGAAGTCAATTTTAATATTAAGGTAATATTAATATATACAGGTTATATACAAATTAAAAAGTTAAAGCAAATCATGAAATGTTGGGAAAACGTGGAGTTTTTTGGTTTTGGGGGTTTTTTTCCAGCTCTCTGGACCACATTTCCTCCAACAATATCTATGCAAAAGCAGTAAGAATCCACAAGAGGGTGCTCCAGCAAGGTGAGTCCACGAGCATTTGCTCTGATTCTGAAAATAGAGGCTCCTGCTATTACATTTTCTACTCATTTCTTCCTCAGCACCCCCACCCCAGGTGTTTCCAAGCAATAATAATTTTAATAAAACAAAATGTCAACATTGCTCACCTACGGTGATCTGGCTGACACAACTGTAGTAGCTGCCTGTCGTGGCAGAGGAAAGGTTATAACTCCCGCTGCTCACGTCTCTGTCTGTTAAGAAAATAAAAGAGAAGGTTGATTATATCCTGGTAGACACCATGAACACAGTTAAATATATGACTGCTGGTAGATTAACCAGGCCGCTGTTCCGGGCAGTCTCCTGCTCCTTCATTGGTTCATTCATTGATGCTTAGCTAGTGCTCAGTGCAAGCACCTGGAACATTCAGCAAACAACCCAGACTGTCCCACACAGGCAATTTCAGTTCGGTGCCACTGTTATTAAACTGGGGGTGATAAAGGATGTTGGCAGACGTGCAGGGACAGGTGAGAGAACACTTGATCTAGAGAGGGTAGCAGGTAACACTTCGGAGAGGAAGTGATATCTAAACTAAAACCTAGGGACGCCTGGGTGGCTCAGTCAGTTAAGCTCAGTCGGTTAACCGTCTGCCTTCCGCTCAGGTCATGATCCCAGAGTCCTGGGATCAGTCCTTGCTCAGCGGGGAGCCTGCTTCTCCCTCTGCCTGCCACTTCCCCTGCTTGTGCGCTCTCTCGCTCTCGCTCTCACTCTATCTCTGGCAAATAAATAAATAAAATCTTTAAAAAATAATAAAATAAAATCTAAAGGTGAATAACACCTGACTAGGCCAAAGGGGGAGGAACTGAGGGAAAGATCCAGACAGAGAAGCTTCATCATGGGTGGAGGCTCAGAGGCCACAGGCAGCCTCCTGAGTCGGCAGCTGAGCGCAGGAAGAGGAGAGGTAAACAGCAGCTAGATTATGACAGGTCTTATAAACCACATTAACAAGTTTGGCTCTTGCCTAGAGAGCCGGATCCCATTTTCACTTTGGAAAGATCACTTTGAGGCCATGTGGAGAACAGACTGGAAGAAGCAAGATGAGAGGCAGAGAGACTCCTTGCTGGGACCACTGCAATAATCCTGACTGGAAGTGAGGGTGGCCGAGCCAAGGGAGAAGTGCCAGTGGGGATGACAGAAGTGGATGCAGTTCCCTTTGGGGCTAAAAGTACAACATGCCGCTCTGAATTCCTCACAATTGTGAACAGAAAATGTTCTAGGCACTAGGGGCAAAAGAAAACCAAATGCTCCACTGACATAGCATCTTAGGATTTTCATCCACATCGCATCATGCATGAGGTAGGACAGGGCAGGCATCACCCCCACCCACCCAAGCCCAGTCTCTGACGGGAAGGCTGAGAAGGCTCTGGGCACCAGGGCCACACCACGGCATGCAGCAGAACAGAGCCCACACTGAGATCAGAACTACTCCAAACTGTTTAGGAAACACAGCAGGGCATAAACACGTGATTTTAAAACATCAGAGTAAATCCACATTTTCTAATATAAAACTCTTCAGATTAGAGACAAAGAGTCATTATGATAATGGTTACCACACTGACCTAAAGAACTATTTGAGTATTATGTTATGTAATATCAGGAAAACTTTGAAACTCTGATCTATAAATGGTGAAAATTATAGGTCTGAGGGAAAGAAATAATTAAGAATAAGTCAACTGCACTCAGAGAAGGGTTTATGGAAACATTCTGAGAGTCAGATTTTAATGAGACCACGATGCGGACTGGTAGAGAAGATGGTATGGTACGTGAATGCTCTTAGGAGGAAAGAACAGCGGGCACGTGGACAGAAGGAAGGAAGTGAGAGGCATCTGCAGGGGCATCCCTATATGCCTGTGGTTTGAAAGCAGTCGGGAAATATTAACAAAAGCAGATGGTGAGCCAGAGGGCAGAGAAATGGTGGTGGCCTTCAGAAGCCACGTCAAGGCCACGGTAGGTCCACAAACAGGAAGGTAAAATGTTAGAAAACATTTTAAACTATTTTGAATGTGGGAAACATAATTTCAGCAAGAGCACGTGGCCAACTCCTCTTCTAGGAAACATTCCCAAGCCATCCGCACTCTCTAGGGTGCTTTCAGAGCATCAGACACGCCCCCACCAGCACTGAGCAGGACAGACTGCACTGGTTCACACAGATATAAACCGTGGGCTTGTCAAGGACATACCCATGTGCTACTCAATTTGTAATTTCCAGAATTTAGTGCTCTGTCTGTCATCCGATGTATCTTCAGTACACGTTCATTGGTTGAAAGAAAGAAAAAAGGATGCATGAAATTAAAAAAAAAAAATAGACAAATGGCCATTTCCCTTTTCTGTTAGTGTAACTTCATTAGAGGTGGCTGGGATCAAAGAAGAACGCTGGGCTGGGAATCCACAGGTCTGTGTTTTAAGCCTAGTTCTGCTGCACATAAACTCTTATAACTTAGTCAAGCTGTTGGCTGTTTCTATCTGAAAATGGTGACAATAATGCTTATCCTACTTCTTTTAGGCGGGGGGCGGGTTGATAAGATATGGTTAATAAAAATAAACAGGCTACACAAATGCATAGTTAGCAAATAATTCAGAACACATTTGTGGAATCAGCTGAATCAACAAAATCCGGACCTAAAACATATCTAACTGCTCTAAAGTTGTCATTCCTAATTCTTTGTAAATCCTTTGCTAATGATCTGTCCTTAAAAGATTTTCGGAAGGGATGAGAACTGCAAGGGGTAAGGTCAATGGCACCAAAGGTGATATATAAATAAATACATAGAGAAATCCACAAGCCCAGAAGTGCCTACGCATGGGGAGGAGAGAAAAGAAATGAAGGAGAAAAGCATACTTAGAAATCAGCAATCAACAAAGAAGCAGGATGCTTGAATAAGGAATGAAAGCTTGGGAAGAGGCCATAAATAAAACTTAATGGTAAAGCTACTTACATTTGAATAAAACCTGAATGGTAAAACTAGGGCATAATTTTGGTGGCAATATTCTGAAAAGACTCAAACGGCAAAAGTATAAAGACCTGTGGCAGTCATAGCACAAGTTATGGCATTCTATGTAAAAGAAGGTGCTTCCCCTGTGTAGGAATTAAAAATAAAAATGCTAGATTTGGGGGGGGGGCCTAAATATCCATTTAATCCTTTAGGGACCAATTGCACTTAAAGAAAAAGTCAGGTAGCTAGTGGGAAAATTCGAGACTCTGAATGAGATTAATAAACTTCGTGAGTTCTGGAGTCAATATCTAAATGAGACACCTGGTTCCAACCCTTGGGCACATTATTTCATCTCTGTGTAGCTCTGTTTCCTCATACGTATGATGAGAATAATAAAGGCACTCACCATGTAAGGCAGCACATAGAGTGTTCATTAGCGTTAGCTATGATTTATTTTATATTTCAAAAGAACAAGGATATCCATAAAATAGAATGCCATATAGCAAAGGAAATAAATGAAGTAAAGCTACACAAAATATCATGGGTAGATCTCACAAACACTGTTGAATGAAAGAACCAACCCCAAAACAACACATGATCCTACTGATGAAAATTTCAACAACAAAACTAAACCATATTGTTTAGGGATGGACGCACACATGGATGGTAATACTCTAAAGAAAAATAACAAAATAATTAGCACAAAAGTCAGCATGGTGGTTCTTTTTGGTGGACAAGAAGCAACTTTGATTTGGGAGGGGGTACCGGTACAGGGATGGGTTCTGCAGTACTGGAAATGTTCTGTTTTTTGACTTAGGTAGTGGTCACACAGTATTCATTCTGTATTTGTTAAACTATAAATTTCTCTCTTCCCCCCCATCTTTATATATGCTATAACTCACAGTAATTTTTTTTTTAAGATTTTATTTATTTGACAGAGAGAGACAGAGCGAGAGAGGGAACACAAGCAGGGGGAGTGGGAGAGGGAGAAGCAGGCTTCCCGCAGAGCAGGGAGCCCGATGTGGGGCTTGATCCCAGGACCCTGGGACCATGACCCGAGCCGAAGGCAGACACTTAACAAGTGAGCCACCCAGGCGCCCCACAGTAATTTTTTTTAAGAAATAAAGAGGGGCAGAAGTCATGACAGGGCAAACCAGGAATGAAAATTCTGAAAAAACATCTAAGAAAAGGCGATGGTGGGACGCCTGGGTGGCTCAGTCGGTTAAGTTTCTGCCTTCAGCTGGGGTTAGGATCCCAGGGTCCTGGGATGGAGTCCCACTTCGTTTCAGGCTCCCAGCTCAGCAGGGAGCCTGCTTTTCCCTCTGCCTTTTGCTCTCCCTGCTTGTGGTCTCTCGCTCTCTCTCTCTGACAAATAAATAAATAAAATCTTAAAAAAAAAAAAAAAACGAGAGAGAGAAAAGGAGATGGTGGTGGAATCAGACAATACTAGTTATTGAGCGCTTGCTCTTTATCAGGCACTACACTAAACATTGATTATTTCATTTACATCCTTATTTCATTTAAGCTTCAAAACAACTCTTTTAAGGCAGGTATGATTATCCCACTACACAGATGAGGAACTAGAAGCTCACAGAATTAGGGAATGTGCACAGACTCATACTTCTGAGAAGTCATGAAGCTAGAATTAAAACCCAGGTTTGTCCTACATTAGACAAATATTTGAAAACAGAGGGTTAGACAGAAGGAGGATTAATATCACAAGCTGGGTTAGGTGGATTCCTCTGGTATATGGTGCTAAATCTCTGAAAGTCATTTATCTGATGTGCTAAGCAGTGAGGGTCTACAGGGAACAAGGTGGACATCATCTTATGTATTTCTCTTAACAGGAATGTTGTGACAAAATTAACACTTTTTTTGGTCTCAAATTATTTTGGGTATACTCATTAATAGAATGCTCTTATAACAAAAGAAAACCTCACCCTTTCAACACTCAACTCTATCTTACTTTCATCTTAACCACAGGTGGTGGGGGGGGGAGAAAGAAAGTACTGCACCTATTTATGTCTTTCTACTGACTGGAGAATTCTAGGAAATATGTAAGCAAACCTAAGCAAAATTTTTCAATATAAAAATGATCATTATAATGCCTAATTTGGGAGATTTAAAAACAAAGAATAGAACTAAAATACTAAATAATAATAGTACATGAGCCAGGAGTTGGGTACTCAAAGTCAAAGGACTATTCAGGGGAGAGGTCAACATATTAAATTTGGAGTTAGTTAAACAAAGTGTAATGAATAAGTATAAGATTTGTTAGGCATGATTTAAGTGAAAGTAGAAGAGTAATTATTTAAAACAACAGAAATAGACTGTATTTCCAAACCAGTTTATTGTGTTAGAGGGAGAGACAGATAGATGGTGGGGAAGAATGAGAGAGGAGACTTAACAATAAAAGTTTTTTTAAAAAGGTTAACTTAGAAAAAGGAAATAAATTGGAATAAAGCACAGGAATAAAAAACAAGACAAAGAAAATACAAAGTAAAATGGTATAATTCAGTTCAAATATATTAGTAATCACAATACATGTAAATGGTCCAAATCTGCTATTTAAGAGATTGTGAGAAAGGTTTCTTAAAAAAAAATCAAATGCTATTTATAAAAGAAATGCCTAAATCATAAGGACACAGAAATGTTAAAAGTAAAAGATATAAAAAAAATAGCAAGCAAATACTAACCAAAATGAAGCCAGAGTAGCTATGTTATTTTTAGATAAAAAAGGCTTTAAGACAAAAAGCATTGTTAAGGATACAAAGGGTCAATAAATAATGATAAAAGGTTCAAGGCTCAATGCTTCAGGAAGATATAAAAAAATTACATCTGTGTTCCCAAAATAAAATAACCTCAAAATACATGAAGCAAAAATTAATAGAACTGCAGGGAGAAACTGACAAATCCACCATCGTAGGGAGAGATTTCAGCACACAATAACTGGTTGAGCAAGCAAAAATTTAGTAAAAATAAGGAAAATTTTAAGATTACACATCACTTGGGCATTGTATTAAAATGAAGATCTTAAAAAAAAATAAAGATCTTGATTTAGCAGGTCTGGGGTGGGCCTTTAATTCAGCATTTCTTTTCTTTTTCTTCTTTCAAGTTTTACTGATAGAACTGACGACTGCATTTGAAGACTTTCAGCTGGTGCCAATGTTGCTGGTAGAGGGACTCCAGACTGAGGCAAAGCCCTCCCCTGGAATCCACAAAGCCTGGAGAAACATCTCACCAACAACAAAAGGAAGGGGATTTTTTAAAAAGGAAAGAAAATGTTTTCATTAAACCCTTAAAATCATATCATAAATCTGCTTATACACACAAACAGATGAAACAAGAATTCACCAAAAAGACAAATGATGCATAAGTACTGACTCCACAAAAACAAACATCATACAATTGCTTTCATAACTATCCAGACTAGTGCACTGGAAATATTTAATTTACAAAATACATAGTCATTGTGTAGTGTGAGCTGCCTACTGCATCTGATTTTTTTAAAAATCACTTTAAATTGTTTATAAAAGGTTCTAGAGAACCTACTAGTAGTATATATACTTTCATATATATTTCTATATATATTTTATATATAATTTTTATATTATATATATAATGATATCTGTTTATGTACATATGCATATATCTATTCCTCAGAAATACTGGTGTGATTTATTCCATATTTGCTGTATATTTTACAGGCTTACAGAAAAGTTAATATTTAAGACCCACCCTTTCCTCCTAGCCATATAACCCGTATATCATCAGCTAACCCCCCTGGGCTTCAACTTCATCCTTTGTATTGTGACTGAAATTCACTCATTCAAAAAGTGTTGACTGCCCACCACATACAGTAGACACAGGCTGGCCCCAGGTAGGAATTGATGTCTTGGGAGGTCTCAATAAGGTGCTGATGAATCAATCAAAGTGCAGAAAGTGTGCTTCCACTCAACACAGTATTTCCTATAATCCTATACCAGATTCTATACCAGATCTCTTTATTACTACAATAAAAACAACACATCATAGTGCTGTATACTAAATTGCTATAGGGCTTTCTAGGTTTCATAAAATGTTTGCATTTGCTCTTTCACGTGATGTTTGCAACAGCACTAGGAGACAAGCAGGGCAGGCACTACTCGTAACCATACTAGTAGTAGCAGCCTCTGCATCCCCCATGGGACCTGAGCTAGACCCAAAGTCCTGGAGGGCAAGACCATCCTTTATTCATCTTGTGCCATAGTGCCTGGCTCTGCCTAATGCATAGAAGGCACAAGGAATGTCTGCCAAAGCCTCTAGTGAGCTTTCAAATACTTTAATCACCATTCCTGAATTTTAAACTGTGCCTGATACTCATTATCTCAGCTTCCCTTTGATTCCGCTCTCACAGTCTCCACACTGACAAAAGCCCTTTCATGAAGCCTAATTGGAGAAAAGCCTTTCCTTTCTTTTCTTTCCCTCTTTACCTATTTGATTCAGTGCTGAAAATCCTATATTCTATTGTCATTTTTTTCCAGAAGGTAAAGATCCATTTCCTATTAGTACAATGTAAGATTCATGAAAACAGGTAGTTTTTGTTTTTTGTTTACCTCCAGAACGTACAACAGTGCCTGACACAGTGAGAACTCACAAAACATATGTTTAATTGTCTGTTCTAGAAACTTAGAAGCTGTGAACTGCTTGTCTAGGACTATGTTCTAACAGAAAACCCTACATGGCTATTACAAAGAACATAATGGTTTTTTTTTTTTAAGATTTTATTTATTTATTTATTTAACAGAGAGAGAGAGAGAGAGAGAGAGAGAGAGCAGGAACACAAGCAGGGGGAGTGGGAGAGGGAGAAGCAGGCTTCCTGTGGAGCAGGGAGCCCGATGCGGGGCTCGATCCCAGGACCCTGGGATCATGACCTGAGCCGAAGGCAGACGCTTAACGACTGAGCCACCCAGCCACCCAAAGAACATAATGTTTTAAAGGAAAAGATTAAAATGCTTCTTCACAGCATCAAAATAAAATTTTAATTTAACCTTACCCCAGAAAGAGACTTTTAAAATGTGGAGGCTGAAGGTCAAAGAATAACGTGTACATGCTTTGCTGCAGCTTCTTAATCAAAAGGATCCTAATCAATGTTGACCATGAATGTCTGGATTGCATAATAACAAGCATGCCAGGTGGTGGAAGGCAAAAACAAGAGAAGTCATCAAATACCTCCTTGAATTTATTTTGTAAATAAAGCATGAGTTCCAGTTAGTTAGCATGCATCTGATTGTACCTCATGATGTGGATGCTTTTGGTCTTTTGCTTGTTCCTCTTTTCTGAAGGGTAAAAGTCATTCTGCTTGTTATTTGCAGTAGGGAAATGAGGTTTTAAAAACTTGTACGCAGTGTACTGCCCCCTGACATAGTCCATTCAGTCAGTCAGACAGCCAAAGATTGATCACTTATTATGTGTCAGGCACTGTGCAGGGCACCAGGAATACAAAGATACAAGATATGGTCCTTGTCCTTTGGGATTTTACAACCCACAGAGGGGAATATTCACAGTACAGAATGAAGAGTTGGGTGAGAGAAGACCTACCCTGAGACATCCCAGGTCAGGGGGAAGGGGAGTAAAGTGAGCCTTGTAAAGGTGGAGGGGGGTGTTTTTCAGAGCATGGGCCAAGGTCCAGACACCTGAGAAAACCTGATATAATTAGTCATGCTGAACCACCATATCCCTAAAAAGTGGGATGCTGGGACCTCAAGAGAAAAGGGTGGTCAGCTCCTTAAGGACCTTCTTTGCCAAATGAGGGAAGTTAAACTTTGACTTGCAAGCAGAGGGGAGCCACTGAAGTGTTACAGGCAGGAGAATACAGGATGAGATTTGCAGCTGGGGCCAGAAGAGACCAGGACTAGAGGCAGAGAAACCAGCTGGGAGGCTGCTACTGCATTCAGAATGAGCAATGATGGTGGCCTCAGCTAACGTAAGAGCAGTGGGCAGAGAGAGGAGAAAACAGAGTAGAAAGATTTTAAGGAAAAAGAATCAACAGGACTCGGTGATTGAGAGTATATTGGCTGGAAGAGCCACTGACAGTAACAGCTGATGCTTCCTGAGTACTCACTATGTACCACACATGTGCACCTATAGTAATAGTACTGCCGTGACCCCATTTGACAAATAAGAAAACTGAGACACAGGAGGTGAATCCCTTTGTCCAAGGTATTATGGTTAGCATGTTCCAGAGAGGACTCAAAGAGGACTCCGAGGATTCTGGCCTAGGTGCCTAGAGAGAGCACAATGGCCCCGGCCAACCTCTCCAGGTTGTCACGCTCTACCAACATGTGCTCCTGGCAGCTGGCTTTGTGGCCCCTACCATCTCTCCCCTTTACCTTTGTTCATGCTGCTCTCCCTCCCTGGAATGTCCTCCTTCTCCCAATTAGCCTCTTAGCATCACCTCCTCCAGGGAACTGTTCCTGACCTATCCCTCACTCCTCCCAGTCCCCACCCCCCGTCCCCAGCACTGCACTGTAATTTTCAGTGTAGAAGTCTGTCTCCTCCAGCTGATCCTGCCATCTGTGAGAGAAAGAATGAGATCTCACTCATTCAGGCGCTCCTAGGTCTGGGCGAGAGCCTGGCACATAGTTTGAGCTCAGCAGCCGGAGAGCTGGAGTTATTCAATGGGAAACAGGTAAGGGAGGGGAATTCTGTGTTGGATACACTGAGCTGCACTGAGATGCCAGAGAGGCACACATATAGAGAAGGCTAGCCCACAGCTAGGTATACAAACATAGCACACACAAGAAAGAAGTTCTGAGTTGGTGATTTCCAATGGGGAATCACCTGAATAAAGACAAAGTCAGAGGAGGGGAAATTATGCCCTAGGCTCTCACCCCTTCTCTGCCTCATTTCATGCTCATGTTGCATGATTAGGCTTGGCTCTTACTATACCCCTTTCCCATACCCTCTTCTAATCACAAATGCTGAACTTCTGGTCACCCATGGTCTTTAAGCTTCGCTCACGCCATGCCTTCTGCCTGGAATTACCCACATACATATTTGCTCGTTTTCTTCCTCTTCCTAACTACCCTTAGCCCAAGGCTCCAGAGCCAAACTCTATAAATCTGCATTTGGGTTCCCCATTTATTATGTGAGGTTAAGTAAGTTCCTCAACCTATCCATGCCTCAATTTCTTCAAAATGAAAACCAGGCTAACACTGGACCAATTTCCTAAAGGTTTTTGTGAGATTTAAGTAAGGCAATTCATATAAAGTACCATTATTAATTGTTTATGTCCCAGCATGCCCCACACTTCTACTTTAAAACGCAGAAAACTTTGTCACCCCAATTTAAAGGCCTCCCGATAAGGGACTGGCCCTGAATTTAGGGTTATTGTCCAGCATTTGGTAGGTGTCTAATTAATGTCCTCCAAATGGTTAAGAGTGAGATTATAAAGTCATGGACAGAACCCAGGCAAACACCAACATAAACAGAGGAACTCCACAAAGAAGCAACTTAAGAGGTAGGAGGAAAATGAGGGGAAAATAGTTATAAGAACAATACTGGCTCTGACTACATTTCCTTCTTGTCTTCTACTTGCTCTCTCTGCTCAAGCCACGCTGACCTTCCAGCTAGCTCTGAACATGACAATCTCATTCCTACCCCAGGGCTTTTGCTCTTTCTGTTCCCTTTGCCAGGAATGGTCTTTCCCCACATAATGGAATGGTTCATTCCTTTCCTTCATTTAGGTGTCTGTTCAAATATCTCCTCAGAGACACTTTCCCTAAAATAGCCCCCACTGTGCTCTGTAAGCTCCTCAAGGCTCTTATTAAGCCTCTTCAGATCCAAAGCTGACAGGTCCAACCACAAGTCATTTTCTAGTTCAGACTAGAACACAGCCCCTCTGCCTCCTTTTGCATGGCCAAGAACAAATCAAGTCTCAGTCATTTCTCTCTAAAGGAGACTTGTCACCCATCCTTCGTCTCATGCACATGGTTATATAATAAGCTAAAAGTGGTTAAGAACCTAAACCATTTAAAGGACAAGGAAAGAAAAATCAGTGGTGAGTACAAAAGGTCGAGGCATTAAAAATACAGAATTTTTATAAAACTGCATCATTCACTGAACATATATTTGTTAGACTGCATATTACAGTTACTAATTACCTGAATCTCATTTCGCATTTCTAGAAGATATGAGTCTAGATGGCTGTCTGAAAGTAAAAATCCATGCTAAAATACAGAAAGAACAAGTTCCAATATAGGATCAAAAATGCATATTTAGATGGGAAGCTAATGAGGTTTACTGGAGGCTGCTGCTAATGAAATGCATACATAAGCCAAATTTCTCTCTCAGGAACCTAAAACACACGGTCTACAGTATAACTGTTCATTCTCTTGGCAGCCCCTGTGCTAAAGATAGGACTAAGGCATTTTATTAAATCAGTCAAATGAATATAAAAATTGAACCCTATAAATTCCGGGCAAGAAACTTAGATCATTCCCCATCATGATAGCTAAACCCAAATCCAACAGAACTGAAAGGGAACATTTTTTAAAGCAGTTCAGTTGTCAGAGAGATGATTTGTAGAAGGTTCCAGAGCCTGACCAAGCTCTCATCAGATAATGATCTGAACAACATTCAGCGGGTGAGGAATATGTTGAATGTGTTCAAATTTGTTTTTCCTTAACTCATTCACTAGGATGGAAACCCTGATGGACTAACTTATCTTGTCATGTCTTGGGTCACTTCACTACGGACCAAAGAATTAATGGGCACTCTGTGGCCAAATGTATTCACCACTCGAGGGATGAGGAAGGAAGAAGAGTGTTAAGAATATATTTAAAATAGTGCAAAGTCTAATTGATATATTTATTTAAATCTGTTTTAGTTCCCTTTAAGGTCTTAAAGAGAAACCTGTGTAATTGTAAGTTGCCAAAAAAAAAAAAAAAAAAAATGATCTGCCACCCCTTTAATTACTGAAATACACTTGTTTTTCAAAAACAATTTCACTTCTTCTGACTTCATTTTCTCTACCTGGGTGCCCGATTAAGCTTTTAAAAGTTTCTAGAAATTTAAAGAACTGATTATTACTATCACTGACAGTATCCACAGGGCAGCATGTGAAATCTAACACCATGGATCCCTCTGATAGAAAAAGGTGTAAAAATAGGTATCTGCCAATGAATATACCTAAAGGACCATCAGAATGCTGGACTATCCCCAGATGGTAACCCAAGAATGACAATGTTTTGTGTTAAATGTGCAGCATGAGTAAGAACAATTCACAGCCCAGCAGAAGATGCACTAACTTAAAAAAAAAAAAAAGAATACACGACTATGCAATTTGTAATCTTCTCACAATTCCTTATCAATTCACAAGGATCAACTGCAAACCCTCAGAGCCACCTGAGTGATCATTTTAAACAAAAAGACCAACCGCTTTAACCTTGGGAAAATGGCAGGGGACATCACTGGCCTGGAGATGAAGCCTCCACACCAAAATGCAGCAAATTCCCTCCCACCAACCCCAGGTTTGGAGAGGTCCCCGCGAAACATTCTCCAACAATTCTCATTACCTTCACGTTTAAAACGCCAAAACTAGATGTTATCACTCACAGCAACTGATTGCAAGCCCGAGGGCGGGGCGGGGGGGGGGTTACTTGAGTTTCAGCCTCCTATAAGCCAATCTCGGCAGCATCTCTGACAAAGGTCTATAGAGAATTGCTTTTTCCCCACAAGCAGTAATGTTGATAAGCCTTTTGGCTTCCCCAGTGCGCTGGGATTTCTAGCTGAGCTTGGAAACCTTCATACTGTGATTTTGCTTTCCTTAGAATTCTGCAATGCCTTTAAAGAAATAATAAAAAAAATATATTTCTTTAGCCAAAATTAGGTGGGGGGAGGAGAATAATGCCTTCCATTTCCATGGAACTTTTATTTCCAAGCTAATTTTTTTTTGCATTAAAAACATATTTTGGGGCATTTTATTTTAACCCCATAGCATCTGTCAGAGAGATGTGCTCATCTCTGATTTACAGATGGAGAAATACAAAAACAAAAAAGTTTAAATAACTTGCCCAAGGTCAGTCAGGGACAGGATAAGTGCTGACTGAACGCAGAACCTCCTAACTCCAAGCCTCACACCGCTAGAAACGAACTTAACACCCTTATCCTTTCCCTTCTGTGGTCTGAAGTGGGTGGAATTTTTCTGGAGACCCAAAGCTCCCAGACACCTAAATTTTAGGCGTTTTTACTCCATCAACTCCTTCTGCAAATACCCCCTTCCCAGGTTCAAGGCAACTCCAACCCCGCAGAGCCTCGCCACCCCACCCCACCCCACCCCACCCCCAGGCCAGCGCGCGCTGCAGCCCCCTCCCTTCCGTCCTCACCCTCCCGGGAGCCGAACCCCGAAGTTCCCCGGGGTGCTCGGACGGCTTCCCGGCCCCGCCCGCCCCAGCCGCCCCGAGAGCCCGCGACCGCCCGCCGTTACCGTATGCCGTGAGGGAGGCCATCCTGGCTCGCGTCCTGCCCAGGTTGGCCAGGGCGTCGGCCAGAGCGGCCGCCTGCGCGCCGCGCCCCTGGACGGCCGGCCCCTTGCCCCGCAAGTGCATGCGCTTGGCTCCCGCGGCGCCCGGCCGCCCCGCTCCTGAGCATGCCCAGTCAGCCCGCCGCGGTCGCCCCTGAGAGGTGCCCGCGGCTCGCAGGTGCCCCCGGCCGGGTCTCGGTTGCAAGGGCGCGGGGACCGAGGGCGCAGACGGTCAGCCACGCTTCGGGTCCCCGCGCTCCGGGTGCCTGCGGGGATTGAACCTGCAGCAGAAGACTGGCGACCAGGAGAGAGGAGGAGCGAAGCAAGCCGTGGGAGGTGCCGGGCGCGCGGCGGATGCGGCCCCTACGGGCGGACGTCGGGCAGGACCCGACTGGGTCCGCTTCAAGCAGCGTGCCCCTCCGGCTGGGGGCGGTAGGGTGACGAGGGCAAACGTGGGGTCGGGGAGTCCCGAGCGCGCCACAGCGTCTCGGACCTCGAGCCTTCAGCTCTTTTCCTAGGGAAGTTCCACTGGAGAACACGCCTTGGGACGCAGGGGGTGGCACCGGCCGGGCCTATGACTCTTGGGTGCGATTCCCAGCCTAGGGGACAGTCTCAGAAGGGTTTGCCTCCGAGACCAAAGCCCAGGAGAGAGTGGCAGCTGTGTCCTATGGATTTTTATTAATGAAGTCCTTGACCACTAAGTACAGACTTCTGACCCCAACAGCCCAGACCTGTCCCAGCACATCATCCTGTCACCTTTATTGGTGCATTTGTCACCCCACGAGGCTGTGACTAGTGTCCTATTCCACACTGACTACCCGGGCTTCAATTAGAGCAAGAACGCGTATTTGTTGAATGACTGAATGCCCGAGCCCCTCCCAGCTCTCCCTACCTGAAGTCCACCCATCCTATTGTGCGGGTTCTCCTTTTGGAATCAGCTCAGGGGCAAGTGGGAGGAGAAAGAGACGTGGGAAGCCAGTGGGTCCCAGGGGAAGGGGAGAGGGGAGAACCGGAAAAAGAGGGAGGCCGCCCAAAGACCCCTCCAGGTCAAGAGCACACGGAGCTTTGCCATTCCCAAGAGTAAATTGGTAAAGAGTGGGGAGAACAGGAAAAAAGGAGAGGCCGCCCAACGACACCCTTGGGGTCAAGAGTACTGGAGTTTTGCAATTCCCAAGAGTAAATTCACAAGCCCATGAGTGCGCCCCCCCCCCCCACCCGGGGCTTCCACTGGCCTAGTCCCCGAGGGAATCACGGCCTTGAAAACCACCAGGGTCCCACAAATTGGATGGCGATGTCGTCAAGGCTATTAACTGCGTTTGGGGTTGTGCCAACTCGGGTGGAGGCACAGAGAGGGCAGAGAAATCTAGCGAACGCAAGACTGGGCGTTTCTTTAGGAAGCTTCCCACGCACTCCTGCTCTGGCTGCAAGCCCCTGGGCTCCCGTGGCCTAACCCAGCCCGTCATCTTTTTGCTCTGGCGACCCTCGCGCCCCTCCCCGCTCTCCTTCTCTTCTGGGAGGGCAGCGAGGCGGCAGCAGGTGACCCGTGGTGGAGGCTCAGGAATGAAATATCGGTGCCCACACTTCCTCCACCTTTGTAACAGGTGGAGCCACACCGGGGGAAAAGGGCGAGGCCCGCCCTGGGGAGTGAGAGCGCATGGATCTGACAGGTTATGCTGGCTAGGTCAACCAACCACCAGCGTGTGACCCTTAGACACCCTCTCTGAGCCTTCATTTTCCCCAACCGTGAGGGTAACCGTTGTTACTGCCATGCCCACCTCATAGGAGGACAGCTGGGGTTAGGTGGAATGCAGACGGTATCATCCCTGAGGCCTCTGAGGCTCTGGCTTGGACACTGCTCCTGCCTTGAACTTGCCTCCTGAGAGCCCCACACGCTTTCTCCCCTTAGGTCTCTTCAACCTCTCACTCCACCTGACCCCACACTGAATTGCCGCCTCCAAGTCTAGAGCATGTGGAAACCTGCCCCAGATCCAGGATGAGGAGACCAGTGTAGCCCGAAGGTGGGCTTCAGAGCAGGCCTGTCTCCCCTAGTGCACCCCAGGCCCCCGCCCCGACCTCAGCAGCCTCCCTATTCCCACCCCCCATCTCTTTAGCACCCAAGGCTGGGCGCTGGTGTCAGCCAGTCCCAACTCTGGTCCTTCTCTGTACCACTGCTGGTACCCAAGGCCATGTGCAAGTTGTCTTCTGACTTCCAGCTTTCCTCTCCCTTTTACTTCCACATTTTAGCTCAGGTAGGGTCATGAAAAAGGACAATCAAAATGAATTACAAATTGCACTTTAATTCTTTTTGGCAGCTCTTTCTAATTAGCAAGAACTAAAATGTAGTGTCTAATTAATTAACCTCTCTTAAGGCCATCTGAACCTCTGCCCAAACAATACCACTCCAAGTCCTTGAGATATTCAGTGTCCTCAATAAAATTAAGATTGAAAATATCGGGCCTCTTGGTTGAGGAATTGATGGACAAATACACCTCAGATTTACTAAGACCCCTGTGCTGTCAGGTGACACTGAGATCTTTAAGAAGCCTCCTGTCTCCTGCTCTGCAACAGAAAGGGGTGGTCTCCCTACCTCGCATTCTTGAGGGGAACAAAGGCCAACAAAGAATTATGATACTGTCATGGCTATTAAAGAAACCTGGCTGCCAGGAGCACGCGGTTCTGTCTTTGCAAGATTCACAGATGACTTCACCAAGGAAATGACATTTGAAAGATGAGGTTCAGGATTTGTGTTGTCGCCAGTAAAATTTCTTAAAGACAAGCTTGTCATTCAAATTTTCTGATGTTTTATTCATTTCCTGTGTTTTCAGGAGTAAAATATGAACTGCTATAACCTTGATGAAAGCTGTGTTCTAAATCTTTCCAGGAAAATGCCTTTTTTCAGATGATAGACTGAGGAAAACTAGTTTTCCTCTTTTCAGCATGCTCTGAACTAGAACTATTTGATTTACTACTAACTGCCTGAATGTGATTATATTGATTTGACAATGGAAGAGACTGACTCTCTGTGATTAACATTTTTAATAACATTTTAATTCTGGAGTTTAGTAACTACTCTGCAAATACTCATTCTTTAAACTATTAATGTGAAAAGTAATTTAGTTTTCATTTGCCCACGATCAACTTGACTTAGAATTTGGTCCATTATCAAAGATTTAACAAATTGGACATTTTAAAATATTGCTTCTATTGATTGATCAAAGCTTTATGGCCCTACCTCCTCTGTATTCCTGTAACACTTAATATACTTGTATATTACTTATTATAGCATTATTACATCATATGAGAGTTTGTCTATGTGTCCATCTATCTCCCCACTGGGAGGCAGGAATCATGTCATATTTCAGTGTATCACAACACCTAGCCCATTATTTGGCCCATATTAGGTATTTGACAAATATTAGTTGAACCAATTAGTGTGAGAGAAAAAAAAAAAATGTTTGACTGTGGGGGAAGGGTGATTGGGAAGACCTTAGGAGACCTGAGTTACAGGTTTTATTCTATAGATCTCAATCATCTTCCTCACACAGGAAAGACTATTACATGAAACTATGTTACAACTCACTTTGGCCAGGCCATAGAACTCTGTCAGAACTGTAATGTCTGTTCCGTTGAGGCATAAACAAATGAAGTTCTTCCTGGAACTGGATGGTTGAGGAAAGGGTCCATGAGTGGGCTTCATGGGGTTCATGAGTTCCTTAAGAATTACATTCAAAATTGGGTGTGTATGCACATTTTTTTTTCTGGGGTGGGGAGAGGATCCATAATTTTCATCAGATTTTTAGTGGTAAGCCTGATCCAACAGAGATTTAAAAAATTAACGGCATAGCAAGTATTTTACAACCAAAACATAACCTTTAAAGAAAATTACAATGATGGAGAATTATAGCTACATATTAGATCCTTTTGCTATAACAATAATGACCCCCTTGGATCCAGGCTTTAATTTGCTATACCCAAAAAAATATATAGATAAAATGAAATAACAATCTTTGTTTTTCAAAATTCCAAAATTAAAAAAAATTAAATTATATAAAGTATTTAACCCTTCATGGTTAAATCTGAGGTTTTTAAATGGAAATGTAAAATCCCCAAACTATTTTTCTGAAACAAAACAAAAACAAAAACCCAATTACATAAGATATCAAAGAAACAGATACATCAAGTTCATGTTTTCGGACTTTAAATCAATGTTTATAGCACATTCTATAAAATTTGGCAAATTTGTAACAATGGTACAATTATTTACATACACTATAATTAATTACATATATATGCATACATATTCATTTTTAATATATTTAAGCACATATAGAGTCCTATATATTTATATATAATAACATATATAGTCAACCAATATTAAGACTAACAAAATAAATGCCATTGACCATTTGACAGTTAGGGAAACTGAGTCACAGAGTGACTAATTAACTGTTAGTAAGGATGAATCCAAGGTTTGAAACCAGTTTCCAGAGCCCATGATATCCTGTTCCCAAATGTTGTTGAATATACATAAACCATCTGATTGTCTTACTTTCTAAATCTTCTATTTAAAATATTATTTTACTTATACTTTTTCCCTTAGAAAAAATAGGGAAGTTGCACTGAAAGGTAGAAGGTGTGATGGTCTAGAAGAGGCTAAGTGAGCTTTCCCTAAGTACATCAGGGCCAGCCAGTTGAATTACCCTGCAGAAGTAAACATGAACAGTGAGTTCTTATCTCAAAGAAAAGAGTAGATTATTTGATTTCTGGCTTCCTGGTCTCCATTTCTCAAGTGTCATGAAAATATCACTTCAATTTATAATAAAAACTTTTGCCGGTAATATGTGTTTGGAGTCTGTTTCATGCATTCTGTCTTTGTATGAGTGCCTTTCATAACATATCACACTAATTATTGTCATGGCAACATAACTGAATATATGATAAAACAGAATTTGCTTTTAAGGGACACTGCCTTTTTATCAAATCCCATGCATTAATATAGGATCCCATTTAAATTTAAAAATTTAATTTAATTAGAAAATTTAACATAGGATCCCATCACATTTACCTTAAATATGCTTTATGTTGTTATCTATCTATCTATCTATACATAATTTTTTCTGAAAACAGACACATGTATCTCATCCTAAAATTCTGAGTGTTGCAATAGCTGTGCAGGTGAAAATGTTTTATATTCAGATCCATTTGGTTGGATGAAGTTGGATCTACCCTATTCTAAATTCATATTTATGAAAAACAGTACCACAAACTTCCATCTCAATGTGAAAGGCCAAAATGTCTACATTAAAAAACTATTTCCTGTGTCCCAAAAAGCAACCTTTGAAAATATTACCTTTCTGATCTTCAGTGAACACCATTTAATAAGAGTCCTATACACCCAGTATTTCCTCTGAAATTTGTTCATCACATGACCTCTCTGACATGAAAAGGGATTATGTGGGACTTGTGTTGTCCAGATCAGGAGAGGAGGAGTATGACCAAATTTGCTAGATGGTAAACTATGAAAAGATAAGATTTAGGTATTATTTTGCTTTATTTCACCCACGGTACTTTACATGGCAGAAGCCCAATAAATGTTTATTGCTTAGAGACTCACAGAAGGTCAGAGCCATGAGGAGACTTAAAAAAAAAAAAAAAACACTGGTTCTGGGGTCAGCCTGAGTTCAAATTCTAAATTCCTCCACTTATTAGTTGTGTGACCTTGGGCAAATAACCTAACCTAGCCTAACCTAGGCCTCAGTTCCTCATCTGTAAAATGCGGGTAATAATAATAGTTATAGCATAGGATTGTTGAGGGTGTTGAATGAGTTAATATGTATAAAACCTTTAGAACAGTTACCAATAGATGTTAACCCCTATGATTATTATGTCCAGTTTTCCAGGATTCCCTTAGGAATGCCAATCAAGTAGTAATTCCTTTCCATTCCTTTCACCAAGTGGTGGCATTCATAATATTGAACAGACAATACTGTGCCAGGCACCACCAGTCAAACAGGGACCCCAGGCTTGCCAGGCATAACCATTTTGTTGCTGGAGAAGTCCAGGGGAACCAAGGTGCCAGGCGATGGGGGTCTTGGGGCAATGCCTCTTTATTACCAACCAAGTATGGAGGTATTTTAATACTTTATAACTGGTATCAATGTGTTCTGGCTGCATACCAGTTCTGCTTCACACCTTCCCATCCTAGACATCCAAGTCACAGAACTCCCTAATCACTCCAAAGAGCAAACTTGACCTTACCTGAAACATAGTTAAGTTTCTAATTCCCTATTGAGAGAAGTGAAAATGAACATGATGGGATTATCAGAATGCACATAACAAACGGATATTTGGGAGAGACATTTAAACCCTCTATTTATGACCACTTGTTAATAAGAGACATTTTAAATATCTCTTTGATACAACATGTATGGGGAAAGATGGCTTAAAATAACATCCACTCATTCAAAATAAAACTAATAACCAAGAGAAATGCTGAATGGATTTTGCTAGCTGTCTTCTGAGAATAAATTTCATGTGAGAAGAATATGGTCATTAGGGAGGAAAATATTTGCCACAGACTAAGACATTAAAAGTAAACAAAACCCAGAGAAGATTTAAACAACAGTGGCAGGAGAATCCTTAAATGAAAAGAACATGTTAAATGAAAGAGCTCCCTGGTTCTCCATTCATTGACTTGAACTAATGGTTCTCCGTTTGATGAAACAACCCAAAGCCCAGAGAGCTAATACTGGGTCACAACAGCCTTTCATGTCAGGTTTGATCTTTCTGCCTCTCGTGGGGCACTTTTGTAGGTTCCTCAGAGATTTCCCCTCTGGGAATATCCATCTAAACTTCTCAGGACACAGGCAATCTTCTCCTCTGGCTAGCTGCTCGTGCTTCATCTCTCAGCCCTCAGGACTCTGGTAGTTCACCCTTCTCATTTTCAATACTGTAATTACCAGTGTCTGACCACCTCATTTGCAAACTTTGAATGAGGAATATAACATCTCATATTGGAATGGAACATTTTTCATTTGTTTTGCTTTTGGCTTTTGGGGACATCAGTCAGAAGAAGAAGAGGAGAGGAGAGGAGGGGAGGGGAGGGAGGGGAAAGGGATGGGAGGGGAGGGGGGAGAGGAGAAGAGAGGAGGAGGGGAGGGTAGAAGAGAGGGGAAGAGAGGAAAGGAGAGGAGAGAAGAGGAGAGAGGAGAGAGAAGAGAAGAGAGGAGAAGAGAAGAGAAGAGAAGAGGAGAAGAAGAAGAGAAAGAAACAAAGAAAGAAAGAGAATTCCATTTTTTTCACCAAGACTTTATTTTTTTAGAGCAGTTTTAGGTTCATAGCAAAATTGCAGGGAAGGTACAGAGATTTCCCATATAGCCCTACTCTGATTCATGCATAACCTCCTAGATTACCAACATTCTCCACCAGAGTGGTACAGTTGTTACAACTGGTGAACATACATTCACACATCATAATCTTTCACAGTCCATAGTTTACATTAGGGTCTCTTGATAGCATACATTCAGTGGGTTTGGACAAATGTATAATGACATATGTACATCAATATGGTATTATACAGAGTATTTTCACTGCCCTAAAAATCCTCTGTAGTCTGCCTATTCATCCTTCCCCCCCAACTCCTGGCAACCACTGATCTTTTTATTGTCTCCATAGTTTTGCTTTTTCCAGAATATTATATAGTTGGGATCATACAGTGGTAGCCTATTCAAATTGGCTCCTTTCACTTAGTAAAATGCATTTAAGTTTCCTCCAGGTCTTTTCATGGCTTGATAGCTTATTTATTTTTAGTGCTGAATAATATTCCGCTATCTAGGTGTACACTTCTATTTATTTATCCATTTACCTACAGAAGGACATCTTGATTGCCTCCAAATTTTAGCAATTATGAATAAAGCTGCTATAAACATCCACGTGCATTCTTTTGTGTGGACATAAGTTTTCAATTGCTTTGGGTAAATACCAAAGATGGTATAGGAAGAGTATATTTGGTTTTGTAAGAAACTGCCAAATTGTTTTCCAAAGTGGCTATACCATTTTACATTGCCCCCAGAAATGAATGAGTTCCTGTTGCTCCATAAATCCTCTCAAGCATTTGATGTAGTCAGTTTTCTGGATCTTGCCCATGCTAATAGATATGTAGTGGTTTCTCAATGTTGTTTTAATTTGCATTTCCCTGATGACATATAATGTGGAGCACCTTTTCATATGCTTATTTGCCATCTGTATCTTCTTTAGTGATGTATCTGTTAAGGTCATTGGCCCATTTTTTAATTAGGTGTTTGTTTTCTTATTGTTGAGTTTTAAGAGCTCTTTGTATATTTTTGGATAACAGCCTTTTTTTAATCAATATGTCTTTTGCAATCATTTTCTCCCAGCCTGTGGCTTGTCTTCCCTCTTGACATTGTCTTTCACAGAGCAGAAGTTGTTAATTTTGATGAAGACCAGCTCATCAGTTCTTTCTTTCAGGGATCATATCTTTCGTGCTGTATCTAAAAAGTCATTACCATACCCAAGGCTATCTAGGTTTTCTCCTATGTTACCTTCTAGGAATTTTATAGTTTTGCATTTTACATTTATGTCTGTGGTCATTTTGAGTTAATTTTTGTAAAAGGTGTAAGGTCTGTGTTTACATTTATTGTTTTGTTTTGTTTTGTTTTTGCATGTAGATGACCAGTTGTTCAGTACCATCTGTTGAAGAGTGGGTCTATTTCTGGGCTCTCTATTCTGTCCCATTGATCTATTTGTCTATTCTTTCATCAATACCACTGTCTTGAGTAGTGTAGCTTTATAGGAAGTCTTAAAGTCAAATAGTGTCAGCCTCCAACTTTGTTCTTCTTTAATATTGTGTTGACCATTCTGGGTCTTTTGCCTCTCCATACAAACTTTAGAATCAGTTTGTCAATATCCACAAAATAACTTGCTGAGAAAAATTGACATCTTGACAATATTGAATATTCCTATCCATGATCATGGAATAGCTTTCATTTATTTTTCTTTGATTTTGTTCATCAGCCTTATAGGTTTCCTCACATAGATCTTGCACATATTTGTCATATTTATAGTTGAATATTTCATTTTTGGGGGGTGCTAATGTAAATGGTATTGTGTTTCTAATTTCAAATTCTACTTGTTCATTGTTGGTATATAGCAAAAATGATTTTTTTTTAAGATTTTATTTATTTATTTGACAGAGAAAGACACAGTGAGAGAGGGAACACAAGCAAGGGGGAGTGGCAGAGGGAGAAGCAGGCTTCCTGTGGAGCAGGGAGCCCAATGTGGGACTCGATCCCAGGACCCTGGGACCATGACCTGAGCCGAAGGCAGTTGCTTAACGACTAAGCCACCCAGGCGCCCCCAAAATGATTGGTTTTTGTGTATTAACCTTATATCCTGCAACTTTGCTACGATCACTTAATACCAGGAGAGTTATTTTGTTTGAGAGGGTGGGTTGTCAATTCTTTTGGATTTTCAACATAGCTGATCATGTCATCTGTCAACAAGGACAATTTTATTTCTTATTTCCCAATCTAGATACCTTTTGTTTCCTTTTCTTGCATTAGCTAGAGCTTCCAATATGATGTGAAAAGGAACGGTGAAAGAGACATCCTTGCCTAGTATCTGATCTTAGCGGGAAAGCTTTGAGTTACTCACAATTAAGTGTGATATTAGCTGTAGGTTTTTGTAAATAGTCTTTACTAAGTTAAGGAAGTTCCTCTCTATTTCTAGTTTACTGAGAGTTTTTATATGAATAGGTGACGGATTTTATCAAATATTTTTCTGCATTTTTATATAATCATGTGATTTTTCTTTTTTAGCCTAATGATGTGCTAGATTACATTAATTGATTTTCAAAAATTCCATTTGAGTATTTTCTGTTAATCAATCTTCTTGATAAACTTCATGGTAAGATACTTGTCTTATATGTCTTAGATTCCCAGGGGTGTTACACAAAACAGAGGAATTATACCCACCATTCCATAAATTAATTGCAATTCATATACCAATGCATTGACATGAGTGTTACGCAATAATGATATTAAACCATACCAATGAAACCTAATCAATCAAATCATACAGAACTGGTCTTTATTAGAGTGTGTCTATGCGAGTTTCTAGTGGATGACAGCCACTTAAAGTAGTGGAGCCAGACCCATTAAAAATCATTAAGGAAATAACTTGAGCCAGTGGCCATTGCTGGGTACTTAGACCACACCAATTACTTCCTTTCCCCTTTAAAACAGAACAAAATTTGTTTCTTCATGTTTCTATTTCTTCTCTAAAAACCCTATGTTCTTCAGGAAAAGTGTGTTCAGGTTAGTGTTTTGTAGGCCTGAGTGGTCTAAAGATAAATCCATCTGCCTTGGACAGTGATTAATTCAGTTAATCAGACTTAAGCAAATCAACTCATGGTGTTCAACTAGTCATGAGCTAATTTGTTTAAGAATGAGGATATAGTACAATGGAATATTATGCAGCCATCAAAAGGAATGAGATCTTGCCATTTGCAACGACATGGATGGAACTGGAGGGTGTTATGCTGAGCGAAATAAGTCAATCAGAGAAAGACATGTATCATATGACCTCACTGATATGAGGAATTCTTAATCTCAGGAAACAAACTGAGGGTTGCTGGAGTGGGGGTTGGGGTGGGAGGGATGGGATGGCTGGGTGATAGACACTGGGGAGGGTATGTGCTATGGTGAGCGCTGTGAATTGTGCAAGACTGTTGAATCACAGATCTGTACCTCTGAAACAAGTAACACATTATATGTTAAGAAAAAAAAAGAAGAAGAAGAAGATAGCAGGAGGGGAAGAATGAAGGGGGGGAATCGGAGGGGGAGATGAACCATGAGAGACGATGGACTCTGAAAAACAAACTGAGGGTTCTAGAGGGGAGGGGGGTGGGAGAATGGGTTAGCCTGATGATGGGTATTAAAGAGGGCACGTTCTGCATGGAGCACTGGGTGTTATGCACAAACAATGAATCATGGAACACTACATCAAAAACTAATGATGTAATGTATGGTGATTAACATAACAATAAAAAATTTTAAAACTAAAAAAAAGAATGAGGATATAGTTTCTTAATTTCTTTAAAAGATAACTATCTAAAGTAAAAAATAATAGCAATGTATTATAGGATTTATAAAATCTATAGATGTAAAATATATAATAATAGAGAAGAGGTGATAAATAGAACATATAGAAAGATTCTTGCATTATATGTGAAGAGCCATGTTATTAATTCATACTGGTATATGATGAGTTAAGGAAGCCTTCTCTAATCCTCAAGCAAAAAGTACAACAAAGAGTAATAGCTAGTAAACCAATAGTAGAGATAAAATGAAAAAAAACAAAAAAACAAAACAAAAAAACACTCAATCCCAAAGAAGACAAGAAAAGAAGAAAGGAATAAAAAACGGGTTGGACAACTAGATAACAAATAGCAAGAAGGTAGAATTAAACCCAGCAATAAAAATAATTACATTAAATATAAATGTTATACATATCAATTAAAGAGAAGAGATTTTTAGATTAAACAAAAAAGCAAGACCCAACCATATACTATTTACAAGAAATGTGCTTTAAATATAAAGACACAGGTTAAAACGAAAAGAGTGAGAAAAATATAACATGAAATGCTACTAATAAGAAGCTAGAGGAGGTATATTAACATCAGATTAAGTAAACTTTAAAACGAGGAATGTGGCCAATAATAAAGATGCACATTTTTTATTAGAAGGATCAATTCATCAAAAGAACACAGCAATCCTAAATATTTGTGGACCAAAATAGATGAGGCAAAAAAGTGACAGAACTAAAGAAATAAATTAACAAATTCACAATTATAGTTGGCTACTTTAACATTCTCTCAGTAACTGGTAAAACAAGTAGAACAAAAAAAAAAATCGTAAGGTTATAGATTTGAAAAATATGGATCAATTTTACCTAAGTGACATTTATAAAACATTTCACTGAACAATAGCAGAATGCATATTCTTTTCATTGCATATGGAACAATCACTGAAATAAACCACACCCAACTATAAATAAGTCTCAACAAATTTAAAATGATTGAATCCTATAGAGTGTGTGCCCCAATTACAATTGAATTAAATTAGAAACCAATAGTAGATAGATACTTGGAAAATCTCAAAATACTTAGAAATGAACCATACACCAGTTAAATAACCCATGGGTCAAAGAACAAATAAGCAAAATTAGAAAATATTTTGAACTGGATAAAAATTGGCAAAAATCATATCAAAATTTGCAGTGTACACTGTTAGCACCTAAAGGGAAATTTATAGTTCTGACTGCTTATATTAGAAAATAAGAAAGGAAATAATAGAGATAACAAAGGGATGGAAACCATAAAAGCAGTAAAGAAAGTCAATAAAACCAAGGAGGCGGAGCAAGATGGCGGAGGAGTAGGAGACCTGGATTTCGTCTCCTCTCAGGAATTCAGCTGGATAGGGATCAAACCATTCTGAACACCTACAAACTCAACAGGAGATCAAAGAAAAGAAGAGCAACAACTCTCTGAACAGAAAAGCGACCACTTTCTGGAAGGTAGGACGTGCGGAGAAGTGAATCCAAGGCGATATTCGGGAGGATAGACGGCGGGGGAGGGGCCTCCGTCGGCCGCTTCTGGCAAGTGATAGAGCCACGGAGCACAGAATCGGAACTTTTAGAAGTCTGCTCCGTTGAGGGACGTCACTCTGGTGGCGAAGTGGGGGGTGGAACCCTCGCGGGACAGTGTGGTCTCAGGACCCTCGGGGTCACAGAAAGACCGGGGGTGCCTGAGTGCGGCAGAGCTCCCAGGTATCGGAGCGGAGAAGCCGGCTGCAGAGACAGAGACGAGGCGCGGGCTCTTAGCTCGGGGTTGCTATAAACCGTGATCCGCAGCACAGTCGGGCCACTGCTCCTCCAGCAGGGACCCAACAAGCGGCAGATCCGGGGAGACTCACCTTCTTCCCCCGGGGAGGAGAGGTGCGGGAGCGCACCGCGGGGATCTGCTGGGTTTGGAGACTCCACACGGGGTCGGGTGCCAGATAGAAAGGCGCGGTCACAGGCCGGGTGAGCGCGGAGTGTGGCTGGAGACCGGGGAGACGGGAGTGACTGACGGCTTTTCTCTGGGGGCTCACTGAGGAGCGGGACCCCGAGTTCTCGGCTCTGCCGGGGCGGAGATTGGGAGGCCGCCATTTTCACTCTCCGCCTCCAAAGCTGTACGGAAAGCTTGCAGGGAACAAAAGCTCCGGAGAGCAAACCCGAGCAGATTACTTAGCCCGGACCGGCAAGGGCGGGGCAATTTTGCCTCCGGCAAAGACATTTGGGAACCACGGCAACAGGCCCCTCCCCCAGAAGATCAGCGAGAACAGCCAGCCAAGACCAAGTTTACCGATCAATGAGAACGGCAGAACTCCAGCGCTAGGGGAACACTGCACATAGAATTCATGGCTTTTTTACCATGATTCTTTAGTCTTTCAAAGTTAATTATTTTTTTTAACTGTCTTTTTTTCTTTTTTCCTTTTTTCTTTTTTTTTGAATTTTTCTTTTTCCCTTTTTCAACCAACATCTTATCAATCCCTTTTTTAAAAAAAAAAAACATTTTTATTTTTCATTTTTAAAGTCATATTCTATCCCTTCATAGTAGTTACCCGTATTTTTGGCATATATATATATAAGTTGTTCTCTCTTTAAAATCTTGAGATAGTTTCTTCTAACAGATCAAAATATACTCTAAATCTCTAGTGTATGGTTTTTTTCTACTCCCCTGCCTGATCACATTCTCTCCCTTTTTTCTTTCTTTTTTTTTTTTAATCCTCTTCTTTCTTTTTTCAAACAACTTATCAAATCCTTTTTTAAAATTTTTTATAATTTCCATCTTTACAGTCATATTCCATCCCTTCATCATATCAACCCTTATTTTTGTACATATATAAGTTTTTCTTTCTTTAAAATTTTGGGAGGGACTTTCTTTTAACAGACCAAAATACACCCAAAATCTAGTGTGTGGCACTGATCTATAATCCAGCCTGATCATATTTGATCACATTCTGTTTTTGTTTTGTTTTGTTTTGTTCTGCTTTTGTTTGTTTTTATCTTTATCTTTTTCTTTTTTCTTTTTTTCTTTCCTTTTCTTTTTTCTCTCTTTCCCTTTCTTTTCCCACTGCTTCAGGTCTTTTCTGATTTGTTTAGAGTATATTTTCTGGGGACGTTGTTACCCTGCTAGCATTTTGTTCTCTCATTAATCTATTCTCCTCTGCACAAAATGACAAGACGGAAAAAATCACCTCAACAAAAAGAACAAGAGGTAGTACCGACTGCCAGGGACCTACTCAATACGGACATTAGTACGATGTCAGATCTAGAGTTCAGAATCATCACTTTAAAGATACTAGCTGGGCTTGAAAAAAACATGGAAGTTATTAGAGAAACCCTTTCTGGAGAAGTAAAAGAACTAAAATCGAACCAAGTAGAAATCAAAAAGGCTATTAATGAGGTGCAATCAAATATGGGGGCGCTAACTGCTAGGATAAATGAGGCAGAAGAAAGAATCAGTGAGATAGAAGACCAAATGATGGAAAATAAAGAAGCTGAGAAAAAGAGAGAGAAACAACTACTGGATCACGAGGGCAGAATTCGAGAGATAAACGATACCATAAGACGAAACAACATTAGAATAATTGGGATCCCAGAAGAAGAAGAAAGAGAGAGAGGTGCAGAAGGTATAATGGAGCAAATTATAGCAGAGAACTTCCCTAATTTGGGGAAGGAAACAGGCATCAAAATCCAGGAAGCACAGAGAACCCCTCTCAAAATCAATAAAAATAGGTCAACACCCCGACATCTAATAGTAAAACTTACGAGTCTCAGAGACAAAGAGAAAATCCTGAAAGCAGCTCGGGAGAAGAGATATGTAACCTACAATGGTAGAAACATTAGAGTGGCAACAGACTTATCCACAGAGACCTGGCAGGCCAGAAAGGACTGGCAGGACATATTCAGAGCACTAAATGAGAAAAATATACAGCCAAGAATACTATATCCAGCTAGGCTGTCATTGAAAATTGAAGGAGAGATAAAAAGCTTCCAGGACAAACAAAAACTAAAGGAATTTGCAAACACGAAACCAGCCCTACAACAAATATTGAAAGGGGTCCTCTAAGCAAAGAGAGAGCCTAAAAGCAACATAGACCAGAAAGGAACACAAACAATATACAGTAACAGTCACTTTACAGGCAATACAATGGCACTGAACTCCTATCTTTCAATAGTTACCCTGAATGTAAATGGGCTAAATGCCCCAGTCAAAAGACACAGGCTATCAGATTGGATTAAAAAACAAGACCCATCGATATGCTGTCTGCAAGAGACTCATTTTAGACCCAAAGACACCCCCAGATTGAAAGTGAGGGGGTGGAAAACCATTTACCATGCTAATGGACACCAAAAGAAAGCTGGGGTGGCAATCCTTATATCAGACAAATTAGATTTTAAACCAAAGACTGTAATAAGAGATGAGGAAGGACACTATATCATACTTAAAGGGTCTATCCAACAAGAAGATCTAACAATTGTAAATATCTATGCCCCTAACATGGGAGCAGCCAATTATATAAGGCAATTAATAACAAAAGCAAAGAAACACATCGACAACAATACAATAATAGTGGGGGACTTTAACATCCCCCTCACTGAAATGGACAGATCGTCTAAGCAAAAGATCAACAAGGAAATAAAGACTTTAAATGACACACTGGACCAAATGGACTTCACAGACATATTCAGAACATTCCATCCCAAAGCAACGGAATACACATTCTTCTCTAGTGCCCATGGAACATTCTCCAGAATAGATCACATCCTAGGTCAGAAATCAGGTCTCAACCGGTACCAGAAGATTGGGATCATCCCCTGCCTATTTTCAGACCACAATGCTTTGAAACTAGAACTCAATCACAAGAGGAAAGTCAGAAAGAACTCAAATACATGGAGGCTAAAGAGCATCCTACTGAAGAATGAATGGGTCAACCAGGAAATTAAAGAAGAATTAAAAAAATTCATGGAAACCAATGAAAATGAAAACACAACTATTCAAAATCTTTGGGATACAGCAAAGGCAGTCCTAAGAGGAAAGTATATAGCAATACAAGCCTTTCTCAAGAAACAAGAAAGGTCTCAAGTACACAACCTAACCCTACACCTAAAGGAGCTGGAGAAAGAACAGCAAATAAAGCCTAAACCCAGCAGGAGAAGAGAAATAATAAAGATCAGAGCAGAAATCAATGAAATAGAAACCAAAAGAACAGTAGAACAGATCAACGAAACTAGGAGCTGGTTCTTTGAAAGAATTAACAAGATTGATAAGCCCCTGGCCAGACTTATCAAAAAGAAAAGAGAAATGACCCAAATCAACAAAATCATGAATGAAAGAGGAGAAATCACAACCAACACCAAAGAAATACAAACAATTATAAGAACATATTATGAGCAACTCTATGCCAACAAATTAGATAACCTGGAAGTAATGGATGCATTCCTAGAGATGTATCAACTACCAAAACTGAACCAGGAAGAAATAGAACACCTGAACAGACCTATAACCACTAAGGAAATAGAAGCAGTCATCAAAAATCTCCCAAAACACAAAAGCCCAGGGCCAGATGGCTTCCCAGGGGAATTCTACCAAACATTTCAAGAAGAATTAATACCTATCCTTCTGAAACTGTTCCAAAAAATAGAAATGGAAGGAAAACTTCCAAACTCATTTTATGAGGCCAGCATTACCTTGATCCCAAAACCAGACAAAGACCCCATCAAAAAGGAGAATTACAGACCAATATCCCTGATGAACATGGATGCAAAAATTCTCACCAAAATACTAGCCAATAGGATCCAACAGTACATTAAAAGGATTATTCACCACGACCAAGTCGGATTTATCCCTGGGCTGCAAGGTTGGTTCAACATCCGCAAATCAATCAACGTGATACAATACATTAACAAAAGAAAAAACAAGAATCACATGATCCTCTCAATAGATGCAGAAAAAGCATTTGACAAAGTACAGCATCCTTTCTTGATCAAAACTCTTCAGAGTATAGGGATAGAGGGTACATACCTCAATATCATAAAAGCCATCTATGAAAAACCTACAGCGAATATCATTCTCAATGGGGAAAAACTGAGAGCTTTCCCCCTAAGGTCAGGAACGCGGCAGGGATGTCCCCTATCACCACTGCTATTCAACATAGTATTGGAAGTCCTAGCCACAGCAATCAGACAACAAAAAGAAATCAAAGGCATCCAAATTGGCAAAGAAGAAGTCAAACTCTCACTCTTTGCAGATGATATGATACTTTATGTGGAAAATCCCAAAGACTCCACCCCAAAACTGCTAGAACTCATACAGGAATTCAGTCAAGTGGCAGGATATAAAATCAATGCACAGAAGTCAGTGGCATTCCTATACACCAACAACAAGTCAGAAGAAAGAGAAATTAAGGAGTCGATCCCATTTACAATTGCACCCAAAACCATAAGATACCTAGGAATAAATCTAACCAAAGAGGCAAAGGATCTGTACTCAGAAAACTATAAAATACTCATGAAAGAAATTGAGGAAGACACAAAGAAATGGAAAAACGTTCCATGCTCATGGATTGGAAGAACAAATATTGTGAAGATGTCAATCCTACCTAGAGCAATCTACACATTCAATGCAATCCCCATCAAAATACCATCCACTTTCTTCAAAGAAATGGAACAAATAATCCTAAAATTTGTATGGAACCAGAAAAGACCCCGCATAGCCAGAGGAATGTTGAAAAAGAAAAGCAAAGCCGGTGGCATCACAATTCCAGACTTCCAGCTCTACTACAAAGCTGTCATCATCAAGACAGTATGGTACTGGCACAAAAACAGACACATAGATCAATGGAACAGAATAGAGAGCCCAGAAATGGACCCTCAACTCTATGGTCAACTAATCTTTGACAAAGCAGGAAAGAATGTCCAATGGAAAAAAGACAGTCTCTTCAACAAATGGTGTTGGGAAAATTGGACAGCCACATGCAGAAGAATGAAACTGGACCATTTCCTTACACCACACACAAAAATAGACTCAAAATGGTTGAAAGACCTCAATGTGAGACAGGAGTCCATCAAAATCCTAAAGGAGAACACAGGCAGCAACCTCTTCGACCTCAGCCGCAGCAACTTCTTCCTAGAAACATCGCCAAAGGCAAGGGAAGCAAGGGCAAAAATGAACTATTGGGACTTCATCAAGATAAAAAGCTTTTGCAAAGCAAAGGAAACAGTCAACAAAACCAAAAGACAACTGACAGAATGGGAGAAGATATTTGCAAATGACATATCAGATAAAGGGCTAGTATCCAAAATCTATAAAGAACTCATCAAACTCAACACCAAAAGAACAAAGAATCCAATCAAGAAATGGGCAGAAGACATGAACAGACATTTTTCCAAAGAAGACATCCAAATGGCCAACAGACACATGAAAAAGTGTTCAATATCGCTCGGCATCAGGGAAATCCAAATCAAAACCTCAATGAGATACCACCTCACACCAGTCAGAATGGCTAAAATTAACAAGTCAGGAAATGACAGATGTTGGCGTGGATGCGGAGAAAGGGGAACCCTCCTACACTGTTGGTGGGAATGCATGCTGGTGCAGCCACTCTGGAAAACAGTATGGAGGTTCCTCAAAAAGTTGAAAATAGAGCTACCATATGATCCAGCAATTGCACTACTGGGTATTTACCCCAAAGATACAAAAGTAGGGACCCGAAAGGCTACGTGCACCCCGATGTTTATAGCAGCAATGTCCACAATAGCCAAACTGTGGAAAGAGCCAAGATGTCCATCAACAGATGAATGGATAAAGAAGATGTGGTATATATATACAATGGAATATTATGCAGCCATCAAAAGGAATAAGATCTTGCCATTTGCAACGACGTGGATGGAACTGGAGGGTATTATGCTGAGCAAAATAAGTCAAACAGAGAAAGACATGTATCATATGACCTCACTGATATGAGGAATTCTTAATCTCAGGAAACAAACTGAGGGTTGCTGGAGTGGGGGGTGGGGTGGGAGGGATGGGGTGACTGGGTGATGGACACTGGGGAGGGTATGTGTTCTGGTAAGCGCTGTGAATTGTGCAGGACTGTTGAATCTCAGATCTGTACCTCTGAAACAAATAATGCAATATATGTTAAGAAAGAAAAAAAGAAGAAGAATGTAGCAGGAGGGGAAGAATGAAGGGGGGGAAATCGGAGGGGGAGAAGAACCATGAGAGACGATGGACTCTGAAAAACAAACTGAGGGTTCTAGAGGGGAGGGGGTTGGGGGGATGGGTTAGCCTGGTGATGGGTATTGAGGAGGGCACGTTCTGCATGGAGCACTGGGTGTTATGCACAAACAATGAATCATGGAACACTATATCTAAAACTAATGATGTAATGTATGGGGATTAACATAACAATAAAAAAATTAAAAAAATAAAAATAAAAAATAAAACACAAAAAAAAAAAAAAAAAAAAAAAAAGAAAGTCAATAAAACCAAAAGCTGTTTCTTTGAAAAGATTAATACAATTGAAACCATCTAGCTAAACTGATCAAAAAAAAAAAATGTGAAAAGCCACAAATCATCAATATTAGAGATGAAAGAAGGATGGTGACTATAAATTTTACAGATAATAAAAGAATAATAAGATAATATTATGATAATTTCATGCCAAGAAATTTGACAACTTAAATGAAACGGACAAATTCCTTTAGAGACACAAACTACCAAAACTGAACAAAAGCTATTTTATTTCTAATACCAGCAACAATTTTTTAAAGCTCCATTTATAATAGCATAAAAAATACTTAAGAATAAATTTAGTGAAAATTGTACAAAATCTGTATTCTTAAAACTAGAAAACATTGCTGAAAGAAAGTAAAGAAGACCTAAATAGATGATAGATATATCATGTTTGTGTATTGAGAAACTCAATATTGTTGAGATGTCAATTCTCCCCAAATTGAACTATAGATTAAATGCAATCCGTTTGAAAATTCCAGCAGGCCCTTTAAAATATAATAATAATAAAATAATTCTAAAGTGTATATGAAAATGGATAGTCAAACAATTTTAAAGGAGAAAAACTGTCCTGGAAGATTACATTACCTGATTCAAGATTTACTCTAAAGCTGAAGATTCAAGACCGTGTAGTACTGGCATAAGCATAGACATATAGATCAATGGGAAAGAATAAAACACCCAGAAATAGATCCAAACTTACATGGTCAATTGATTTTCAACAAAGATGCCAAGGTAACTCAATGAGGAAAGGATAGTCTTGTCAACAAATGGTTCTGGAATGATTGGACATTCATATGCAAAGGACGGAAGGAAGGAAGGAAGGAGGGAAGAAAGGAAGGAAGGAAGGACGGAAGGAAGGAAGGAAGGAAAGGGGAGGGGAAGGGAAAGGGAGACAGGGAGGGAGGGAAAAAGAAAGATGAATCTTTATCTCAGGGCAAAACAAAATTTAATTTGAAATGGATCACAGCCTTAAGTGTAAAAAGCTAAAACAATAAAAATTTCCAGTAAAAAGCATAAGAGAAAATCTTTGTGATCTTGAGATAAGTAAAAATTTCTAAAATAAGACATAAAAATCATGAACCATTTAAATATTGATAAATTAGGGGGCACCTGGATCACTCAGTAGGTCAAGCATCCAACTCTTGATCTCCCCTCAGGTCTTGATCTCAGGGTCGTGAGTTCAAACTCCAGGTTGAGCTCCATGCTGGGTGAGGAGCCTACTTTAAAAAAATAAAAATAAAAAATAAAATAATATATTGATAAATTAGACTTAAAATTATAAAATTTGCTCTTCAAAAAACACCATTAAGAAAACAAAAAAGGCAAGCCCCAGATTGGAAAAAGAAAAAAAATTCACAATATTTGTATCTAACAGAGGAATTGTACCTAAGATATATAAAGTATTCTTACAGCTCAATAATAGATTAGCTATTTCCCTTCCCTTTCCCCCCAAAAATGAGAAAACTATTTGAACAGACACTTCCCAAAAGAAGATTGCAAATAGTCAATAAATGCATGAAAATATACTCAGCTTCTCCACAGTTCTTTCCTTCCTAAAACAGTCTGCATTGGGATCAATTCTGTGGGCAAGACATTGACTCTTAAGTTCCCCTATTCATTTCAAGCATTTATTTAGGGAATAGTTATTGAGCATTTACCTATATGCTCATTAAACTATTATAGAATTGGTATGCTTTAAAAAGGGCAAGACAAGGGGCACCTGGGTGGTTCAATTGGTTAAGCATCTACCTTCGGCTCAGGTCATGATCTCAGGTCTTAGGATCGAGCCCCACATCAGACTCCTTGCTCAGTAGGGAGTCTGCTTCTCCCTCTCTCCTCCCCCCTGCTCATTCTCTCTCTCTCTCTCTCTCTCTCAAATAAATAAATAAAAATCTTAAAAAAATTAAAAGGGCAAGGCAAGATATAAAAGAACCATCATAACATGGTTACAGCAAGTAGCACCCTTTTGTTGGCAAATGTATCAGTCAGCTTTTGCTGCCTAACAAACCACCCCAAATTTTATTAATTTAAAATAAGCAATCATTTATTTGGCTCATGATCCTCTGGGAAATTTTTCAGGTATGAACAAAGTTTGTTCAGGTAGGAACAAAGCTCTACTGGGCTTTTTCATGTGTAGGTGGTTAGTTAGTAGATTGGTTGGGCTGATTGATCTAAGATGGCTCAGCTAAGACAATTCTTCTCTGTTTCATGATCTCTCATTATTCCTCAAGGAGATGATCTGTACTTATTCACATAGCAGCTGTGATGAAGGGCCTAAAAACCATCAAGAGAGGAAAAACTCTGATGCACACATGGTTTTCAGACCTCTTCTGTGTCCTGTTTGTGGGCATCTTTTGTCCAAAGCAAATCACCTAACTAGGCCAGAGTCAGTGGAAAGCCCTCAAAGTATGTGGGTATGAATACAAGAAGGAGAAGAATTTGTGGCCATTTTTGCAATCTACCACTATAAGCAACACAACCCGTATCAATCCAAGTTAACCAAAAGGAGAAATTACTGGTTCGAGTTATTGAAAATACAAGAGAACCAGTAGTAGCTGAATCCAGGGGTTCAAATACTATCAGCAGAACTCGTTCTCACTATTCCTTGGCATTCCTTCTTTTTTTATTTCATTTCTAGAAGGCTCTCACTTTGGTCACAAGATAACCTTTAGCAGGTACAGACTTTCATCTTAACCTCTCAACATCCTAAGAGAAAAAGTGGGTTTTTCCCCACTTTCCAGTGGAAGTTTTAGGATTGAGTCTCCCTGGACCAAGTTGAGTGGAGCACCTATCTCAATAAACCTATCTCAGTGCCCAGGAAGACAAGAATAAATTGATTCTTTAGGCCTTGGTCATATGCCCACCCCTAGTGGTAGGAGGGCAGGAGCACTCTCATCTAAATCATATGGACTAAGATGGGAAGAGGTGAATTCCCTAAGAAGGGGGACTTGATGCTTAGCTGCTGACACAACAGGTGTCTTGAGCTATAAAAATATCCTGATGAAGAAGATGTTGCTATGTCATAACAGGATTGGAAAGATATTATTATTGCTGCTGTTGTCAACCTGCTATCCCTGACTGCTAGTCATAATGAATTTGCCCTGTGCCAGGCACTAGGCACTTCATGAACTCTAAATCATAGGGCTCTGGATTAAGAGAAGCAAAATTTGGATCTGAAGTATGCTTCATCCTGGACTCAGAGAGACGGAACTACTGAGTTGTCACCTTGGGGAAGGGTGAATGGATTCTATGTGCAAAGAAGAGTACACTGAAAACTTGATGAGGAAAGCAGATTGGGGTATATATAAGTGGCGCTTACCAACATTTCCAGTTCTTCCATTCTACATGCGCAGGAGGAGCACTGCATTTCTTTAGCTTGTTAAAGTCAGGAATTTCCATGAAACTGTTTATTAGTTAAAAAAGAAGTGTGAGCAGAAATGATACATGTCACTTTCTAGGCTGAAGTATTTAATTGCTATGGTGATCATACAAGAATCTGTTAATATTCAAGTGCCATAAAAATGAGGCAATGTGGAATGCTGAGCCTGGAGTCACCCAGACCCACAGCAGACTTTGCTTGAGCGAGAAATAAACTTGAGTTGTTACTGCAGTAGAATCAAGCTTAATTGGACCATTACACAAATAATACTACAAGACAAGTACATGTACATCAATTTTGTAGGTGAAGAAACTGAGGCATAGAAAGTTTAAACAAACTGCATGAAGTCCCATATCTAGCGAGCAGCAGACCCAAGACTCAAATCCAGGTCTGTCTGATTCCCAAGTCCATGCACAAAATCTCCTGGTCCCTCACCTGGCAGGAAGGACGGAAGGGAAGGAAGGAGGGAGGGAGAAGGGAGGAAAACAAAGCAAGAAATAAGGGCATTATTTTAAAATAGCTCTATCTCCTCAACATAACCTCAAGCACATACAAAATATGAAAATATAGGAAGAGGACTTTTTAGCTGAATAAGTTTGCAGTCCACTTGCATGATCTGAACATCCATATTTAATGGGAGAATGCATTAGTGTAAGGATAAGAAAGCCCAGGTTCTAGTTCTGATTCTTTGTCTCTGTGTCCTGTTATGTCACCTAACTTCTCTGGTTATATGTATTTACATATATTTTTAAATTAATGAGTTAGCAGGTCTACTCATAGTATGATAAATGATAAAATGCCTCTTCTAGCTGCCTCTTCTTGACTGCCCTCTTCAACCCATTTTCAAATTGGCCTGTAAATTGACTGCTCTCACCAAATGTATCAATTGGTACATGGTTAGAACATGATTTCATTTGTCCAGATTTAAGTAGGTATTGGTACATTCCAGGCACATAACATCATTGTATATCTGTGTATCTCTTGGATATCTTGGACACTGCATCAAGTGGTCATCAGGGTTGAATCAAATAAACACATATAAATGTCTTAAGTAATATGAGGTTTTCTATTTTACTTTTCTGTAATTTTCAGATTTCCATAAAAGAACATAATTTGAGGGACTCCTGGGTGGCTCAGTCAGTTAAGCGTCTGCCTTCAGCTCTGGTCATGATTGGGGTCCTGGGATCGAGTCCCACATCAGGCTCCTTGCTCAGCAGGGAGCCTACTTCTCCCTCTGTGTGACGCTCCTCCTGCTTGTGCTCTCTCTTGCTGTCTCTCTCTCTCTCTCTGAAAAATAAATAAATAAATAAATAATCTTTTAAAAAAAGAACATAATTTGAAAATATCATTAATTTTTTAAAGGGAAATCTGATGCCTAAACAATTTAAAGATGTTTTAATAAAGATATCAGGAAAGAGGATTATATAGGTAATGTAAATAAATGCTACAAGTCAAGTAGTTACATTGATTTTACCCATGACAAATATATAATTAATTTTAAGCAATATTTAAAATACAAATGAAAACTATATATATACATTATAATTTCTGACAAAGGTAGCTAAGTACCATACAGATGAGAAAGAGCTGATAGATACTTGCCCATCTTTCACACTTTTACCAAGTTCTGAAGATGCGTAATTTTTGCAGAGTCAGGGTCCAAAAGTTCATGTTGCAGGCATCTTCACAAGAAACTCCTGAGGCATGGCCTATTTTATATTGCACACCTCAGGACTCTAAGATCTATTTATATTCTGTTTAACCTCCTGATGTAGTTTGAATCTTTTTTATAGCTTAAAATTAAATTGTGAATTTGGGGACAACTAATTCCAGTGAATTACAACTGCCTCTCAAACAGATTCCAGGATGTACTGTCCCCTAAATATATGTCATTGTTTCAGAGAAATCAAGACAATTTCGTAGGAATCTGTTATATTCTGTGATTGCAGTAAATCCTATTGTCATGACATTGTTACCACAAACATTTCTTCGTTACTAAAAATAATATTACTAAGTTTTACCACAAGTATTTCTCAGTATAGTGGAAGCTTAAATAGAATGCGGCAGACACCTCTTTGAAGTTTGTTGTGATGTGTTTTGATCTCTAGTATATTCACTACAGCATTTCTTAGATCTCTCATTCTTCCCACAAAGAAAACAAGGTGGATCCAAGACATAAATACCAATAATATTCTTGGGCTTCCCTCTGAGAGCACCTTAAATTGGTAACCCTCCCAACATACTTGCTTCACTTTCCCTTAGTAATAGCATCCTGATTGTGTACAAGATAGTAAGCTCTGCTACAAACTTCATTTCCCACTGCAGGTGGCTGCATGGACAGTCCTGGCCAATGAGATGTAAGCATGGGGTTTGCTCATACTGATGGTCTGCTGGAGATCTGCTGGACTTGCTCATTCACCACTCTTTCCTCCTTCTTGCCTTGACTCTGAGCATGATGATCGGAATTCCTATAACCATTTTGAGACAATGAAGGAAAGGTCAAAAGAATCTCAGGGAGATATGCATAACCATTGTTGAGCTGATAAACCAACAGAAGCAACTATCTGCTTCTCGACTTTTTTATGGGAAAAATAAACTCTTGTTTGTTTAGGCCACTGAAGTCATGTATTTTATTACCTACCGCTAACAACATTTCTAGTGGTTATATGTCTTCAGCCCAGTCTTGTAATCAGGTAGATAGCAAAGCTTTTCTCTAATCCTTAATAGAAATCAAGTATGGGGATTCCTAAAACATTAATTAGAACAGCTGCCCATGCACCTGTTTCACTAATGAGCCACCCCAGATGACTTTTGCTGTCAACTGTAAAATCAGCACTCAGATAAGCAATTATTTTTATTATTCAAAAAGCTGCCCTGCTCCCAAACCTCAAACCCTTACATCTGCCTGAAATTGTCATCTATTTGAGATGGGATTGTGTGAATAATAGATTTTCTCAATACTCTGTGTTATTATTGCAGCCCAGTCTGAGCATTAAAGACAAATTGGCTGTGAAAGGAAATCACATGGGAGAAAACACTAAGGTCCAGATTATTCCAGTTGATTAAATGAAAGCTCAGTTGGTTACAAAGGTCTAAGCTCAAAGGAGTGCGGGTGTATTCAACATGAGATGCAATTTCTTTGGAAGGATGAACCATGTAATTTAGGAAGATAAGAAATGCTATCGTCTGTTCTCATGAAGTAAGAGTTAAAGACTATGAGATACACTATAAACAATCTTTTGGTTAGAAGCAAAGATGAATAAACAAAATGAAACTAAGAATGAGTAATGGTAATAACTCCAGTGACTTTTACAAAGCACTTACTCTGTGCCAGGCAAAGTACTCTACACCCAATTTTTTCTCATTTAACCCTCACAACCATAACGTGCAGAAGTCACTCTTAAGATTTTATTTTATAGATGAGGAAATAAAGACTTGAAGAAGTTATGCAATTTGCTTGAGCTTACACAGCTAGCAAGAAACAGAGTAAGGATTCAAACCCAGGTCTGTCCGGTGCCAAAGCCCATGCTCTCAGCTCTGCTCTGCAACCACTGTGCTGTACATCTCCCCCTGCCAGGGAATCGAAGCACACCAGACCTGAGAGGCCCTGAGTGAGCATCCAGCCCATTGGCTCCCAAAATTTTCAAGCATGAAGACCCTTGTTATCTTTCTTTTAAAATTCACGGTTGAAAACGGCCAACAGACACATGAAAAAGTGCTCAACACCACTCGGCATCAGGGAAATGTAAATCAAAACCTCAATGAGATATCATCTCACACCAGTCAGAATGGCTAAAACTAACAAGTCAGGAAACGATAAATGTTGGTGGGGATGCGGAGAAAGGGGAACCCTCCTACACTGTTGGTGGGAATGCAAGCTGGTGCAGCCACTCTGGAAAACAGTATGGAGGTTCTTCAAAAAGTTGAAAATAGAACTACCATACGATCCAGCAATCGCACTACTGGGTATTTACCCCAAAGATACAAATGTAGGGATCCAAAACGGTACGTGCACCCCGATGTTTATGGCAGCAACGTCCACAATAGCCAAACTATGTAAAGAGCCAAGATGTCCATCAATAGATGAATGAATAAAGAAGATGTGGTATATATATACAATGGAATATTATGCAGCCATCAAAAGGAATGAAATCTTTTCATTTGCAATGATGTGGATGGAATTGGAGGGTATTACATTGAGTGAAATAAGTCAATCAGAGAAAGACATGTATCATACGACCTCACTGATATGAGGAATTCTTAATCTCAGGAAACAAACTGAGGGTTGCTGGAGTGGTGGGGGGTGGGAGGGATGGGGTGGCTGGGTGATAGACATTGGGGAGGGTATGTGCTATGGTGAGCGCTGTGAAGTGTGCAAGACTGTTGAATCACAGATCTGTACCTCTGAAGCAAATAATACATTATATGTTAAAAAAAAAAAAAAAGAAGAAGAAGATAGCAGGAGGGAAAGAATGAAGGGGGGAAATTGGAGGGGGAGATGAACCATGAGAGACTATGGACTCTGAAAAGCAAACTGAGGGTTCTAGAGGGGAGGGGGTGGGAGGATGGGTTAGCCTGGTGATGGGTATTAAAGAGGGCACGTTCTGCATGGAGCACTGGGTGTTATATGCAAACAATGAATCATGGAACACTACATCAAAAACTAATGATGTAATGTATGGGGATTAACATAAGATAATAAAAAAATAGGAAAAAAAATTCACAGTTGAGGGGCGCCTGGGTGGCTCAGTCGTTAAGCGTCTGCCTTCGGCTCAGGTCATGATCCCAGGGTCCTGGGATCAAGCCCCGCATCGGGCTCCCCGCTCAGCGGGAAGCCTGCTTCTCCCTCTCCCCCTGCTTGTGTTCCTGCTGTCGCTATCTCTCTCTCTGTCAAATAAATAAATAAAATCTTAAAAAAAAAAAAAAACAAAACAAAACAAAAAAAAAAAATTCACAGTTGAAAACATGCATAGTGACAAAAGTAACTGTAAATTCAATAATGCTCTTATATGACTCTACATTATATTTATCACCCATATTTATTTGGAGAGTCGTAGTTCATATAAATGTGAGACCTAGAATTCATGGAGTCTAGAGACATTACTTATTGAACATGAAATTTATGGACCCTTTGAAATATTTTCCTGACCCTCCTACCCAGGTTGGAAGTTGGTCCTCTGAGTAGCAGATACCAAGACCAGATTAGCTGTGCAAAAGATTTATTGAAGGATATTTCTGGGAAGGGTAAATGGGATGTGGACAAGAGTAGGCTTGGAGAGGCTGCAAATCATGATACAGGTCCAATACCTGAGAAGCAGGTGTTGGGTAGAAAGGGTTGGGTAGGAAGAGACTCAGACTGCAGTGCAGTTCTAAGGAACTCTTGCCCAGCTGATGGAGAGTCTCTGAGCCAAACCTGCCCATCAGAGGAAGCCCAAATTGGGCCAGCATCAATACCCCTGCCATGTTCAGTCATTGGCTGGAAGCAGCCTGGTAGAAGTGTGGCCTTAGGTTCGCAGGGGGAGTAACTGGGGGCTGTTAGTCAACCATGTTCCCTACTGGATGGTTCAGCACATTTCCAAGGCAACCACAGGTTAAGAATCAGGGACATAATCCAATAACCCCATTTTACAGATGAGGAAAATGAGGCCCAATTACATTGAGCCACATGATCAGGATGAGAATTTACTTGATCCAACTCGCATGTCAGCAGAGTGCTTGAACACTTTGACTCTGAAGTTAAATTCACCTGCAAAAGTCATGACATGTTTAAGTGTACTTCCTTGCAATTGGAACACAAATAAGTCTGGGAGATCTAATACACAGTACAATGATGATAGACAACAAAACTGTATTATAAACATTAAACTTAGTAAGAGACCAGAACTTTAATTATTCCCACCATTAGGAAGAAATGATAGTTATTGATATGATGGAGGTATTAACTAATGCTGCAGTGCCAATCATTTTTCAAATAAATGTATCAAACCAGTATGTTAAACTTACACAATGTTATATGTCAAATATATCTCAATAAAAAATGATAATATCATCTAACTCATAAGACTGTTGTGAGTTTCAAAAGAGAAAACACATGTAAAAATGCTTAACACAGTACCTGGTCACTAGTCCCTCAACAAATGGTAGCAATTATTATTTCCACTCCAGTGTTTTTTTCTACTGGATATAGATAAACTAAAAATGCAGACAACATCTTTATGCCCTTATACTTTTTCTTCAATTTATCCTTTCATAGTCATAGAAAAGTAATCCAGTCCTATGGGAATTTTTCCTCAATTACCTTCCATGTGTGCAGAAACTCCAATGTTTAAGAATATTATCAATTTTCCAGATCTTATATCAATATCAGTATTTCCAGAACAGGTGGCCTCTGTGCTCCAAGAGATAAATATATTAAAAATAAACAATTAAAGTAGTTTTAGGAAGAACTCACTCAACGAGTATTTAAAGTTGAATCATTTAGTCCTTTCAATATGAATTCAGTTAAGTTTTATTCAGGATAAAAATAAGCCTCTGATCTTAAAATCCAATTCAATGCCTTAAAATATTTACTAAAGTGGAGGAGAACAAATCAATGCTACAAGGTCAGGGAGGAACGTGCATATACTTGGAGAGTCACCACAGCTCCTCAGGCCTTTCATGGAGCTTAGCAAGGGGAAGTGAACCCCCAGCCAGGTGGGGCTGCCTCTGGGGTGCTACATGAAAATAAGAGAGTCTTATAAAAGTCATACGTTCTCAGTTCTAGGGAGGGCACAACTTTTTTCTCCTTGGCTGAGAAGACAACTTTCCAGGGCTCCTGGGTGACTCAGTTGGTTGAGCATCTGACTCTTGATTTTAGCTCAGGTCATGATCTCAGGGTCATGAGGTCTAGCCCTGCATCGGGCTCCTGGCTGGGTGTGGAGCCTGCTCTCCCTCTCCCTCTCCCCTACTCCGTTCTCTCTCTCTCTCTCAAAAAAAAAGACTACATTCCACCTACCTTTTTCAAAAAACCACTGTACTGGCACAACAATGGGGATATAGTTGACTTTATTGAATTGTACATGTAAAAATGGGTAAGATGGTAAAAAAAAAAAGCAATGCGGAAACTGTGTAAGGAGGGGGGAAAGAAGGTACAAGAATTCTCTATTTTCTGCTTAATTTTCTGTACACTAAAACTGTTCTAAAAAATAAAATTTATTAATGAAAAAAAGGAAAAACACATTATGCTAAGTGAAAGGAGACAGATACAAAATGCCATATGCTTGATTCCATTTATATGAAATTCCCAGTATAGACAAAGCTATAGGGACAGGAAGTAGATGGTGTGTATTGGGGGATGGAAGGTGAGAGGATAAATAGGCAGCACAGAGGATTTTTAGAGAAACAAAAATATTCTGTATGATATTGCCATGATGGGTACATGTCATTATGCACTTGTCAAATCCATAGAATATGCAGCACCAAGACTAAATCTTAATGTAAACTATGGACTTTGGGTGATTATGATGTGTCAACGTAGGTTTATCCTTGGTAAAAAATGTTCCGTTCTGGTACGTGATGTTGATAACATGGGAGATTATACATGTGTTGGTGCAGGAAGTATATGGGAAATCTCTTTATCTTCCTGTCAATATTTTTTGTAAACTTAAGGCTGCTCTAAAAAAATTATGTAGATAGTGGTTGCCAAGGGCTTGGAGAGAGGAAGGAACGGGGAGTGACTACTCATGGGTTTGGGGTTTCTTTTGGGGGTGATGAAGATGTGCTGGAATTTGATAGTGGTGATGTTTGCAAAAGTCTCTGACTATATTAAAAACCACCAAATTCTACACTTTAAAAGGGTTGATTTCATATTATGTGAACATGTCAATAAAACAAAACAAAACCTTGTACTGAGTATAATGAATATCTCATCTTCTTTCATTTGACCAGGAGACAGTGGAATATAGGAGAGTGGAGCATAGAGGGAAGGGAGCCAACAAAGGTGTTCCTCTCTCCTGCCTTGCAACCTTGCCCATCACCCTCTGATGAACTAACTGTACAGCAAGGCCACTACTGAACCAACTCTCAACAATCTTACCCTTTCTTAGTCCCTCCAATTACGTGTATTTTAAGGTGCATGTGGTCCTCTGCTTACAGGTAGTTTCTTCTGTGTGCTTTTATTTCTGCTTTTCCTAATTCACACCACAGTGGTCTATTAACTCTTGATTCCTCCTTTCACTCTTTTCCATTCAACGCATACTCTTTCCACTTCTGCTTTATCTATTGTTCTCACAGATAGACAGGTAAAACTCCCTCTGCCTGCCCAGTTATTCATCCATCCATTCTTTCATCCACTCATTCACTTATTTACCCATTATCTGTCTCAGGAATCCCCATTGTTTTGAAGGAAAGGGCTGTCTCACCTCCTGGAAACACCAACAGAAAACAACTATCCCAACAAAACAACCACCATTATCTATCAGTTTCTGTGACCAGGAACTATTGTGTTTCTTTACCTCATAAATTTTCAGCTGCTGCTACAGAAAAGGGAATGAAGCAACTGTCCATCAAGGCCATGGTCTGTCCAGGTGACTCATAGATAGATTGCTTTAGTACTTTGACAATGACCATTTACAAAGGATGGTTATTTTGCCACTTATATGTTGAAGGAAGTTGAAAGAAATGGCTTACGTGTTGTCTTGGCATATCCTTCAATTCACTGACAGACATTTATTGACAAACATTCACAGACAAAACCAGAAGTTTCCTTCCCCAAAATTCCCCCCTATAATTCCATCAGTTTTAGACTTATAAAAAAGAGTGAACTGAAAGTAATTTGGCAAGCAAATTGTTATTATTAGTTTCAAATACCTCTTTGGAGGAATATCCTTAATAGTGATTCAAGTATTAGTATCAACTAATTTAATGATATCAGCCCAGACTGGAGCGTTATCTATGAGAAAGAAAAGAACCAATGTAAGGTTGGGTCATTTTTTGGTGCCTTTGAGAAAGCTCCACCATGGTGGGCTCACCCTCCCGCTAACTTTTCTTCTTTCAAGTCTGAATTCAAAAGTCACCTCCTCTTACAGTAAGTGTTTCTTCTTGTCTCTTGTTTGGGTGCTGATTTTTTTTGTTTTGTTTTGTTTTGTTTTTGTCCACCAACAGCACTCTGTGCAAGACACAGGCTAGGAGAAAATATTAGCAATACAAGTAGATGACAAAGAATTTGTATCAAAAAATCAAAAATATCTCTAAAGACCTCTTAACAACCACAATAAGGCAAACAACCCTCCATTTTTAAAAAAAATATGTAAAGGGCATATATAAATAGCCAATAAGCACATGAAAAGAACCTAAAATAATTAGTTAATAGAGAAATGCAAATCAAGTCACCATTAGAATGTCTAAAATTAAAAGAGTAACAATACCAAGTGTTGATGAGGATGTGGAATAACTCAACTCTTATTTATTGCTTGTGGGAATGTAGACTGCTATAGACACTTCAAAAAACAGTCTAGTGGTTTCTTATAAAGTTGAACATATGCTTACCACATGACACAGAAATTCCACTTCTAGTATTTATCCAAGATAAACAGAAACAAAAGCCCACACAAAGACTTGTATGTGAATGGTCACATCAACTTTATTTATAATAGTCCCAAACTGTAAACAGCTCAAATGTCAATCAATGTGTGAATAGATAAGCAAATTGTCATATACCCATACAATGAGTAAATGAAAAGGAATGAACTGCTGGCACAAGCAACGACATGGGTGGATCTCAAAATGTTATGCTGAATGAAAGAAGCATGACACAAAAGTATAAATAATACATGATTCCATCAACATGAAACTCACAGGAAATTTCAATTTAATCTATAGTACAGAAGGCAGGTCAGTGGTTGCTTAGGTCCAGGAATGAGAAGGGAAAAAAGGGAAACTTCTGGGGTGATGGAAACATTCTATATCTTGACAGTGGTGGTGGTATGGGTATATACATTTGTCAAAACTCTTGAAACTGTACACTTCAATTGTGTGCATATTATTTATGAATTATACCTCAGTCAAGTTGGTTTACAAGTATCTGAACTCTCCTGCACCCAGCTCTTAATCTCCTGTAATCTACCTGCACTATCTTGTCTCTCATATTTATTATAGGGCCTGGTGTTTACCCTTGCAACCTTCAAACCTATTCTATAGAAATATGGAAGCCTCAAGTACTTCATTGCCTGTGGTGCTTAACTTCAGATGGAAACTATGTTTAGTCATTTCTTTTTTTTTTTAAGATTTTATTTATTTATATGAGAGAGAGAGAGAGATTGAGAGAACGAGTGGAAGGAGGTGCAGAGGGACCCTGGATCATGACCCGAGCCAAAGGCAGACGCTTAATCGACTGAGCCACCAAGGCTCCCTGTTTAGTCATTTCTGACCTCTGCTTTAGTTAAGGGACTGGTTCCAAGGGTAGTTGCTTCACATCCTTCATGAGAAACCCTGAGTCATCCATTTCCCTCCATTTCCAACCCTGTGTTGATTTTTGGCATGATTTCTGAGGATAGTGTAAGCTTAATGGAGACATATATTGTATCTTTCTTCCTGCCCATGAGTGAAAGTGGTTTATAAACTAGAGATGTGTGCTCCCTGTCTCACCTTACTTCTTCGAGAAGGTGATTTTCAGATCAATAGGGAAGCTAGTGAGGCTTTTTCCACATCCCCAATTTGCTTGGCCAACTTCAGTTGTGGACAGAGCACATTCATCTTTCTCTTTACCTAAGAAGATCGTGCTGACAGAGGGTCAATTTGATTCCTTGCAGAGCAGTTTTATTCCAACTGAGGAAAATGATCTTTGTTTTCCAAAAATCTTTCTCTGGATCACAGTGTGGCAGGGTTGATCAGTCTACATTGGCCAAACAATAATTCCAATAATTCAACCCTTCTTGCATTTAGAGGTTTGTTTTGCTAAACGGAAAGCTTTCAGCAGGGAACCTCTTAAGAAAGGAAAATTGCTGGACTTAGCAACCAGTATAGATATTGAGGAGAGTTCAAGTTACTTTCTGAATAAAAGGGAGAGTAAAAGCAAAAATTCAAAAACCAACCACAAAATCAGCCAAGTGAACAGAGCTACCAGACTGTAATGTTTCATAGGTGTAGCTGACACTCTGCCAAACCCCTTTCCATCCCACTGCTTCTTTTAGGCGTACTATAAGCAGAAAACAATTGGAGTTTTGTGTGACTACTTTGGACGTCTTAGGATGTTTATTAAATGATTATACAGATGTTACAAGCAGCCCTCGGGCAGCATTAATAATCTTCTACATGAAACATTCTGCTCGAGGGTTCTATCAGCATCAAGATAATTCATGTGTATAATTGCAGGGACTCCCATATTTTCCAGATTAACAAGACTGTTCTATTTCACCAGTGCTGTCCTTATTCTTTCTGAGGTTTTCAAAATCTTTTAGGATCAAATAAGATGACTTATGAAAGTCTTTTGTAAACTCCAACATTATAAATAAAATTTGATGATTTCTAAGATATCCATTAAAAACCTACCAGATAGTAAAAGATGTGAGCAGGCAGTTCATGGAAAAAGATACACAGTTGGTCTTTAAATATATAATAATGCTCAATTTTACCCACAATAAAAGAGATACAAGTTAAAATTACACTAAGATGCCATTTCTCAACTATCTGGTTGGCAAAAAACTCAAGACTAGACAATATACTTAGGGCAAGACTATGGGGAAGAAAGAGAACTTTTGTATATTGATGGTGAGAAAGAAAAATGGTACACCCCAAAAGGGGGGGGATTTGGCATCTTCTAGCAAAATTATATATGCATTAACCCTTTGACCCATCAATCCCACTGCTAGAAATTTACCCTGAAAAATACACCTTCACAAATACAAAAAATATGTACACATTATTTATTATTACATTATTTGTAATAACAAAACATTAAGGACAGTCCAGATACCCTCTACAGGGCATTATAAGTAAATTATGGTACATCCACTCAATAGAATACTATGCAGCCATCCAAAAGAATGAGGAAGACTTCTATGAACTGATATAGAGTAATTTGCAGGACATACTGGTAAGTGATAAAAAGCAAAGTACAAGAGTGTTCATAGTATGCCGTTTTGTATAAGAAAGAGGAAATTAAAATGTATATGTATATATTTCCTTATTTTTGCAAAAAGAAAGTCAGGAAGGATAAATTAAAAATGGCCCATAGGGGGCAGCTGGTGGGGTGTAAGAAATAAGGGTGCTAGCAAGACTATTCTGATTAGAACTTTTTTACTAGTCTTAACTTTTAAGCTGTGTAAATATTTTATATAGTCAAACCATAAAACTAAATAAAAAGTAAACCTTAATATTGACTACAGAAAGAAGTATTTCTACAATAAGATCGCCACATAGAATAATAAATTAATTCAAGTAACTTAAATATAATACTAAGATTATACATTCTTTTTTTTTTCTTTAAAGATTTTATTTATTTATTTGAGAGAGAGAGAATGAGAGAGAGAGAACACATGAGAGGGGATAGGGTCAGAGGACGAAGCAGACTCCCTGCCGAGCAGGGAGCCCGATGCGGGACTTGATCCAGGGACTCCAGGATCATGACCTGAGCCGAAGGCAGTCGCTTAACCAACTGAGCCACCCAGGCGCCCCAAGATTATACATTCTTAATGGAATATATTTTAAGATCAAAATAATTGCAAAGACATCTTGAGCTTAGTAGGTTTATAATTAACAGGGTTATTGGTGGTTGTGTTTCTGAACCCATATTGTGTTTATTGTGCTATTGTGTTTATGACAGTATAAACAAGTAAATACATTGATGTTGAAAACCAAGGTTTTCACTGTGGGATAAGGAAAATACATATATGGTGTGGGACATTAAGGTTTTGGGTTGGTTTCTACTTCAATTGAGGAATCATTATGAATTCATTATTTAATATTTTTTCTAGCTTTATCTATAAAAAGGGCCAGAAGCAATGATACTCCAGGAGTAATGAGCATACCTCACACTGAGTTTTTCGTTTGTAAATGCCATTTCTCATTCAAGGAAACCAGGGTGTCTTATGGACATGGTTCCAGGTCTGGGGCAGGAAATATAAAAGGTGATGTCAAAACATCTCAGGCCAGATGTCAAGGAAGTGCTCAAAGATTAATGAGGCTATGTCAAAAGGACAAAGAAGCACTGAACTAGTTTTAAGAAATTATGATCCCATAGTGATACTCAAAAAAGGAGGAGGGGGAAGCTTTTTTTTAAAAGAATACTGTCAGAAAATAAAGGGAAAAAAAAGAAAATGGAAGAAAGAATAGGAAAAAAAACCCATAGTTTTGTCCCCTTCCATATATTAATTGATTAAGGCAAATCATTAATAGATACTAAAACCATTGGATGAAAGATAGTTGGGAAGTAGAACATTCATGAAATCTCAAATAACCATAAATTATTATTACATGGGGAAAGTAACCTTAACAATGAAAAGATCTCTGACCATCACACTATCCAAGTGATCAAACTTCATTCAACCAATAGTAGGACAATGTAGCATGAGGTACCTACTGATCTGATGCAATAAAACATCACCTATGACACTTTCCAGCCAAAAATGCTTAACCAGCATCTAATCATGAGGAAAGAACAAAGCAAATGCATAATGTGGGATAGACTACAACACAATTGGCTCAGACTCTTAAAATGTCAATGTTATGGAGTAACAGAGGGAAGAGAGGTTCTATTCTGATTTACACAGACTAGGGACTCATCATAAGGAAATGCAATTCATAAAACTCTATTGGATCCTGGATCAAAAAAAAGAAATGAAAACAGGCATAAAAGATGTTCTTAGGAAAAACTACAGAAATTTAAATACAGACTGTATATTGGAACACGGTAGATAATTATTCATTTTCTTATATGTGATCATGGTACTATAAATGTAGAACGACCTTTTTCTTAGGAAATGCATGTTGAAGAATTTAGGAATGAGATGTCATAACACCTGCTATGAATTTTCATATGGTTAAGAAAAGATCTATCTGTATAGAGAAAGAGCACAAGGTGCATATGCTGACAAACTGGTAAATTGACATAAAAGATATGTGGATGTTCACTGTATGAGTCTCACAACTTTTCTATAGTCTGAAATGTTTTAAAATAAGAAGTTGGCAAGGAAAAAAATATCCTACCTGATAGTTTCAAGGTTCCTTTTTGTGATCCATACCCTCGTAGCCTAAAGTTAGAAAAAGAAAGGGGATCCTCGTTAGATGCAGAAAAAGCTCTAATCAGGGCAGTGGTTAAATGTTTAGGCTTTGGAGCCAGACAGACCCAGGCTGAAGACCTGTGCAAGTTACTCTAACTCTGTAAGCTTCACTTCCCTCAACTATAAAATGAGGTTAATGACAGTACCCACTTCAAAGGACTCCCAGATTCATGAGATAATCCACAACAAGTGTTAGCAGGAAACCAGCACATAGTCACCACTCACAGATGCCTGCTCTGATTTCCAAAGTGCAATGTGACTTCTCATTAACACTTAAATATTTTTACATGACATACCCTATGGCTCAGATCAGAAATACTAGTTTCAATATCATCCATTTATCTGTTTACTTACTTTTCAAGAGCCTTCTCTGAAAAGTCCTAAAATAAAATTAATAATGATGATGAGGAGGATAGTGACAGGAAGATCATGTAGACAAAATGCAGAAGATGACAACTCACATTTTTAAGTTTAAGAAAATGCCAATGGGGAGGGGATCAAAAAGACATAATTCAAAGTCAAATACTCACATTTTTCAAAAGGTAGGGACAATTTCAGCAGATCTTACTTTGGGTGGGAGGGGTCACAAAATACTTTTAGAATCCGATAGACCCACTACCCCAAAAAACAGACATAGGGACATGATCCATGCAAATTAGAAGTTCATGGTCCCTCTGAGGCTTGTTCATGGACTAATAGGTGAGCATTATTGCCTCATGAATAGGGACATGGTGGGACCGAAGGACAAGACCCTCACTCTCCGATACCTCCATGTAAGATGTCTACAATCCTGTCACTGGACAAGCACTATGCCACCACTAGAAAATTGAAATATGCAATTCAACCTTGGGAGTAATAAAACAGATTCAAAACAAGTGAGCTGGATCTATTCAAAACAAGTGGGGCCTTGGAATAGATTCTCTTAGGGAGCAGAGGGATGTGAAGGAGAACAGAGGTCAAAACATCCTGCTTATGTAACACAGAACTCAGTTGAGCTAGAATCCTGGGAGGGGCTGATGGCCTTGTTTTATTCACATGCAGAACATCTAATCCTTGAGCAGAGGCCTCTAGGTCTGGAATCTGTATTCAATGAAGTTGAAGAGCCTCTTCAACTCAGGAATTTGTGTAGTTAACAAAATGATTTATCGAGTGTGATTGAGCCCACTCTGTTAGGAGAACTATTTATAGCTATGGCATAAACGCACCATCCACACACTACAGAGGATGTACAGTGGGTTCCAAAAACAGTTTCCAGCCTTCCTCCTGAGGATGTGGTAAGTAAGAGAACTTTCTCGGAGCCAGTTTTGTCCAGATCTCCATCTGCGTGCCCTGCTTTGCCCTTGTCACCACAGACAACTTATTAAAGAGTCTTAGTCTTTCCTCTCAGCACTTGCTCAAATTACAGCCCTCATTGAGCTACAGCCCTCCATTGATTACTGGAGGAAGCATTGCATCCCTCCAACACAACTTGCAAGATGTCAACTGTGGATTTGTGACAACAGAGTGCTCTCTCTCTCTCTCTCACCCAAGCACTCTCTGGTCCTGCTTCTCTCTGCAGAACTAAAATCCCTCAGCTCCAGCAATGCATTCTTAAAGGATGCCATTCTTAGCATTTTGTCAACAGGAGGAATATTTGAAACTCTTTTTGACCAGAAGAGTCACTTGGTACTTGTGATCTCCCTGAAAATGGATTGCCCATCAAAAAGAAACAGGGAAGCCAGGACACTCCTATGTAGTTCCTCAGAGGCCATAAGTCAAGCCATTACTCTTTAATCACTTCCTGTCCAACATCATGAGGGCCCACCAGGTGTTCTACTTGCTTTGGACTGCTGTTATCTTAATTAGACCCAAAACCATAAAATCTGAAGGACAGCTGGAAACATCTTGCTGTTTTCCTAGAGCTATTCCTCTCAGGCTCAGCTAAGTATATTTCAGAGGTGTTCCAGAGTGGCCTCATATGGGCCCACAAGGGCGGACTGTTAAATTTTCAGGAATTTTGCAAGTCAGTTGTTGAACTGTTGGTAGCTTAGAATTGGTAGCTTAAAATTGACCTGATAGGAATATTTACACCAAGGAAATAGGCAAACACTAAAAATAACGGTTCTCTCTCCCACCCACAGCTGGTTGTTAACTGTCTACCAGCATACTACTATTAGTAATGGTAACCTATGCAGTCTTTGTAGTGGTTAAACACACAGATTTTAGAGTCAGGCTAAACTGAACCAGAGTCCTAGCTTTACACTTACTATGTTACTTTAGTTTCACAAAATAAAATTAAGATATAAAAAAGTACTGTGCTGTGTAAAACCAATTTCCCATTCCTCATGTTTCCATTTGGAAAACTTCCATTAGACTCATATTCCTGGCTTTTCTCTGATCCCCAAGGGAGGAGAAGTAATGTAGGTGATTGGTGAATTTAGGAGAAGAAGCTGAGCGTGTGTGATTCTGCCATCCTAGCACATGGCATCAAACATCACGGGCTAAGATAGTTGCTTGAGCATTTAAAGGTTCTGCACCCAATTCCAGTGCAGGGGGGTGGGGTCAGGGGGGTAGTCCCCATACCACTCAGCAATTCTTGGACACCAACTGAGTGTCCTACAATTCAGTTCAATTCTGACACTATCTACCAGGAGACAGCATCAGAATCCACAGGTTAAGGGCCCAGTCCCACAAGACTGCCCCCTCCACTTCAGATGCCAACAGCCAAGTCCAGGTTGTCACCTGTGCTTCTGATCAACTGGCTATGAATCGGAGGTTTCCACAACCCCCTCCTCAGTTCAGCTACTTTGCTCACAAAATTCAGAGAAACATCTTACTAGATCACTGGTTTATCGGAAGATGTAACTCAGAAACAGCTAGATATGGGCAAGGGGATGTAGAGTTTCTATACTCTCTCAAAGAGTGACATTCTCACTCAAATCTCCACGTATTCACCAACCTAGAAGCTCTCCAAACCCCATCCCTTTGGGGTTTTACAGAGGCTTCATTACGTAGGCATGACTGATTAATCATTGGCCATTGGCGATTGATTCAACCTCCAGCCTCTCCCTCCTCCCCTGAGGTCAGGAGGGAGGTACTGAAAGTTCCAACCCTCTAATCACAGGATTGCTTCTTGAGGCAACCAGCCTCCATCCTTAGGTGCTCTAAAAGTCCCTCATTAACATAACAAAACACACCTTTATCACTCTCATCACTTAGGAAATTCCAAGGGTTATAAGAATTTTGTGCCAGAAACAGTAACAAAGACCAAATATATATCTCTTATTATAAATCACAATATCCAGCATCCCTATCAGGTACACAATATAGCCAGCAGGAAAGAGGCGGCCACACAGAAAGGCATGCCTCCTTCCTGTAAGGATACTTCTCAAACACTACATGTGACATGTATTTACATCCTATTGGCCAGAACTTAATCATATGGCCCTTCCAACTGCAAGGGAAGCTGGGAATTTGTTTTTATTCTAGCCAGCCACATGTCTAGCTAAAACCAGGATTTCTTTTAATATGTAAGAAATAAATAACAGATATTGGGAGGAAATTAATAGTTGCTGCCACAGCATATAAACATTAGACACAACTTGCTCACAGTAAACATTTAGTGAATATTACCCATAGGTCTTTTCTTATCAAAAGCATCCAAGTTATTCTATATCTCTATGCCTATAATTACGTGGAAGTTAGAAGCCAAAATATTCCTTTGGCTAAAGGTTTTTATTCCTATTTTCTAGAGTCCTCTGTTTAAAATCCCAACATCCTTTGGAAGGGCCAACCACTAAGAGGGAGAAGTGACGAGTGTATTAGCATTCATTGCTCTTGTGTGTACTTACGAGGCGCCCTGGGAACCAGGGAAGGAAGTGAAACTTTTCAGTCAAGTGTGAGACTAGAGTCACGGGTTTGGCACAGACACTGTCCAAGATGTATATACACAGAGAGCACTGGAGTGTGATGGAGCCATGAGGATACCTGGTTGGACACTGGAACAGGAGATGCATAGGTGCAAATTATAAACATCTTCTAATTCCTTATTTTGCAAAAAAAACTGGCCTTGAATTTTTAAATGAAGCAGAATCTGATTCTTTGCTTTCCCCCCCCCCCAAAATTAAGCCTTTTTCTCATATTCTTCTCCTTCTATTCAGCCAAGACATTTTTCTGGGTACCTTTCTTGACTCACCATCTATCAGCTTCAACTGGATCCTTTCCTGCAGGGAAGGCCTGCCATGTGCTCTCTGTGTGAGCCTGGGCAAGTTGTAAACCTCTTTATGCCTCTGTTTCCCCAGATGTAAATGGAGACAATAATAGTGTCTATCTTATAAAGTTGTTGTGAGCTCTTGAAACAGAGCCTGGTACATAGTAAGTACCATATAAATGTTGTTATTATACTTAATTTTGACCCATATCACATGCTACTATAACTTTCTAAAGGTAGGGATTTTTTTATCTCATCAAAAGCCTATGAAAATGATAGGTTTGATCATTGTAATGCTTTCTCTCAGAGATTATGAGAGTTATACCTATACAAGTCATCACCAATATGACATAAATGCATTAAGTATGGTTCAGAAGGTGCCTGGGATTACCTGTGTCCCTTTTAAGTTCTGTAGCATTCTACTCTGTTGGTATAGAGAGAAAAGAAATAATTCATTCCTTTTTTCATTCAACAAACACAATGCTACATTAAAGATACACTGAGCCACAAAACATGCTCTTTCCTTAAGAACCTCACAGTTTTGTGGGAGAGCAGGTATCCAGGATACTGAAAGCAATGTTGTTGTATTGTTGTCTATAACATTATCTATGTATCATCTATCTATCTATCTATCATCTATCATATAACAGTGAGAAAGGGAATATTTAACAGAATATTTCCTATTGCAAATTACTGAAACCCAACTCAGACTAGTTTTTAAAAGGGGAGAATTTATTGGCTCATTCCTTCATTTATTCAATAAGAAATTGCTGAAATATCTACAGGTAAAATTTTCAAACATTTTAAAGGTGGATCTGCATCTCTAGAAATCTCTCTCTCAGTCTACTCCTAAGCTCTGCTTTCCTCTGTGTTGGGTTTATTCTTAGGCTCTCCTCACATAGGCCCAAGACAGCCACCAGATTTGTCTGCTAGTTTAGCAACTTCAGCTGAAATCAGGAGCCTCTTTCTCAACTGATGCTGGTTCTCAGTGGTCTGGGCAAGTCATGTGCCCATCCCTGAGCCACTCACAGGGACCCTAGACTGGGAGTTTAAACTCAAGTGCCCTCTCTGGACAGCTGGAGGTGGGATCAGACTCACCCAAACCTTACGGACAAAAAGTAGGAGGAATGGCTTCATCAAGAAAAATGGGTGTTATTACCAAATGAAGGGAGACTAGACATGGGGAAAGCAAAACATCCACAACTATAGATCAGCTCCTGATCCTAGTGGACAAGGTATGGGGACAGGGTTTCAAAGAAAATCTCATGGAGGAATTGATGTGTGGAGTAAGTTTTGAAGGGCATTCAGCATTTAGCTGACAGATCGAAGAATTCAAAGCAAAAGGAAGAACATGTATAAAGACCTAAGGATGTGAAATCATGGCTTATTTAGAGAAACAAGTAGGATAGGAAATGATTTGTGGAGAAAACAGACATGAGGCAGGGAAGCATGAATTCAGAATGAAGGTCTCTGTGTGCCAATATGAAGATAATGTGGGCACATGTGTCTTCATATCTATGGAGATTTTTCCATGCTATTTTATTGACATAAAAGAAATTAATCTAACACACACACAAAATTGAAGACAGAAACTGTAATTTATTTTTGTACATTCATTGCCTGGCACAATAGCCTTTTAATGTTTATAGATGTGAAACTGAAAAGTCTTTTGAGCTAAATTAGATTATTTCTGTCAACCATGCCCACATAGCATAGTGCCCTGGTACATTTTAAGTGTTCAATAAATGTCTTAGTGGTCACTAAATCAATTTTTGATGATCTATATTTATTTTTCATCATTCCTCAGATTTTAGCTAATTTGTTGTTACTTAATTCTCAGAAAACTTGGAGCAAGACATTGAGATGTGTTTAACTTAGAAACATTATTTTGCAGACTTATACCCAAATCAGCCCCCCCCCACACACAAAACAAAACAAAAACTTTAACATTGTTGTCTGGTGACTTGCAAAATAAGAAATATAAGTTAACTGTTTATATTTGGAAACTCTAAGATAAAACATAGAAAGTGGATCTTCATGATTGGTAAGGATTATTTTTTTATTTGAGTAAGACCGAGGTCAGTTCACCCTTTAATGAGTTTCTCATGAATTAATTTCATATATTTGCTGGCCTATCCTTCCTACTCTCCCAGAGCCCCTACGAATATATAAAATAAGAGATAATCATCCAATCACTCCTCTTAGGGTTACTGTTATTATATATCATTATATAAACTAATATTGCTATTACCATAGGTTATAAAACTGAACTTTAACAGGATCAATTAAAATACTGAGAGAGTAATGACATATAGAAACTGGAATTCCACCTTAGCCAAAATGATCATCTGCCTGTGGTTTCCCTGTATGTGCAGGGGTTTGAGGGGCAGAGAATCCTCTGGGCATATTTCCCACAGGAGCCTCTACCAGACACCTTCTATCCCCCTCTTGCCTGCCCTAGTCCCTCAGTCTTGAGCTTGTCTCTCTGAGTCATTTTGAAACCTGATGTTGCAGTCGATAGCCTTAATAGAGGGAGAGGGGAGAGATCATTCATCGCTAATTTGATGAATATTTATCAAGCACTAATGATATGTCAGGAGCACTCTAGAAACTGGGGTTACAGAATCTCTGCCCTCATGGAGTTTTTATTCTCATGAAAGAATAAATATATAAAACAAATAAATATGTAATGATAGATAGTAGATAACACCCTGTATAAATGGAGATAAATAAGGCAGAGAGGGGGGTCAGGGGACATAGTGAACAGAGAAAGCCTCTCTTGGAAGGTGAAATATGAACAAAGATCTGAAGGAGATAAAGAAACAGTCATGCTGATAGTTGAGGGAATACTGTTCCAGAATGGGAACAGCAAGCACAAATGTACTGAGGCAGGAATGTATCTGGTATGATAGAAGAACACCAGATAACCAGTGTGTTGGGAGCAGAATGAACAAAACAGAGAATAGGAGGAGATTACACCAGAAAGAAACGGACACATTGCACGGTCCCTGTAAACAGTGGGGAATATCCACACTTGCTTTTCATTATAGAATGCCTTATGTGTCTCCTCTGTGTGTTGTCATTTTCCCCCCTTCTCTTGCTTTTTATTTACTGTTGAGTAAATGTTCCTCAAGAACATTTGTCATTTTGACTGCCCAGAATCCCAGTCCTCCTTTTCTAAAGCAGCAAGGTGATTTTTTTTTACAGGGAAAATGGTATCTTCACCATTGCTTGTGCTAATCAAAGTGCTATATGTGTCAGTGATATATGTATCAGCTCAGCCAATCACACCTCTTTCCCTGGAATTAGCTTCTTCACTAAGATGGAGAATTATTGAAGGTTTATCAACCTGACCATAATACTAAAAAGATTGTCCAGTAGTTTCTGATTCCCCAAAGCTACCCTGATTTTCCTGTCCTTTATGAGATTGACTGTGAAGCTTTTCTCTCAATTCCATAATCTGACCAAGACTTCCAGCAAATTCAATTTTAACTTAACAAAGAATACCTAACTTATCATCAATCTACCCTGGCTCTTGTTCCTGTCACAACTCTTATCATATGGTGTTCTTATTAATGCTAGGTTGTGGACTTGCAGAAACTGGTCCTTTCATAGCTAAAATAAATTTGTCATTAAAAACTAAAATTTCAGGGCGCCTGGGTGGCTCAGTTGGTTAAGCAACTGCCTTCGGCTCAGGTCATGATCCTGGAGTCCCGGGATCGAGTCCCGCATCGGGCTCCCTGCTCGGCAGGGAGTCTGCTTCTCCCTCTGACCCTCCTCCCTCTCATGCTCTCTGTCTCTCATTCTCTCTCTCTCAAATAAATAAATAAAATCTTTAAAAAAAAAAAAAAAAAACTAAAATTTCAATCTGGAGAAAGTGCTAACATTTTCCAGTTGGTTTATCAGGATAGTTTAAAAAAAAAAAAAGCATTGTTTGCTATGATTTGACACACTAGAAAAAAGTTATCTCTAGAAGAGATAGAATAAAGAGAAAAAATGGGGGCGCCTGGGTGGCTCAGTCGTTAAGCATCTGCCTTCAGTTCAGGTCATGATCCCAGGGTCCTGGGATTGAGCCCCGCATCAGGCTCCATGCTCGGCTGGGAGCCTGCTTCTCCCTCTCCTATTCCCCCTACTTGTGTTCCCTCTCTCGCTGTCTCTCTCTCTGTCAAATAAATAAATAAAATCTTTAAAAAAAAAAAAGAATAAAGAGAAAAAATAATAAAGACAAGGCAAGGATTAGAATATTGTGATTAAGCACATAGGCTCTGGCATCACAGCTTGAGTATGCAGCTCAGCTCTGCCCTCTGGTAGCTACTCAACTTTAAACAAGGACTTATCTTTGGTTCCCCTAGAAACAGACCCTAAGATGAGGATTCCACTGCAAGAAATTTTAGGAAGTGATCCTAGGAAACACCAGTGGGGGAAGTGAGAGAGGGACGTGGAGGCACCTAATTGAAAGTACATTACCAAAACAGTTTTCCTCAGAAAGATGGCAGCAGAATAGGAGGACCCTATGCTTGCCTCATCCCATGAATACAACTAGATAACTATCAATTCATCCTGTACCCCAGAAGTCAACCTGAAGACTGGCAGAACGAACTCCACTACTAAGGTTAGAGAAGAGGCCACACTGAAGAAGGTAGGAAGTGCAGAGATATGGTGTAGGGGAGAAACAGGTCCTGGTTGCTGTGAAGGGGAGGGAGCCAGGGTCTTGGAGAAGGGCTAAAGAGAAAGAGAGAAAAGCACACAGGGGAATACACAAAGAGAACATTTCCCTATAGCCATTGGCTTAGAAAGTGAGAGGGGCTGAATTTCATGAGGATACTCACTGGACTTGAGAAAAGAATGAAAGACATCAGTGAGACCCCTACCACAGAAATAAAAGAGTTAAGAAAGAATCAGTCAGAGATGAAGAATGAAATAAATGAGATTAGAAACATGCCTGATGCAATGAGCAGCAGGCAGGAAGAAGCAGAGGAATGAATTAATGACCTAGAAGACAAAGAAATGGAAAGTAATGAAGCTGAACAGAAGAGAGGAAAAAAAATTATGCAAAATGAGAACAGACTTAGGGAACTCAGTGACTCCATCAAATGTAATAGGAGTCCCAGAAGAAGAAGAGAGAGAAAAGGGGGCAGAAAATTTATTTGAAGAAATAATACCTGAAAAATTCCCTAACCTGGGGAAGGAAACAGATATCCAGATCCAGAATGCACAGAGATCCAACAAAATCAACAAAAACAGATCCACACAAAGATATATTATAATTAAACTGGCAAAATACAGTGATAAGGAAAAATTCTTAAAAGAGGAAGACAAAAGAAGACAGTGACTTATAAGGGAAAACCCATAAGGCTATCAGCAGATTTTTCAGCAGAAACTCTCCAAGCCAGAAGGGATAGGCATGATATAGTCAAAGTGCTGAGTGGGAAAAATCTACAGCCAAGAATATTCTATCCAGCAAGGCTAACATTTAAAATAGAAGGAAAAATAACGTTTTGCAGACAAATGAAAATTAAAGGAGTTCATGACCACTAAGCCCTTCAAGAAATACTAAAGGGGACTCTGCAAGTGGAAAAGAAAGACCAAAAGTGACAGTATGAAAGTAGGAAACACAAATGCAGTAAAAATGAATATTTCTATAAAATAATCAGTGAAGGAAATCACAAAATAAAAGGATGTAAAATATGACAACATATACCTAAAATGTGGGGAAGACCAGAGTAAAGAATGGATTCAAACTTAAATGACCATCAACTTAATATAGATTGCCAAATGCAGGTGTTATATACAAACATGGTAACCACAAATCAAAAACTACTAATAAATATGCAAAGAATAAAGACAAATACAAATATGTCACTAAAGAAAACCAGCAAACCATGAAAAATAGAAAGATAAGAAAGGATCAGAGAAAATCTCTAGAAACAACCACAAAATAAGTAATAAAATGACAATAAATACATATCTATCAATAATTACTTTGAATGTAAATGGACTCAATGCACCAATCAAAAGACATAGGGTGTCAGAATGGATTAAAAAAAAAAAAACCACGACCCATCTATTTGCTGCCTACAGGAGACTCATTTTAGACCTAAAGTTACCTACAGACTGAAAATAAGAGGATGGAGAAACATTTATCATGCAAATGAACACCAAAAGAAAGCCAGAGTAGCAATACTTATATCAGACAAACTAGACTTAAAACAAAGACTGTAACAAGAGGCAAATAAGGTCACTATATAATAATAAAGGGGACAATCCAACAAGAACATATAACAATTGTAAATATTCATGCACCCAACATGGGAACACCCAAATACATAAAATGATTAATAACAAATATAAAGGAACAAATTGATAGTAATACAGTAATAGTTGGGGACTTTAACACCCCACTTAAATCAATGGATAGATCTTCCAAACAGAAAATCAACAAGGAAACAATGGATTTGAATGATACACTGGATCAGATGGATTTAACAGATATATTCAGAACATTCCATACTAAAACAGCAGAATGCATGTTCTTTTCAAGTACACCTGGAACATTCTCCAGAAAAGATCACATAGTAGGCTGCAAAACAGACCTCAACAAATTTAAGAAGATCGAAGTCATAACATGTACCTTTTCTGACCACAACATTTTGAAACTAGAAGTCAACCACAAGAAAAAATCTGGAAAGACAACAAATACATGGAGGTTAAGATGCTACTAAACAATGAATGGGTCAACCAGGAAATAAAAGAAGAAATAAAAAACTACATGGAAACAAATGAAAATGAAAACACAATGTTTAAAACCTTTGGGATTCTAAGAGGGAAGTTTATAGCAGTACAAGCCTACCCCAAGAAGCAAAAAAATCTCAGATAAACAACCTAACCTTAGTAGCTAGAAAAAGAATAACAAATGAAGTCTAAAGCCAGCAGAAGAAGGAAATAATAAAAATTAGAGCAGAAATAAATGTATAGAAACTACAAAAACAATAGAACAAATCAATGAAACCATGAGCTGGTTCTTTGAAAAAATTAATAAAATTGATAAGCCCCTAGCCAGACTTATCAAAAGAGAAAGGACCCAAATAAATAAAATCACAAATGAGAGAGGAGAAATAACAACCAATGCCACAGAAATACAAATAATTTTAAGAGAATATTATGAAAAACTATATGCCAACAAATTGGACAACTTAGAAAAAATGGATAAATTCCTAGAAACATATAATCTATGAAAACTAAAACAGGAAGAAATAGAAAACTTAGACAGACTGATAACCAGTAAAGAAATTGGATCAGTAATCAAAAAAATCCAAACAAACAAGTCTAGGGCTTGAATTCTACCAAACATTTAAAAAAGAGTTAATACCTCTTCTTCTTAAACTCTTCCAAAAAATAGAAAAGGAAGGAAAACTTCCAAGTTCATTCTATGAGGCTAACATTACCCTGATACCAAAACTAGATAAAGACACCACAAAAAAAAGAAAACTATAGCCAATCTCTCTGATGAATATAGATGCAAATATCCTCAACAAAATACTACCAAACTGAATGCAACAATAAATTTTAAAAAATCACTCACCACGATCAAGTGGGATTTAGTCCTGGGTTACAAGAGTGGTTCAATATTTGCAAATCAATCAACTTGATACAGAATATTAATAAAGGATAAGAACCATGTGATCATTTCAATATACACAGAAAAAGCATTTGACAAAGTACAACATCCATTGATAATAAAAACCCTCAACAAGTGGGTTGAGAGGGAACATACCTCAACATAATAAAGGCCATATATGAAAATCTCACAGCTAACATCATCCTCAATGGGGAAAAACTGAGAGTTTTTCCTCTATGGTCAAGAACAAGACAGGGATGTCCACTCTCACCACTTTTATTCAAAATAGTCCTGGAAGTCCTAGCTATAGCAATCAGACAACAAAGAGATATAAAAGTCATCCAAATCAGCAAGAAAGAAGTAAAACTTTCACTATTTGCAGATGACATGATACTATATATATAGAAAACCCAAAAGATTCCTCCAAAAAACTGCTAGAACTGATAAACGAATTCAGTAAAGTTGCAGGATAAAGAATCAATGTACAGAAATCTGCTTCATTTCTACACACCAATAATGAAGCAGCAGAAAGAGAAATTAAGGAATCAATCCACTTACAATTGCACAAAAATAATAAGATGTCTAGCAATAAACCTAACCAAAGAGGTGAAAGACCTGTACTCTGAAAACTATAAAACACTGTTGAAAAAAATCAAAGATGGCACAAAGAAATGAAAAGACATCCCATGTCCATGGATTAGAAGAACAAATTTTGTTAAAATGTCTATACTACCCAAAGAAATCTATACATTTAATGCAATCCTTATCAAAATACCAACAGTGCTCTTCACAGAACTAGAACAAACAATCCTAAAATTTGTAATGAACCACAGAAAAACCCAAATAGCTAAAGCAATCTTGAAAAAAACAAAAAGCAAAGCTGAAGGCATCACAACTCTGGACTTGAAGTTATATTACAAAGCTATAGTGATCAAAAGAGTATGCTGCTGGCACAAAAATAGATGCAAATATCACTAGAACAGAATAGAAAACCCAGAAATGAACCCACAATTATATGCCCAATTAATCTTTGACAAAGCAAGAGGGAATACCCAATGGGAAAAAGACTGTCTCTTCAACAAATGGTGTTGGGAAAACTGGACAGCTACATGCAAATGAATGAAACTCTACCATTCTTTTTCACCATATGCAAAAATAAACTCAAAATGGATTAAAGACCTCAATGTGAGACCCGAAACTGTAAAAGTCCTTGAAGAAAGCACAAGCAATAATTTCTCTGACATCAGCCATAGCAACTTTTTTCTAGATAGGTCTCCTGAGGCAAGGGAAACAAAAGCAAAAATAAACTATTGGGACTACATAAAAACAAAAAACAAAAACATTTTTGCACAGCAAAGGAAACAATCAACAAAACTAATAGGCAAACTTATGGAATGGGAGAAGATATTTGCAAATGACATATCTTATAAAGGGCTAGTATCCAAAATATATAAAGAACTTACATAACTCAACAACTAAAAAAATGAATAATCTGATTTTAAAATGGGCAGAAGACTTGAACAGACATTTTTCCAAAGAAGACATACAGATGGCCAACAGACACATGAAAAGATGCTCAACATCACTTACCATCAGGGAAATACAAATCAAAACTACAATGAGCTATCACCTCACACCTGTAAGAATGGCTAAAATCAAAAACACAAGAAATAACAGATGTTGGCAAGGATGTGGAGAAAGGGGAACCCTCTTGCACTGTTGGTGGGAATGCAAACTGGTGCAGCCACTGTAGAAAACAGTATGGAGTTTCCTCAAAAAATTAAAAATAGAACTATCTTACAATCCAGCAATTGCCTTACTAGGTGTTTACCCAAAGAATACAGAAATTCTAATTCAAAGGGATATGTGCACCCTGATGTTTATGGAAACAGCCCAAGTATCCATCGACTGATGAATGGTTAAAGATGTGAGATATATATGGATTATATGGAATTATATATATCATGGAATATTATTCCACCATAAAAAAAGAATGAAATCTTGCCATTTTGCCATTTGCAATGACATGGATAGAGCTGGAGAGTATTATGCTAATAAAATAAGTCAGTTAGAGAAAGACAAATACTATATGATTTCACTCATATGTGGAATTTAAGAAACAAAACAAACAAGCAAAGGAAAATAAAGAGAGAGAGAGGCAAAACAAAAAACAGATTCTTAATTATGGAGAACAAATTGATGGTTACCAAGAGGGGAGGTTGGTGGGGGGAATGTGTTAAATAGATGAAGGGAATTAAGGAGTGCACTTGTAATGAGTACTGGGTGATGTATGGAATTGTTGAATCACTCTATTGTACACCTTAAACTAATATTACACTGTATATTAACTAACTGGAACTTAAATAAAAATTTTTTTTAAAAAGTACATTACCAAAACAGTTACCTCTAGGCCACTGGAGCATAACCTTATTAGGAGTCCCTGGGAGGTAGCATGAAAAATGCTGCTCAGTTCTATCCCACTTAAGAAGCAAGGGAGCTGGGGTATTTATACAGCCACTCCCATTAATCACTGGTTAAAGACTAGCGGTGGTGGGGAGGAGGGTGTTAGGTTGGGGAGATGAGCATAATTCCCCAGCACTTCTGGCCTGCTCTGATGGCCAGGGAAACAGATGCAGACCCTTGCAGTGGGAAGTCAGCCAACATCTGCCAAAATGGTGAAGACCTGAGGAACATGGGAGGGGGTACTTAGCTCTGTAAGCATTAGCTTTTCCCACGTGTAAAATGGGAATCATAATAGCACCTCAGAGAGCAGCTGTGAAATTAAATGAGACGACGCATATACCCTGCATCGCACATGGAGTACACAGCAAGTTCAGTAAATGTGAGCATTGTGAGAGAGACAAAGAGGGGAGCACATGGGAAGCCCAAGAGGAATGAGTAGGGAGAAGTAGGAGGTGGTAAATAGGAAAAAAATAACTTCTATGAATTGAAAATATAAAACAGACCTTGTGAAAGAAGCAATATTCTTCAACACGTTCCAGCAGCAAACAGGGCTTTCTGTAAAGACCTTTCAAGAGATTTGCTTCTTGGGGCGCCTGGGTGGCTCAGTCGGTTAAGGGGCTGATACTGGATTTCGGTTCAGGTCATGACCTCAGGGTCGTGGGATCGAGCCCCCTTCAGAGTCTGCTTGTCCCTCTCCCTCTGTTCCTCCTCCTGCCCTCTCTCTCTCTCTCGGATAAATAAAATCTTTAAAAAGAGTGAGAGAAATTTGTTTCTTGAGAGTCAAGAAGAAGGTTTGAACAGCAAAGCCCCTCATTGCCTGAAGGTTGATAAATACAGTGGCAAGAAAGAAGGGAGAAGAGAAAGGATCTGTTTTTCTGAAATCATGCTTCTAGTTTACTTACTGTCTTTACCAGTGAGGAGTGTAATTAGTTCTTTCAATATGACAAGCACACCCAAGTTCCTGCCTTTTCTAAGAGGGAAAGGAAATTGGTTCATAAAGGTGTTAGCACTATTTTTTAAAAATGAAATGAAATGAAAGCTCTTTTATGAATTTTAAATTAATCTATTTTTATTAATTTATTTGTAATGGGTCTGGACTCTAATTTTTTTTTCTTTCCAACAAGTCATATAGCTCATACCTCCTCAGTAGGTATTATATCTGCTCCCTCCCAGTTCAGATTCTTATCATTTCTTGTGTAGATGCTTCATTCAACATTGATTTATCCCACCCAACTGGGTGTCCTACAATTCAGTTCAATTCTGACACTACCTACCAGGAGATAGCATCAGAATCCACAGGTTAAGGGCCCAGTCCCGCAACACTGCCAACAGCCAAGTCCAAGTTGTCACCTGTGCTTCTGATCAACTGGCTATGAATCAGAGGTTTCCACAACCCCCTCCTCAGTTCAGTTAATTTGCTCGCAGAACTCAGAGAAACATCTTACTAGATCACTGGTTTTTCAGAGGATGTAACTCAGAAACAGCCAGATATGGGCAAGGCGATGTAGAGTTTCTATGCTCTCTCAAAGAGTGACATTCAAAGCAAGGATAGGGATAGGGAACAGCAAGGGTAAGGGTTCAGGGACAGCCTCACTGGGAGAGTAAGACTGAGTAAGGGCCTGAAGGAGGTGAAGGGGTGAACCATGAGGTGTCTGGGGAACAGCATTTCTGGCAGAGGGAACAACAAGTTCAAAGGCCATGAGGTTTTAAACACATTGATTTTGAGATGCCAACTTGACGTAGAAGTGGAGCTGCCAAGTGGGTAGCTGCATGCATGAAGACTCTAGAGTTCAGGGGAGATCACTGAAAGCACCTTCTCTTGCTTTGGGCCCACCCTCCTCCAGGTAGGGTGACCAACTGTCCTGGTTTCCCTGGGACTGAGGGGTTTTCCAGGATGCAGAACTCTCGGTTCTAAAACCAACAAAGTCCTGAGTAACAGTTGGTCACCGTAATTCCAGGTCATCCTACATGCCAGGGGGATGCTTGTAAATTATTATCCTAAAAAAGGAGTCCTAAAAATCCTTCAATAGTTCCTTCCAGCTTGAAGGATAAAAGTTAAAGTTCTATAGAATTTAGCATAAAAGTCCTTTTCTACACTAGCCCAATATCTCACCTGCCCCTCCCTCACCAGCACCCCATCCCCTGCTGGCCACCCCCACAGCCAACACACCTTTCTCAACAACCATCCATCTCATGGCTTCCTGAATAAGTTAACATACTGTCAACTATTCTCTTTGCCCATCCCACACCTGACCTCCACTTCTTGGTGTAGCTAAAATTCCTCTCTCACTCGTCTCATTTCATGTGCCGGCTCCTGGGATCCTTCCTGGCTGACACACATGTTTAATCTCCATGTCCGTGGTGCTCATTCTATCCTGCCAAGGGCTGAATCCAGGCTTAGTGGGTTCTGAAGCTTATACAATTTGAGGGGCCCTCTTTAAGAAAAATAATACAAAATTACAAATACAGATGTAGGCATAAAAGTGTGTTATTTATTTAGAAGGGACACATAAAAATGAGAAGTCCTAAAGATTAAGATTCACCGTAAATTTCCCTCTGACCCCGTCCTTTCCACCCTGCATGGTAATTGTAGATTTACTTGTCTGTCTCTCTTAGACTGTAAGCTCTTTGGGGGCAGAGAACTTACCTGGCGTGTCTTTGCTTCTCGATTGCCCAGTATATAGAAGCAGCTCAATGGATGTTTGTTGACTGACTAAATGAATGGTCAGGCTGGGGGTGACAAAGAACACTGGTCTTTGAGTCACATTCTGGTCTTCGCGACCTTGGCCACTGACCAGTTGTATTACCTGAAGACAAGAAATAAGGAAATTAACCTCCCAGGGATTAAAAGACATTAGGTGAGCTACCTTCATGAAACAGCCAGGTGGGGTGCCTGGCCGGAATAGGTGCTGAATAAATATCCATTTACTCTCTTTTCCCATCCTTGGGTTCTCTTTGCCTTCCGTCAGTCATAGGTCCCCAAGGCTGGGATATAAGCCAGAAAGTGATGCCAGGGCCTATGAATACATGAACTTATTCAGTTCCACTGGCTTACATTTCAGAACCAAGATCAATGTTTTAGCTGAAATATTTTCCCTGCCACTCACGAGTTAAGATTACTTAATTGATCTTTTGACCGTCATATTTGTCTGCAGGTCAGAAGGTACATCTATAATGTGCCACTGTGTGCTTGAACTCAGTCCAGGGTCTGTAAATAAGGATGGGAGAGTGCTGTTTCTGCCATTTAAGCCAATCAATGTTATTGTTTTAAAGAAACCAATTTCCTTCCGTATAAACCCAAGTATATAATAAATAAATAATTCAGCTTCCCTGAAATATTTATTACGGGCAGGTGGCATTTCTGCTCTCTGAGAAAAGCAAGTTGTCAAAGAATTGGATGCCTTTGGGTAACAACGCCACCAGCACTAATCATAGCAACTCTGTATCCATTGCTTTCGGTCATTTGTCCAATGAGCAGAGCAACCTTGGGAGTTAAGTAGAGCATCACCGTTTTAAAGATGAAGAAACACAAAAAACAGTAAATAAGGTTACAGAGCCAGTAAGCTCAGGAGTCAGTAATCCAACTGATCTCTTTTGAACATGCTGCTACTCTCTGTGGAGGGCAAAAATTATAGTCCAGAGTGACAGCTCTTACAAAGGACCACAATCCCTAGAACCTCTTTCCAGATGATCCATTCTGCTTGTCTGTACCGCCCGGACAGACCCCAGCGTTTATCATACCGTGCATGGTGTCTGATTCACTGTGCCCTGTTCAGGAACCAGCATCCCAAACCAGGCCTGATCTCTCAGGCTGAGTCTATGGTTGGGCCAGTGAAGATCTTCAGATAACATCCCTGTGTATTTCTTTTGGAAATCTCTAGTTTTAAGATGACCTCGCTCACTCTACTCTTTGCTACATGTTGTTCAGGTGGCTATTGCCATCAGTCACTGCTTTTTCTTGGATGGAAATTACCTGTTGATGATGATGATGGTTAAAGCTAACATTTATCCAAAACTTACTACATGCCAAGGACTGCACTAACAGCCTTACAAAATTTCGTTTAATTCTTAGGACAATCTTTGAGGTAGATATTAATGTCCTCGTTTTTTTAACTGCGACACTTGAGGCCTAGGAAGTTGCAGGAAATAACTAGTTCTAGACTCCACAGGTAACGAGTAATCAGCACAGCCAGGATTCAGATTGGGGCCTTGCCAATCATATGATAGATGTGCCTTTAGCCACTATGATACTTCCAGTGGGAGAAGAGTCGGTATTAGCTATTTTGTAGCATAAGCTCCAGCCATATTTAGGAGATACCTTTATTTCTTTTTTTTTTTTTAAAGATTTTATTTATTTATTTGAGAGAGAGAGTGAGAGAGAGAGAGAGCACAAGAGGGGGGAGCGGGAGAGGGAGAAGCAGACTCCCTGCTGAGCAGGGAGCCCGATGCGGGACTCGATCCCGGGACTCCAGGATCATGACCTGAGCCGAAGGCAGTCGCTTAACCAACTGAGCCACCCAGGCGCCCGATACCTTTATTTCTAAGCAAAGGGTATGTATCCCTCCCTCCATCCATCCATCCATTTGCTCACACTGACTCTTCCCTTTGCCTGGAATGTTGCTCTGCTCTCCCTGTATTGTGGAGCTAACCCCCTTCTCAACCTTTAATCCTCATTTATAAATTTCACCTCCTCCTCATGATGTGCTGCATATCTTACTCAGGGGTGGATCCAGATTTTGTGGGGCCTCAGCTACAAGGTGCAGCCATGGAGGATGACCTTAAGGGTGATCAAGGGTAGAAACTGGAATGAAACAGCGCAACTAGAGCTCAACTCTATTTCCCCGTCAGGTTTGGTATTTTCTGGATGCTTGATGTGACATAATCACAATCCTCTATAGCTTAATGTCTAATCTGAGTTTTAGAGTGGCCTTTCTCTAAGATATTGAACCATCTCACCTCAGTAGATAAACCAAGGTTCAAACGATTTAAAACCATAACTGCTGTGATTCGGGAGTTGCTGGGCTTTGTCTTCGGCATCCCCCAAAGTTGCCATCGATAGAAAAGCAAGGGCAAGCAGTGCAGACCTAACCTGAGGCTCCAGATGTCAACACCTGTCATCCTCATTTCAGGGGCCAGCTCAGTCTGCAACGTGCGCTCATTAGAGCTATTTTTGCTTATACACCCTTTGTTAAAATCAGATCACAATAAATGTAATACTGTATTAATAACTCCTGCTGAAACTTAGAATTGTTTGTGTCTGATACACTAACAGGAACTCAGCCAGTTATTATCCACATTTTTCCAGTCCTACAGAACTGAATCTGAGTGGTGTCACGTGATCTCCTCAAGGGCACACAAGCTGGTAGGAGTAGAGCAAACCAGGTTATGATTACAATGTAAATGTCCTTTGTACTCTGCCACACTGAATTTCCTAAGAACTAAATAAAAAAAAAAAACCCTCAGAAAACTAGGTTTGATGGCTTCAGCAATCATGCTCTGGATTTACACTTCTGTGTACAAAGTAGTCTCACTAGAGAATAATAGATGATACACAGTCAATCCAAGATAGTATTTCCAAATGGTATTTCCAAAAAGTCTGTATTAGAGCCATCTGAGTATTATTTCCTCCCCTTTGATTCCTTTTATTGTCAGTTATGGAATTGTTCCACTATTGAGACTAATGGGTAGATGCTGCCCCAAAATCGGACATTGATTTAGATGTGCTCATTCCTCTTATTAGTACTTCGGCTCAAATCTCCCAAGAAGCTTTGCTTACAAATCCCTGGACGTTTCTAAATCTACCCCTAGACTCTGGGTCCTCAGGGGGAATTAAGGGAAGGCCACAAGTTGATCTTCACAAGACCAAATCAGGCTTCCTCCAAATTCTGCTTCCCAGCCAATTAAGTACAACAACCCTGCATCATTTCTCCTCTTCTGTGGCACCAGCTGTTTATCATTGGAATAAGTCAACTTGAAATTACAGATAGAACCCACGTCCCCCTCTCTCCTCCATCCCAGAGCACTTCCTGGGAGAAAAAGGGTAACAATCGGGTTACATTTACTGTTAACAAACCATATTTCTCTACATCTGTCCCACTCCCCTGTCTCCCTTATTACTGGGGGAAGGACACTCCTGAGCTCATCAATAAAGGATTCTTCGCTTCCTCCTGTCCCCCACCATCTCAGCCCCCCTCACAGAGGTCTTTGTCCAGGTCTCAGCCACCAAAACCAGTGCAGTACTCCCTCTGGCATCTGCCTGGAGCACTGTCTCCATCACGCCACGGACTGCCTTGGCTCATGGAGGCATTGGGACCCACAAGACCTGCACTCAGGTCCCTTCAGGTGGCCACCAAGGCTACCACCATTCTTCATGCTCCCTGCATTGACCCTGAAGTCTCACTGTGATGCTCACAGCTACTCTGCTAGAAAGAGGAAATGCTCTTTCTGTGCATGTGGGTCCTTCCCCAAGCATGGCCCAAAGCCTTGCTGACCAGTGTTCCAGACACTCATAGGGATGTGTGAGAGCAGCTCTTGAGTTTTTACTTGTAGCTTCTCCTCTAGGACTCTCTTGGGAGCACTTGGAAGGTGAAATGCACTATTCTCAAACCACTCCTGCCTCAGACCAATGAGACATTTTTCTCAGGCAGAATTTGTGTGCTGGACCTCTGTCCTTAGCACCAACTCCCTCCCAGGAGGATCTAACAGCCCCTCGAGCAAAGAGGTTCTGCCAGGCTCATGCCACCGGTACTTTTTCTATGTGAGTAAATCCAAGTAGCAAAAAAAAAAAAAAAGATTACTCTTCAATCAGGACCCTTGAAACCGAGGTATGGTCAAATCATCTGCTTCCAACCCTGAGTTTACCATCACTCAACCCCAAAACATACAGGAAGTTGTTGGCAAACTGGATTGGTTGACTTCCACAAAGCACACCCAGCAGATTCTCTCCACATGAGGTAGATTGTTCAGGCATGAGTGGTCCCTGCTGCACCCCTGCTCCCTACTCCAGACACACCATAGAATGTGCAGAAATTCGTGCCATGACACAGCCTGCCCCAGCCAGCAATTCTGTGTCACCTCCACTAATCTTCCAGGTCTGAAGTAAGCAAGGACACCTGTTTGTTCCTGTTTGGGGTGGCCCCTTCTTAGCGGTTGCTAAGGTACTTAGAACAAGAGCCAAGAAAAATGTAGCAATTGTGAGAATCTTTGCAATTCTAGAATCCCTGTGATATGCCTGAGTCAGGAAGGTGCTTACAGAAACATCATGATTTCTTCTCTGGGAACTTTACTTTTCTGAAAGACTATTTGACACTTGTCCCTTCGATAGCAACAAACACAAGGCTATTGTGGGCTCTGAAAGAACAAACTTCCTTCTGGAAACTGTTGCAGAAAGAGGACAAATGAGACCAAAACAAATACAAATGGGAGCCAAAAAAAAAAAAAAACCCCAAAAGCCAACCCCAACATTTTTTTCTCCCTGCCCCTCCCCCTTCCACGCCGCCACCCCTCCACCCAGCCTCAGGTTTAGCTTCTGCTGGAAGTACCTACTGCCAAAAATGTCAGTGCAGTTAAGTTCCACTTAGCCTCACCCATGGCTTCTCCCTCACCTGGAACAATAATAACCTAACAAACGCTGAATACCCTCAAGACATATTCAATGCTCTGTTCGTGTTTCTGCATTTATAGGACAAATGGAGAGAATATGACCAATATGATGACAGTGAGAAATTAATACTACCTGACCAAGCACTGTTCTCAGCAAAGTTTGACTTAGTCTGGGCAGAGTGAGAGAAAATTCAAGGGCACAGAGCAAATGGCAGAAGGCTGGCAGATGCCCTAGACTTTTGTACACATGTCTAGAGCTCATCAGTTCCCTAATATGAGGCAGGCACTGTGAAGTACTTACTTAGTTCCCTCCTTAATCCCCCCAATCCTGATGTGGGTATTATCATCCCTATGTATAGCCCAGGAACCCGGGGTTCCTCAGTGACTCGACATGGCTTCCACAATCACAAAGAAAAATATCCCTGAGATTCTGGCCAAGTCCTTTAATCATGAGTGCATTAGTCAAAACTCAATTGCGAAAGACAGAAACCCAGCTCAAACTAGCTTGGCGGTAAGAGGGAGGAACTTTTAGATGATCTAACTAATTTCAGACATGGCTAGATGCATGGACTAAAAAAATGTCACATGGACTAACTCCATCTCTCCATTGATCTGTTTATCCCAGCAGCCTGCCACTGCTTCATTTTGTGTGTGTAAATTTTATTCTCTTCTTCTGTAGAATCTGCCCCGTAAGATCAAATGGGTCTAGCCAGCGTTATATTTTATTTCATGATCCCAGGAGAAGAAAGAGACTGTCTTTTCCAGAATCCATAATTTCTCAGGAAAGACACTGGCTCTCTTCAGGTCATCTCTCACTTATCCTTGAACCAATCACCACAGTAGGGTGGTTGAATCCCATGATTGACAGCCAACCAGGGCCATGCAGAGAGGGAAGTGGTAGCTCTTCGAAAGGAAGGTTCCTGGCCAAACAAGGCAGGTATCCAACAGAAACAGAACTTAATAGAACTAGTTGGGACTTAATTTAGATGCAATCCCTTATGAACTTGGGTCTACCAATTTTTATGGTGTTAATATCCTTTTGTTTTACATGCTCTCCATAATCTGTGATCTATGTATGGAAATGGGATGCAATGACAAACTTGGAAATACCAATGAAGTTTGTGTGTGTTTAAAAATTAATGTAAGAGCCAATAATTAGTGGTTTTCTTTCTAGAACAAAAAGTTTGTTGTTAAAATAGAGTTGCTGGAATCTTTTAAAAACTGTTTTTTAAACAATATAGCATCATCTTGCAGTGTTCTTGCCAAAAATGTTTAACCCAAAAAAAAAATGGCTTGGGCTCTCTAAAAATGTCATTTTCATAAAAGACCGCCCCCCAAAAAAAGAAGGCTGAGGAGCCATGCCAGATCAGATTAAGGAGACCCAAGAGTCATGACAACTAAATATAGAGTGTGATCTTTGATTAGATCCTGGATTTTAAAAAAAAAATTCTAAGTGGCATTACCAGGACGATTTAGGAAATTCAATACTAAGATCTATATATTAGATAATAATATTGTACTAACATTACATTTTCTGAGTGTGCCTGTTGTGTAGAAGAATATCCTTGTTCTAAGGAGACAATTTGCCAAAGTATTTAGTTGATGAAAGTCAAGATGATGAAACTAATTTTCAAATGGTTCAGAAATATAAATGTACCCATAGATCTGAAGAGAGAGAAAATGAGGCCAAATGTTAAGAACTAGTGAATCTAGGAGGAGGGTATATGGGTGTTCATTACATATTGTACTGTTCCTGTAATTTTTCTCTAGGTTTCAAATTTTTCCAAATAAAATATTGATGGGAAGGGGGAAAAATTAAGGTACAGTCTCATAATAATCTAAAATTCAACTCTACCACCCATAATACAGAATGAGAAATTAAAAAAAAAAAAAAAACCTCTGTCGTGTAAATAAGGGGTCATTATTGCCATGTTAATTAAATGAGGCGAGTTTTAACAGTTTTAACAGAGCTGCAAGATCCAAACCTGTTCAAGTCTGGGACGCTGCGGTTGGCGCCACCTGGCGGTAGTTGTCTGCTTCGGCTTAAATAAGGATGCTGGTGTTCTGGGTCCTATCAGCAGTGATTCCAGGAAGCTCCAGGTAGTCGATTATTTTACTTCCTTGACCCGATTTGGGGGTTCGGCCAGGTGTATTCTGGGAACAAGGAGACCCACCCTTCCTTTTCCTACTTCCCGAGCAGAATTACGGGTTGAGGTGAAGGTGCGCTGGGTCTAGTCCACATGGGGAGCCCTGGCATCCGGAGGCTGCCTTCTGTGACAGTGAGTGGCAGGCTTAGCTGCTCTCTGTGACAGAGTCCCTGGGTTCAGGAACCTAATGTCCGTCAGTTCAATGGGGAAGTATTTGGAAGAGTTTGATGCATTAAATAGTGGTCTTCATTCTAGAACAAAAATTATGTTGTTAAAATAGAGTTGCTGGAATGTTTTAAAAACCGTTTTTAAGGGAAATCAACAGAACGATGCAGTTTCAGGTTTTAAGGACCATGTTGTTTTAAAATATTTTTCAATTTCATTTAAAATGTTTTCATCAGCTGTGCACACATGTATGTCGGAATACCGACCTGTACACATGCGTATATATGGGTACACACACTCACAACACACACACACAAAAGGTATTCTAGCTTGTTTTCTGAATGGAAAATTAGTCACACGGTAACACTTTTATGTGCCATATCCCCACTACTTCATCTTCTTTTTTTTTCATTGTTAGTACAAACAGTGTATATGGTGCAATTTATTTAATAGTTCTATTTGTTAATGATTTATATCTTGCCTATTTTAAAAAAAAGTTTTGATGTGCTTTATGATGCTGAATCCTATATAAAGCAAGACAAAAAAAATTATAAGGTTGAAAAACCATCAAGAGGAGAGATGCGCATGAGGTAAGTTAAACAGTCACAAGTTTAGCTTTGGGTTTCTTGGGTAACAAAAGGAAACAAAATGGGCCATTGCTCCTGGATCCTCACCAGGGTGTAGTTTGGCTGCTCACTCCCAGGTGAGCAAAATAAATGGATGTCAATTCTTCACAAATTAATTTATAGATCAATGACAAAAATCCAACAGGACTGTTTTTAGGGGGAGAAGACAAAAATATTTTCAAGTTCATGTGAAGCAATAGACAAAGGTGAATATAAAATATAAAATAACTTCCAAAAAGCAGTAGTAATGCTGGTGGCATGGAGTGAAGAGTCCTACAAAGTAGAAGATTCTAAAACAATATTTGAAATAGTGTGGTACTCTTTCAAGATCAGACAGATCATTGGACTGGAATGAAATTAAAAGATGTAGACCCAATTGCATAGAAGAATTTAATATGTGATTTTTCACAAAGGCATTACCAAATAATGCAGAAGAGAACAATAATTCAATTAATGGTATTGAAATAGCAATTTGGCAGGAAAATTATTTAGACCTTTATCTCACACATGCATCCCAATACATTTCAAATGGATTCAGTCTTAAAATATAAAACTCAGACCATTTTTTTAAAAGCAGAAGAAAATCAAACAAATATTTATCAAACTTCTGGGGGGCAGTCCAAACTTGGGAGCGATTGAAAGAATCACAAGAGTGAGAGATTTCACTGCGCACAATTTAAAACTTCTTCACATAAAAAAATATAAGACAAATAGACCGGAAAAACTATATATACAACAAGCAAAAAGGCAGGGGTTAATATTTTTCACCTTTATGTAATAAAATTTAAACAAATTAGCAAGAAGACCACTAAGACTGCTAAGGATAAAAATGAGCAGAGGACATTAATAGGAGAAATTCCTGGGGCACCTGGTGGTTCAGTCTGTTAAGCATCTGACTCTTGATTTCAACTCAGGTCATGATCTCAAGGTGGTGAGATCAAGCCCCACGTCAGGCTCCCTGCTCTGGCGGACTCTGGGAATCTCCCTCTCTCTCTCCCACTCCTTCTGCACCTCCCCCCGCTCGTGAGCACTCACGATCTCTCTCTCTCAAAATAAATTTTAAAAATCTTTAAAAAAAAAATAGGAGAAATTGCTCAGCCTCAAAAGAAATGAGAATGAAAAGAACAATAAACTTTGTATTTTTCACTTATTAAGTGAGTAAAACTTTAAGGAAAAGAAGATCACTACCTAGAGTTGGGGAAGGGAGAGAGTGCCGTGAAAGGTATGTTCTTATCCCTCTAATGGCGTTAGAAACCAAGAAAACTTGTTTCAAAAACAGCTGGTGATATTTATCAAGAAGTATAAGATCATTTTTTTAATATTGACCAGTAATCCTAAAAAAATTAAGGTGTTTCTGACAAGTAAAAACCTTTTTAGATTAGTTGCACTAAAGAATTCCTCATTTGGGGCGCCTGGGTGGCTCAGTCGTTAAGCGTCTGCCTTCGGCTCAGGTCATGATCCCAGGGTCCTGAGATCGAGCCCCGCATCGGGCTCCCTGCTCCGCGGGAAGCCTGTTTCTCCCTCTCCCACTTCCCCTGCTTGTGTTCCTGCTCTCACTATGTCTCTCTCTGTCAAATAAATAAATAAAATCTTTAAAAAAAAAAAATTCCTCATTTGTCTACAGCCACTAGTATATACTTTAAAGTTGATGTGCAAACTTTTTAGATATCTAGAAAAAAATTCCTGCTGCCTGTACTTCTGTTGCCCACGGCAAGACATTTGTATTCTCCATATGAATGCATTCTCAGAAGTATTGTAAGCCTGATGGGAAGTTAAAGTAACAAGTAAACCTCAGGGTGGCTTAGAGTTCTTTGTTCTCTTATAATGTGACCGGTCTTTCATCTAGCAAATATTTATTGAGCACAATCTGTCCACACACCACTAGGAGGGCTACATAGATTGATATGACCCAATCCTTGTCCCCAGGAAGTTTAGAGCCTAGTAGAAGAGTGTGTAAGTCATGTTTAGGAGCATCCAAGCAAAATTCCAAAGTAGAAAACAAGAAATCACTATTAGAAGTACCAAATGTGGGGCACCTGGGTGGCTCAGTCAGTTGGGCATCTGCCTTCGGCTCAGGTCATGATCCCAGGGTCCTGGGATCGAGCCCCGCATCGGGCTCCCTGCTTCACGGGAGGCCTGCTTCTCCCTCTCCCACTCCCCCTGCTTGTGTTCCCTCTCTCGCTATGTCTCGCTCTGTCAAATAAATAAATAAAATCTTTAAAAAGAAAAAAAGTATCCAAATGTAACACTTTATTTTAAAATATCTACTGTATATGCTCATCACACCATTTTCAAAGCAAGTTTCTAGAATGATATGGTACTGGTCTCCTATTACTTCACTAGTAAATGAAAATGCAATAGAAACTCAGGAGAGAATCTTTGTAAATAAGCATCCTGAGGTGAACATTCTTCTCAGAGGCTCAGATATAGTGAGCAAAGGATGAGCCATTGACAAAACACTCTTGACAGTTCCAACAGTTCCAGTTGGAGAGGTGGAAAGATCCAGAGACACATCAAGCTGCTCCTTCTGGGATTTACTATGGGGTTATCTATTCTGGCCTGAGCAGGAATGTGCTACTAACATTTGAATCTACAAGAACCGGGGTCTGCAAATACACAGTCAAGGTCTCACCAGCCCTGGTCCAAAGTACAGTGTCTTCTTTCTCTTGTAAATTATTCTTCATTCCCAATTGAGAAGTTTGCTAAACTTCTTCCTTTAGTACGGAACCACATTCTGCCTTTACCTATGTATTTGTGTACATTTTTATGTGTCAGGAGGTATCTAGCATATAGTAAGCACTAAAAAAAAAGTTGTGTATGGTTATTCTGGGCAAGCTGCACCGAAGAAGTGGAATTTAAGTTGATTTTTAAGTAAAGAAGGTCATATATAAGCCTATTTTATACAAATTGGTTTTTCCCAATAAGCCTAATGCTTCACCTTAGTTTTCATTTCTGATGCTATTTCTTAGAACCACTGCATACTTGGTACATATTGATTTTATTTTTGCTCCTAGAAATTTAAGCAGTGAATAGAGGTTAATTTGTTATCTGGTCCATTGATTTTTGTCCTAAGGGAATGGATTTCATTTTCAGCATTTCCATCTATTAATTGCTACTTGTACCATCAGTGGATTCTCCAAGCTGACTTCTGTTGATATCTAATGTATTTTCTGAGTCACGCAATATTCCTGTGGTTATTGTAGTGCTTGGTCATGATGATTTCATTCTTATTTCCAGACTCTCTAGAATGTTGCAGATATGTAGAAGGTCCCCAATAAATAGTAACCTTATTCTTTATTCAGGCTCTGAGCAAGTTGGGAAATAAAACAATGAGTAAAGATAGAAACCAAAATATTGACCTTATTCATAATAGAAGCTCGATGGGAGGGTAATATTTATGATATCTAGTGGGCCTGCAGCCTGGATTAAATGATTTCAAGCACCAAATTCCAGGCAGAAATGAACCAGAAAAAACCTCCACTTTGACCCACCCCCTGCCTACCCCATAGCTCCCGCATTGCAGTGCAGAGTAGAACTTTGCTCTGGGAGGCAAGCTCCCTCCCAAGAGGAATGAGGGGGGGAATTCTTCCTAAGTTTACCAATCAGGTAAGTTGCTGCCTCCCCAGTGTGGAGTGGGGAAAGGGAGAGAGGCCAGGTGTTAAGTGACTGAGCGCCTTTCATGGGAAAGAAACATCAGGAGATGAGAAAAAAGAGGTCCCCACTAAAAAGATGCATATTGAGAAACAGTAAGAGGGACTGGAAATAAAAATATTTGGCATATTTTGCCTGTTTTCCAGCCATGGAGACCTGAGTAAATAGCATCTCCCTGAGCCTGTTTTTTCACCTGGAAAATGGAGATAATATCTGCTCTTCTTATCCTTCAAAGTGTTTGTAAGCTGACATAAAGTAATGCAACATAAGAGACTCAGCATGACGGTATGATATTAGCAGAGAAAAACTTATACAAACTCCTAACTGAAAAATCACAGGATCAAGAGTTTGATCTCTTAGCGGATGGTTTCTTTCTCTCAACTTTTAGACAACATGCCACTATTTGTAGACTTGTTTCTTAAAATGCTCCCAAGTTCCTTCCCCTTCCTCCTGTGTGTTTCTCATTGTAATTCTAAGGTGACAAGAGATTCCCCCAGGGGCCTCCAGGACCTTTCTATACTTGGACCCCCCAGCTCACTCCCTGAGCTATGTTAGCACCCTGCTTTCCCACAGGGTACAGGAGAAAGCTCTGCCCCAGTTCTCTAAGTGAAACAAACGGCTCACTCCTCCGAGGCCTGGTATACCTGATGCTTCACAATAGCTTGACTCTTTGTCATTGATGGTCAGGGACTCCAAGGTGAATCTGCTCCTTCCCCAATGTCACAGGCTCCGGAAGCCTCCGCAGCAACTCTTCAGTTGCCAAGCCAGAAAAATCTGGGCTTCATTCCTGGCTCCTACAGCACCCTACACTTCCCACATGAAAATAATCGTTATCCTGTCTTGATACTCTCTATGAATTAGGTGCCCTTTTAAATGCTTTATGTGTCTTGTCTCTTTTAATGCTCAGTACGGTCTTGTGAGGTAGGCCCCAAATTTTCTCCCCATTTCACAGGTGAGGAAGTTAAGGCCCAGAGGGGTAAAACAACTTATGGGGGTCCCACAGCTGGTAAGTGGTCTTCCTGGCATTTGAACTTCCGTATCCTATCAGTTGCCACGTCCTGCATATGCGTTCTCCTGTTTTTCAAAATCTGTTGCCATCTTTTCTATCCTACCATCTTTGTTAAATTGGGGTCCTCATCATCTATTTTCCAGATTGTTGCAGCTTGTAACTGAGATGCCCTTCCCTCTCTCGATGGCCCCTGCCCACCTCTTCAAATGTATCTCCTCCAACTCTGCTTACCTGTGTCCTCCACTTGTCCCGAGTGTCTTCAGTTCCCAGAATATAATGTGTTGTTTCAAGTTTGCATGGTTTGCCACTTTTTCCAATATTTCTACTTGGCAAACACCTGTTCAATCTTCAAGACCCAGTTCATGTGTCTTCTCTTCAAAGGCTTCTCAGCCATCCCAAGCACAGTTGACCAATCCCTTCTTTACATTTTATAAGTCTTTGTGTATTTAAATATTTCTTTACCTGTTTGTCTTCCCAAATCAACATGATCTCCATGATGACGATGTCAATTGATGATAATAGTAATACGGGAAGCTCCGATTTATTAGATGCTTACCATGTTACCAGATACTCCCCTAGGCACTTTATAATCTTCCTCTCTACTCTTTACAACTGCTTTGCATGGTATATACTATGATCCCCATTTTACAGATGCAAAACTAAGACTTACTGGTCTCTGTATAACTACACTTGGTACACTTCTGGGAGGAGGAATTCAATAATTGTTGAATTCAAAATATAAATAAATGACTTCATAATCCTCAATTATTTATCTTTGGAAAAATATTGCACTTAAATACACATAACTCCAACACAGACAGATCTTCAGATTTATATAGAAATGTACTATAGCTATAATCTGTTCATAAATTTTTTTCATTGTGTCCTATTTAACTCTATCCAAACACATTTCATATATTTTTCAGCTTTATCTTTTCTTATACTTTTTTATTTTTAAAAATCAAATTAATTTATTTCCAGTCATAATGGAGAAGTAAGAGCACATGGAATCTCTTTTCCAGCCCAGATACATCAAAATGATATCTTATATATTTTTACATTTAAAAATACAGTCACAATTAAAAATAAAGTTTCTGTGGAACAGGAACAGAGTCATCCATAGTAATGAGTGAGAACTGAGGCTACAAACTTACAAATGAATCAGGGATCCAAACCCATGAAAGATAGACAACAAACCAAATAAATAAGAAAGTCTATACTCAAAGAAATAGATATACAGCAACCCTCAAGGGACTTTTAATTATATTTAAAATCTTGAAAGAGATAAAGGATGGGGGTTATAATCAAGAGCAAAGAACTGTGAAAAACTACCAATTAAAAAAATTCTGGAAAATATAAAGGTAGTCATTGACATAAGAAGTAAAATAGTTCACTGGATTCAGTTAAAAAATCAGTGATTAAAAGTGAGGACATCATTCAAAATACAGCACAGAGAGATGAAGTGACAGGAAATTAAAAGTAAAATAAAGAGACCTGACGCACAAACTGTAAGGCTCTGACATAAGTCTGCTGAATAAAAAGGTCTATCAAAGGTAAATAAAAATGTATATCAAGGCATATCAAGCAGGACAACTTTTTTAAAAACTTCCACTCTTTGTAGAAGCATAATTGCAGAACGTCAAAAAAGAAAATTCTTAAAAACCACTGTAGAGGGCGCCTGGGTGGCTCAGTTGGTTAAGCGACTGCCTTCGGCTCAGGTCATGGTCCTGGAGTCCCGGGATCGAGTCCCACATCAGGCTCCCTGCTCGGCGGGGAGTCTGCTTCTCCCTCTGACCCTCCTCCCTCTCATGCTCTCTGTCTCTCGTTCTCTCTCTCTCAAATAAATAAATAAAATCTTTAAAAAAAAAAAACAAAACAAAACAAAAAAAACCACTGTAGAAAAACTACAAAGAATGACAATTGGACCGATACAAAACTTCTAATCAGTGGAAACATGCAAGAATAAATGGAGCTCTGTCTCCAGAGTGCCAAGGAAAAGCAATACTCAATCTAGAATTCTATACCCAACTAAAACAACATTTAGCTCACTTGAAGTTTGTATCATGTGAAAGTATTCCTCATTCCCAAAAGTAAGTATAATAAAAAATTTTTAAGAGAAAATGAAATAGATATTTTCAGGCAAAGACTAGTTTATTATCCAAAGACCTTCCCTGACAAAATTTAAAAAAGAAGAAAAAATCAACAACAACAATAAAAAAAAAAGAAGAAAAATCCCAAGTAATAAATCCACAAGTAAGGTGAGGAATACAATTATTGGCTATAAAATAGAAATAGTTATTGGCAGCAAAAATAGAAGTAATAATTATTTTTTTCTTATTTAGAGACAAGATGGAACCTAAAATTCTAGATAATAATGTGAAAAATAACAATGGGTGGGGCTAGGAGGGAAAATAAACATAGCTAATTCCTTGTTTTCTTTGAAAGTTATATTTTGCCCTTGTGTTCAAATGTTTAATGTAACCATTAAAAGAATAAAACCAGAATGTTCACAAACTGGTACAAAGCAGGAGGGGAAAAGAGAGCTGAAGGCAGGAAAGGAGAAAAAGGAAATAGAAGAGAAAGTATAAAAACAGAAACTCAGAGTAAAATAGCAGAGATACTCCAAATACATCAGCAATCACAATAATGTAGATGGATGAAATTCACATCATAAAGAAACTCCTAGATCGACTGGAATAAGAAAAATAGGATATCTGCATATGACACAGTTGAGTGGAAACTTTCCATTTCCTCTGAGCTAAGGGTGTATGTGTGTGTGTCTGTGCTGTGTGTGTGTGTTGTGGGGGGAGAGAGGATACTAATTCAGTCTATGGGCTCTTTGTAAAAGATTTTGGTGGCACTTCAAAGTTCTGTGGGCCCAGTAGCACAATTTTAACTTTTGCCTATATTCTTTTACAAGGTGTAATTCAGTTAATTACATGTTTTCATTGAAAGTTCATCTGAAAAGTGCAGAATACCAAACGTGAAGCAGATCAAAGTGAATTTTCTAAAAGGTGATGTCTATGGGAACGATTAAGAGACACCCCCAAATATCAGCTGGTTTATTCACCATATTAGAAATAGGTCAACATTACCACGTTATTCTAAATACAGCCATTAAAATTCCAAGGAGGGAAAATTTCACATATTACCGTTATTCATCGGATAATTTTAGCCAGACGATCATTCTTTCCTGGAGCCTGTATAAATCAATTGTAACAAACTGTGCAATTATCACCCTTGCAACTGACGGCTTTGTGGCAGATTTAAATTCCATTTTGTAAGTCTGCCAAAAACTCTCCTTTGCCTCCTAAGCTCAAAAGCCAGAAAGCAGCTGAAAGATGGTCACTGCTTTGTTCTTGAATGGAGCTAATTACAGAGATGTCTGCAGCGGGATGGGCGCTCTGCAGTCGGTGTGTAAATAGGGACCATTAGAGCTCATTTCAAGCAGACATCACTTCTAAAAAAAGAAACAGAACTTCAGATTTTAATTACTCTCATAGGAATTGTTACATTACACAGAACCTGACCATTTTTTCCCCTCACAATTTAGTTCAACTATCATGACAATTCTCTGTCATAAGAATGCTCTAATTTTAACATTTCTACAGATGGGTTGGTAAGAATGTGAGGTTTATTCCTCCCTTCTTTCCTCACTAGATTTATTTTAATCCTACATCACAGTCAGTTTAAAATAATTTGCATAGTATTGAAATATGTATTTCGTTCCTACACCTTTTCAGGGTCGTTACTTTTTAGTTTTTAAAATTCAACTAATCGACCATTTATTAATATATATATGTTTTCCAAGCATTGCACTCAATGCTTTGGAAACATTTTCTGGCTTAATCCTCATATCTACCTTATAAGTGTTATTCTCATTTTATTTTTTTAAAAGATTTTATTTATTTATTTGAGAGAGAGAGAATGAGCACAAGCGGGGGCAAGGGGGGCACAGGGAGAAGCAGACGCCCCTCTGAACAGGGAGCCGGACATGGGGCTCGATCCCAGGACCCTGGGATCATGACCTGAGCCAAAGGCAGATGTTTAACTGACTAAGCTACCTAGGCGCCCTATATTCTCATTTTATAATTGAGGAAATTGAGGTGTGGTACGTGAACAAGTTCACACAGCTGGTAATTGGTTGAGCTGTGATTTAAATCTAGCTTCCAGGGCCCTTTCCTGCCAGCAAAATTTAGAAAGCAGTACCAAACAGTGTCTGCCCCTAGGGAACTTGGCTAGGAAGACTTAAGATAGTATCAGGTAGTTTAGGAACTGCTGTAGGAATTTTGGCCCTGTGTGTGTGTGTGTGTGTGTGTCCTTCTTTGTGTGTGTGCGTGCGTCCTTGTGTGTGTGTGTGTGTGTCCTTCTGTGTGTGTGTGTCCTTCTGTGTGTGTGTCCTTCTGTGTGTGCATGTCCTTCTGTGTGTATATGTGTGTCCTGTGTGTATGTGTGTCCTTCTGTGTATGCGTGTGTGTGTCCTGTGTGTGTGTGTCCTGTGTGTGTGTGTCCTTCTGTGTGTGTGTGTGTGTCCTGTGTGTGTGTGTGTGTGTGTCCTTCTGTGTGCGTGTCCTTCTGGAGTATGAGGGATCATGGGGGCCAGGACTCGGGGGGACGGTGTTGACAGATGAGGTAGACTGTGCTCTTGGCAGTTTTTAGGTTGTGGTCCAAGATCAAACGATTGACCTTTCTTTAAGAACTGTTAAGCTTATAGAGAGGACTGCTTTGAGATGCACTTTCTTTTTCTCATTTACTTGTATTCTGTGTCTGTGTTCTAAGCCCGACAATGTGCATTATCTCACTGATTTTCTTCTCTCTATCCTAAGAGTATTTATTATCCACATTACACAAGTTAGTGAATCTTTTTTTTTAGTAATTCATTATATATTGTTTTAGACTCTGTTTTATTTTATTCGCAGTGACCCAACTCTGCTCAGATGGAAAAGCACCTGTCCTCCTTGAATGATTCATTTGGTGGGAACAACAAAACCATGTGCCAAAAAAAACCCCCCAAAAAACAAAAACAAAACAACAACAAAAACAAAAATATCATGTGCCAGAATGTTCTCTAACCCACAAAATCCCTCTATCGAAAAGAAAAATTTTATCATTTTATTATTGTTCATTGAAAATTAATCAGTGTTTCTTTTTCCTTTTTTATAGCCAGACTCTGTTTAGCCTCACCTCAAATTCTGTGTAGCATGTCGGCTTGAGATTTTAAAATAAAATGGGATACAAGGAGGGGTGGGGAGGTGATAAAGAAAAAAATAGAGGCGGGGGTTATATTTACAATTTAATTGTGATCTCGGTCTATCTCTCTCTCTCTCTCTCTTTTTCTATCTATGTCTTTTTCTGGAAGGACAGTATTGCAGGTCAAGTTCCCCAGGGAAATCGACCCTGAGGTGGAGATTTGATTGCGTCATGTTTACTGGGCGGTGCTCTCGGGTCAGCACCTGTAAGGGAAGGAAGCACAATTGGGCAGAAGTAGTAGTTGGACTGTGATGATGTCACAACTGACATCCAGCTGATCCCACAGGGAGCTCTAGAGCCCGGATGGTCCTTCACAAAGGTCCCAAATTAAGGAAAGAGGGATGAGCCCTTCTGCACATGTGTCAGTCGGTCACTGACTGCGGGCTGCCCCCATAGCTGAAGTGGATCTACGCAAACAAAGGCAGTTGGGAATTGGGGAACTTCAAAACGCAACTGGGAGTCAGATGGTGAACCTGCCAGCACTCTGGGCAGCTGGTAGAGTGAGTGCTCCAGTCCCAAAAGGCACGGGTGAATCTGGGTGGCATTTACCACAGCATCCATGGAGATTTTTTGGGATTTTCTTAATTATGAAATACTTCAGATATACAAATGGAGAATAATATAACAAACACCTGCATGCCCATAATCTGGTTTAAAAAAAAGAGAACATTACAAATTCAGCTGAATTATACCCAGTGTACTTTTTTACCCAATCCCATTTCCTTCCCTCCATCAAGAAGTAATCACCATTCTAAGCTTGACGTTTCTCTTTTTCAAGTAAGGTGACCAATTGTCTTGATTTGCCTGGGACCGGGGGCCTGCGGGTAGGGGAGTGTCCCAAAATATGAAACTTTCAGTAATAAAACAGTAAAAGTTGCAGGCAAACCAGGATGGTTGGTCACCCTATCAGACCTATTTTATACTTTTTCTACATATGTATCAATTCACAAATCATGTATTATATTCCATGTTTAAACTTTATGTAAATGGGATCATGTTGCCTTATCACTCTACAACTTGTTTTTTAAACGCTAAATATAATATTTGTAAGATTGAGTCATGTGAATAATTATAGCTCAAGTTCATTCATTTTCACAGCTCCAGAAGATTCCGCTGCTTGGATACACCACAATTTATTTCTCCACTCTGCTGTTGATGGGACATTTCCGTTGCTTCTGGCTGTTCACTTCAAACCATGTTGCAAGTGGCATTATTGTATGTATCTCCATGCGCATGTCTGAGTTTTTCCACGTAGGGGTAGAACTACTAGCCTGTCTTGCAAGCACACCTTCACCTTACTAGTTAACCAGAAAATTGCTCTCCAAAGTGATTGTACTAATCTTCCTCCCCACTAGCCAAGTTTGAGGGGTGCTAATGCTGCCAGTCTTTACCAAAGTTTGCTATTATCCTATTTTGAAAATATTGAAATCGAAGAGATCTAAGATTCTTGTTTTCTTTTTAAAAAATCTGCATTGTTCCCTACTGATTTTTAGGTATGTTAAAATGTAAATATTCACCAGATTTTTATTCTGTAGGACAATGATTTTGTTCTCACTTTGTACTTGAGGACATACTCCAGGTCCAATCAAGTTTTGAACACCCAGAAACCATCACAATGCTTGTCACATAGTAATCACTCAGTGCATACTTGTTGACTTAATGAATAATCAAATTCATTGAGTGTTCTATTTCTTGATCATGTTATATTTCTTAAATATCTATGGAGAACCTTAGTAGTCATTAATTCACTCAACAAATGTTTGTCAACTACCTATCATGTTCCAAGTGTGGGAATATAGCAGTGAACAAAAAAGACAAAAACCCTTGCCCTTGTGAAACCATACTCTAGTGTCATGTACTTAACCCCAAGCTGCATTAGATGAAGAGACAGCGATCAGTTAGGCACAAAGTGACCAGAGAAGGCTGCACGAAGGAGATGAAGCTTAAGCTAGCCTCAGAGGATGGTGCACTGAAGATCTCAAGGGAAAACTCCAGGCACTGAGGTGGAAGGGAATGGAATGTGGTGTAACATGAAAAGAAGTGAGTGGAGGGATTCAAAGTGGGAACCAACAAAGGCCCTGGAAGGCAATTTTTAAGTTCATATTTCTGGAGTAAAAAACACTGACTCAAAGTTTTGGAGCAAAGAAGCAACATGGCAAAAGATCTGTTCAGGGCAGATAGGTCTGGTTGTTTAGTGTGAAAAGTCTGAAACCTGGGGATTGAATAAGGCTGATGCAAAAAGCCAGAAACCTGGGAGACTTCTAGACTCTCCACCCCGCCCCAGCCCCCCACACACACACCTGCGTCCAGGGAGTAGCCAAGTTCCTTCAATCCTGTCTCTTTAGTAGCTTCTGGAGTCACAATGCTGGTGGATGGTTTCCCTAAAAGGCAAACCCAATCATGTCACTGCTGTTTCGCATCCATCAACTGCCTCCATACCCCTTACAATAAAATCCAAGCTCTAAAACATGGTCCACAAGGCTCCGCATGACCTAGCTTTGTGCACCTGTTCCCATGCCCTCAGAGCTCTGCGTTACAAACTCTGAATGATGTTTCACATTTCCATAACTCGGCATCCTGCCACTCTTTGTACTCAAAACATGTTTCCCCGAGGATCTGGAAACTTGTTCTTCCTCCAAGTTCCAGCTGCTGCATTAGTTTCTTAGAGGAGCCTTCTGTAGACACTCATTCCCAATGAACACCTTCATACACTCCTCACATTTGCAGTTATAAGTTTGTCTTCTCTGCTAAAGAGGGAGCTTTTTGACAGCACAATCGGGGCCAAACCATGGACACAGCTTATGTCCATTAGATGCAAGCTCCACGAAGAGTCCACCCATATCTCTTTTGTTCACCATTATCCAAGGATGAATGCATATAGACAATTAATCAATCTTTGTTGGATTCACGGAAGATAGAAAGTACTTAATAAACATTGAATGGATGAATTGCAAGTGTTATGTCATGGGAGGGTAATTGGACTAAATTTTCCAAACACCTAGGGGTTCATACTTTTTTACGTATTGCCTGTTGATTAAAAATTGTAAAGCTAGCCATCTGTAGAAACTTAGTTTATATGATAAGATGTCACCTTGGTGACATGCCTTATGTTGTGTGGCTCACAATCAGGCATTTAGGTGGTGCATCTGTGTTGTTGAAGATGGCGATGATAAACTTATTATTAAATAGCAAGTATCTTCAGTTTGTGATTAAAGAAATGGAAATGTCAAGGGGCTTAATGACTAACTCAAACTCACCCCACAAAAATGCACAATCTCCCTCTCCCAAGAGGCATTTTCCTTTTCAGTCCACACTTTATTTATTCACAGTCCGCCAATATCATTGCAAATGAGCTCAAGCCATTTAACTTCAAAGCCAGCCAGAGCCTATGACCTTGAGATTTAAAACCATAAAGGAGCACAAAGTGAACAACCATTTTTATGTACTTTCTGGACGACCACAGATCTCTTTTCAGACCAAATGTCATTACATGGAGGGCACTCCTGCAACTTCAGAAGGGAGATACTAGAATCGCCCAACAAAGGACTCCGGTTGGCATACTGAAAAACCCCAGCACAAGGCCCAGCTCACAGCAGGTCCTCACTTGAATGAACGAGTGTTCATTCCTAATTTCTCTTATAAGTATCAAGATGGCAACCATACAAAAATTAGGAAAAAAGCAACTCTACTATATTTGTAATCTTTACTCTTGAAGATTATTTCACTTTGTACCTTGTTCTTGTTTGAAAAGAGTCCAAGCATTTCCTTCCTGTTCCTGACATTTTTATAGCTGTAAATAAATAAATTATCTTAACTCTTTCTTTTCCTTCAGTAACTTCCCTTTTGCTTCCAAACAAAGACCAAATTCTTGAGCCAGGCCTCAACGCCTTACAGTGGGTATCCTCTTCCCCCACTGTTCCTCTGAAAGCACCTTGCATTGCAGCCCAAGGGAACTCTCTGCTATTTCCATACATGTTCTAGAATTTTCCACCTGTGCCTTTGCTCACACAGATGCTCCAACTGGAATGCCCTTTCATGCTGGCTGCAGGAGAGGGTAGCAGGATTCAGAGCTTCAGCTATGGTTCAAGACAGGCTCCACCACCTACTGTTGTATGACTTTGAGTGAGTTACTTGTGCTGGTGGTCCGCCTGTTTGGTCTTAGACACACCCTTTTCCCTTCCCCTGCTCCCCTCTGAGCCCTACAGGCTGTGTTTCCCGGACCCCAGGGTCAGCCAAATGGAGGCACCAGTGGACCACCAGTGGACCACCAGTGGACAGGGAAAGGAAGAAGCTGGAGTGTTTCTTGTCTCGAGTAGTAGCAGCATCTCCTCCTTGGCTCCAGCTACCACCAGACAGGCCTGCTGTGATTTCCGCTTCCTGGGGGTAAAGAGAGGGAAGGAATCCCAAGGATCTCACTTGAGCCCTGCATTCAGCTATGCCTGAAGCAGTAGGATGTAACCTGCAATTCTCATTTATGTGAGCCAATGCATTCTCTTTTAAAACTTAAGCCATTTTGACTTGGGTTTTTTTTTTTTTTTCACCATAAGGAGCAAATAGTATTTATTAATTTAATCCCTAAGTAAGAATAACTTCTCACTTATCAAGTACATGAGAGGAAAACTATTCTTAAATCACTAGGATGCAGGGTAGAAAATACTACTTGGTGTAGGAAAGATGTGACTTCAGAAGTGGGAGAGTGACTTCCATCATGACCTGTGGGGGGTGGGGGGGGTGGATGGAGCCAAGGCATTCAGGTTGAAATGGGAAGCCAAGGAAGGGTTTTGAACAGTGGTATGTCATGATTTAAGCTGAGCTGTAGGCAGATTACTATGGGCACAGTGTGGCCTGTAGAACCACTGCATTGCACAACTCCAGGGGGTGCCATTCACTTAGAATGGTGTTCCCTGGAGTTGTACCATGTGCAGCCTTGAGCCATGGAGAGAAGCTGAAAATATAGCCAAAGAGTTTCTGTCCTCCGGGAGAGAGGTGCAGGAACTTGGGCAGTAATAGAAGGCAGGGGATGGATTTTAGACACACTCTAAAATAATTGGAAAGTTTCAATGTGGGGAAAGGAAGAGGTGTCAACAGAAGGATGGGAGCTGGGAGGAAAGTAGATTTGGTGGAGACAGAAAGTTCCTTTTCAGACAAGAGATTTTAAGGCAGTAATGGGAGGAGGCTGGTGGCTGCTGACAATGGAACTGGGCCTCGGGGAAATAGGGCTGGGAATACAGATCTGGAAATCATTCACACGGAGATGGTACTGGAAAGCACAGTTTGGAAGAAATTGCCAAGAGAGAATATATGTGTTAGGAGAGGGCCAAGGAATGTTCCTTAGGGAGCAGCTACATGAAAAGGGCAAAGAGGGAACATGAGTCAGAAAACTGGACTGATGAGGGAGGAATCAGAGAATCGTGAGAAAACAGAATCATGTCAGGAGAACCAAGGATGAGTTTCAGAAGGGACGGGCTGGCCATTCCCACACCCCCTTCTCCCTCTACAGTAATTGCTGAAGTGTTTGTCAAGGGGCACGTGGGTGGCTCAGTCGGTGAAGCGTCCAACTCTTGATTTGGGCTCAGATCATGATCGCAGGGTTGTAAGATCGAGCCCCATGTCCGGCTACTTGCTGGGCTTGGAGCCTGCTTGAGATTCTTCCTTTCCCTCTCCCTCTGCCCCTCCTCCCTTCTCTTCCTCTCTCCCTCTCTATAAAATAAAATAAAATAAAATTGAAGGGTTTGTCAAGATGAGGCTTCCATCAGCCTGGGTCTCTGAGCAACTACAGTGAGCAGAGCCCCAGATGACCCGGATGGACATCTAGCTTGAGTGAGAAGTAACCTTTGTTGCTAAAAGCCAAGAAGAGTGTTTTATTGTTTCGGCAGCAAAGCCCAGCTCATCCTGACCAACACATGGTTGCCACTTGGGGATGAGGGAATGGGTAGAAAAAGCATAATCAGAGATCATAGCATGTTTGCAGGATTAGGGGGGAAACTGGCAAAAGAAACTGAATATGTAAGAGAGGGTAGAGTTGGTTGGTCTTGGCTCTGGGGGAGGGTCAAGGGCTGTGTTATTCCCGTGCACACCAGCACACCAGTGCAGCTTTCCTGGTTATGTGGCCAACACACCAGGTCTTCCCAGGATGCCACTGGGTCCTGTGGAGCTATAGGCCAGTGGGGAAGATGCAGCAAAAGCTCAGAAGGTGTTGTTCTGTGATATACAGCAAGAGCAGGTGTCCTCTCTCATCTGCTAGGGCAAGGCACTGAGATGTCCAAACCCAGGAAGCATCTCAGAACTGCACTCCCCAGACATGAGACAGGCAGCTGGAGGGTGACCAACCTTCTCCATGCAGCCGCGTGGAGAGCTCATCTCGGTTCTGTGGAGCACTTAAGACCGAGGTGGAGCTTAGTGGAGGGGGTAGGAAGAATCAAGCACAGGAAATACTCTATAGTATTTCCTATAAATACTATAGAAGAGAAGCAGCCTTGTGTTAAAGAAGTGTGTTTCTTGATTTTAAGTAATGGCTTACCCAGAAAAAGCTCAGGTCCCTTTCTGTTTCCAATCCCTTGTTTAGACTTGATTCTTACTGCTCTATTTTCTGAGTAACAATTGATGGTGAATGACCCTTGTTCTTGAGGCTCAGGTACATCCCATCAAGGTATTTTATCCCATGGGTAAAATAAATCACAAGGAAAGAATTGGGTGAACTATAGTAAAAAAAAAAAAATTAAAATTAAAAAAAAATCACACTTTTTTTTTAAGCCACTTGAACGAAGATTGTCATCTCCTGAAAAGCAGTGGCCAGTCTTGTCACTGTGTCCCCAGCATATAGCTTAGTGTCTGGCACAGAGTTGGCACTCAGAAAAACTGTTTGCTCACTGAACAAATGAACGAATGAGTGTTTTGCTGCATTGTGGTTGCATAGATTGCTTTAGAAAAAAAATCACAATTACAGGTAATACAAGGAATCTGCTGGGCTGACCCATGCATCTGGGACCATTGAACTATAATTCATAGACCCGAGGGACAACTACCTCTGCCATTTTGACTTCACTCTGCTGCTCAGAGCTTGGCTTTAATTGTGCAGATAACGGGCTCAACCAACAACAAACTCCCTGGCCTGAGTTTCCCCATCCGTTCAGTGTGAGGACTGAAGTAGTTAGCAGCAGGACCCTTGTTAATCTCTGTTACACTCTGACTGTCTCTCACATCCCTGAAAATACGCATTTTTTAAACAAAAGCCTGTCTAGTAAGTTGGGAAGTTTCTAACATTTTTCTTCTGTGAAACTGTAGCCATCTGTTGTTAATGTAATGAGAGAAATCCATACCTTCAAGGCCCCTTATTACTGCCCTCTTCCCCTCTCCTCTCCCAAAATGAGCAGGTCACGTCTGCAGACTTCTTCAAACTCTACCCTGATATTTTCTCTGGAAGACACTCCTTTCACAGTAGGTGGGTCCACAACATTAAGCCAGAGGTTCCCTTTACACACACTGATGCTTATCTCCCTCAGTAAAAGGGTATTTCCTTCCTTCCTTCTCTCCTTCCCTCCTTCCACAAGCATTTAGGCATTAAATACAGGCACTAAATGCAGGAGATGCAACTATGAACAAGTGAGACGTGGAGTTCCCATCCTAGGTTTGGTCAGAGATTTAGATAAGTAAGCAGATCGGTGTTTGGTGCAATGTAATGACAGGAAGAATGTGAGTTGGGAAGAAAGTACGCTGGAGGCATCCAACCCAGGCTTGGAGGGTCTGGGTTTCTGAGTGAGTGATGCTTACGCTGTGATATGAAGGTTAACTGTGAGCCAGGTGAGGGGCTGGGTTGAGGGAAGGAGTGGATAGTCAAGGGAATAGCATCTCCCCTCTCTGAAGACACCGAACTCTGCTCCCTTCTTAACTTGCTCTGATCTCAAAGGCTGTAATTTTCAGGAGTATTGACTTTTTTTAACCTCTAAGGAGACTTCGGACTTCATGGACTTCAAAAACATCTTTGCTGATGCCTACTACGGTAAATGGAAGCTACTGCATTTTGCTGTTTAAAGGCACTTGCCTTCCAAGGATGTAGAGAAATAGGAGCTCTGGTGCGTCATTGGTGGGGATGCAAACTGGTGCAGCCACTGGGGAAAACAGTATGGAGGGGCCTCAAAAAATTAAAAATAGAACTATCCTGGGGTGCCTGGGTGGCTCAGTCATTAAGCGTCTGCCTTCGGCTCAGGTCATGATCCCAGGGTCCTGGGATTGAGCCCCACATCGGGCTCCCTGCTCCGCGGGAAGCCTGCTTCTCCCTCTCCCACTCCCCCTGCTTGTGTTCCCTCTCTCGCTGTGTCTCTGTCAAATAAATAAAATCTTTAAAAAAAAAATAGAACTATCCTGTGATCCCCTAATCACACTACTGAGTATTTACCCAAACGAATTCAAAGGGATACATGCACCCCTACGTTTACTGCAGCATTATTTACAGTAGCCAAATTATGGAGGTAGTCCAAGTGTCCACTGATAGATGAATGGATAAAGAAGATGTGATACACATACACACACACACACACACACACACACAAACACACACTGGAATACTACTCAGCCATAAAAAAGAATGAAATCTTGCCATTTGCAATGATGTGGGTAGATCTAGAGAGTATAATACTAAGTGAAGTAAGTCAGTTGGAGAAAGACAATACCATATGATTTCACTCATTTGTGGAATGTAAAAACAAACAAAGGGGAAAAAAGAGACAAACCAAAAATCGGACTTTTAACTATAAGGAATAAACAGATGGTTACCAGAGGGGAGGTGAGTTGGGGGGTTACGTGAAGGGGACTAAGAGTACACTTATCTCGATGAGCACTGAGTAATGTATAGAATTGTTGAATCACCATATTGCACACCTGAAGCAAATATAACACTTTGTTAACTACACTGGAATTAAAATAAATAAATAAATAAATAAATAAAGGCACTTGCCTTCATTTTACCTCAGTGCTTGGGATTAAAATTTAATATGTCACGTTCCCCTCCTCTTCCAATGAACACCACAGGCTGGCCTGTTCTCCCACAGCTACTTATTGGGTTCCAAAGCACCCAGCACAGGGCAATGAATTATTGGAGAGATCTACATGGTGCAACTTTGTATCACATTTGCAGGGCTGCGTAAGAGAGATCTATTTATTCATTTTGGAAGAAGCATACGAAACCTGTTCATTCAGAGGACAATCACTTATTTTCAATAGTTTTTTTTTTTTTTTAATGGAGGTTCTAGGGCCATCTACAACTTGGTATTTTTACCAATATCTATCCCCATTGCACTGTCAGGAATTTGATTTTAATTGCTAATTTTAGTATTTTGTAGTATATTTATTTTTCTTTTATTCATTCACCCAGCAAACATTTGCAGAGCACCTCTACTTCATCACATTGTTCTACATCCAATGCTTTGAACATAGTTAATAGCTTTATAAATATTAAAGACATAAAAATATACTAATCTCTAAATCTATTCAAGCTTAGAATACTTAAAGAGTAATCCAAAAACAATTAAATCAAGAAAACTTTTCTCAGAAGAAAAAAAAAAGCAGGATGTTATATTTCGGTGGATTTTTAAAAAGATGCCACCTAAGTCCTACTTTCTTTATCATATTAACATAAAGAACAAATCAAATTTGTAGAGAAGTGTAAATAGGTAAAAATAAATTTATCCTTTAAGTTCAGCTAATCAATCTTAGTAGGTATTTTTATATTTACTTTCAGTTTTCTTGAGCCTTAGTTTCCTCATCTACGAGAAGAGAGTTCACTCGTGAATTTATTAACAAACATACACTGAACGCCTACTATGTGCCAGGCACTGGTTTAGGCTTTGGGAACACAGTGGTAAACAAAACAGACACAATTCCTGTCTGTATGGTGCTAATAATATTCTCATGAAGATAATAATACTAATATGGGATTGCTCGGAAGATTAGCTATTAATGTAATTAAGCATTCTGTGAGTTGACAAGTGCTTTGTAAACCCAAGGCTCCTGAATGTGAGAACTGCTTTATTCTTCGTTCTATCTCCACAACTCGGTAGGTTTCAACAAGTGGTGATCTGAGTAGATACAAGTGCATCAACACTATCACATTTGACCACTAGAGGTCCTCCACAGTCATACCCAACATTAATCCATTCTATTTATCATATTCATTCATTCCAGTATAATTTACCAAAAGTAATTTAAGAAAGTTGGTCATATTAAATAAAATGTATTACATGAAACCCTAAGGGACTCTCCACAAGAGATTAATTATATTAACCGAGATATCACATCCCATGCAATAAGAATTATGCTATCCCTGGCTGAACACCAAAAATTAAGAAAATACTCTATATTAATGTTTTATCACAGCAGTCTCGCAAAACAAACCACTTCACCACCATACATACTTCTTTTAAGATAAATCAACGTAGGGATGCCTGGGTGGCTCAGTCAGTTAAGCATCTGCCTTTGGCTTAGGTCATGATCCCAGGGTCCCGGGATGGAATTCCGAATCCGGCTCCCTGCTTGCTCGGCAAGGAGCCTGCTTCTCCCTCTGCTGCTCCCTCTGCTTGTGCTCTCTCTCTGACAAATAAATAAATAAAATCTTAAAAAAAAAGATTAAATCAATGTCTACATCATTTTTAATGGCTATATTATATTCTATTTTATAGTTATACCAATATTACTATGTGCCAAAGTTAACTCATCACTAAATTTTTGCATGTATTATTTCTTCAAGATCAAGTCTTGTGTTTTCCTATAAGAACAAAACAGTACATTTATAGGAAAACAGCTTAAATTTAATAAAATATTTGTATTTTCATATTTACTGGCAATTGTTTAATGTTTTCCTAATATTCCCCCAAATTTCATAAACTCATGAATTTAAGTTCAAAACTTTATACACAAATTTTCCCCACAAATATTTAGGAAAATATAATAAGAATTTGGCCTACGTGGTGTTTTCCTGTTTTCTTTTTTAAAACATCACAGGAAATACATATTGAATACATACTGAACTGCTTTTTATAATTGCTCTGATCATGAATATACAAAAACATGAGTATTTCAAGACTCTTCCCACTGAGTGTGAAATCAAGACAGAATTGCAGGAACTGGAAATTCCTACTGTCAGGAGACTTCCATGAACACAAGACTGGTGTAGGCCATAGAACTGTGCTTTAATAACTGATAAATTATTTCCATTATCTTGGTGATTATTAAATATGAGCCTTACTGAGACAAACTTCTAACAGATACAGCAACTTAGGGAACAAATACTGCTCTTTAATGGCAGAATCTTACAATCTCCTGGGAGCAGCGACGTAAATTCCACAAGTATGAAAAGGGCAGTTTAAGTAGCAAAATCAAAACTATTCTCAAATTATGAGTGCTTAATTTATGCAATTTCTCACATGAACCGAGTGATCAGAATGCATTCACAACACACAAAAAAAGCACACTGAGAATTTGATGCATATGTTTAAGTTTTAATACTTGAGAAAATAGAAGTTAAAATTTGATACATACACTGCTGCACAAGAAAAGAATATATACAAATTTGGATTCCAATGGAGTCAGTATGTGGACCTGCATGTACAAATGTAACAAAACAACCTGTTATTGAAGGCTTTTAAAGAAGTAACAGATTTTTAAATCAGGTAGAGATTAATAGATTGCAGAAGGAACAGTAATTGTTTCTCAAAAAATTTCCCTTATCCATTAAAAATTGTAAACTCCGTGGGGCGAGGAAAGTTAGAGGTCACCTAATTCATCAAGATATTTTGAAGATGTAAGACATAAATGCCCGCTGTAAGCCCAAACAATCTAAAAATAACCAGCATTTCATTTTCCTCTGAAGATCAGTTTGATATACCAGTCATTTTCACAAATTTTAGCAAAGAAAAATAAAAACTCATTCCATTCTTTTTTGAAAATACATGTTATTTTTTTCCACCAGGTGCTTTAGTAATTTAAGCTTAATTCATTTTGTTAAATATGAAACATGAAAAATCTTTTAAAACCTTGCACTCTTAGAAGAAATGAAAATGTCTTTCCAACTTCAACAATGTATTTTAAAAACTGTGAAAATGATTAGAAACACTAGCTCTTCAAGAGCATTTCAAAATATATTTGAAGAAAGTATCTTTCGGCTGTTGTTTATTTTTGAAAATCTTTATCTTGAAAGGGTAAGCTTCAAGGGTATCTTGAAAGGGATCATTCAACATCAACACAATTGGAGAAATTCCCTACTGATGAAGAATAGGGTCATTTACAAATTAACTTCCAATTTTCCAAAACATTCTTGGAATTTGTGCCAGATGCCTATGGGATACTTTTATTCCTGATTACTCTATATAAAAGTTACTGTTTAATATTGTAAAATCTACTTTATTTCATAGGTTGGTTAGAATATCATTGTTTTTTAAGTTCTAGAAGTTACCAATACCGAAGTACTGTTTGATTTTATGTGGGAATAAACTCCTTCTTGAAAGTTAAATTCTTCTCTTTGAAAGATGCATTAAATATTTCTGATCACTAAAAATGTAAAGCTTCTAGCACTTCTTGAACACTGATTTCACTTTCCAAAAATGTAAATATTTTCTCAATGCCCAGAGCAACAGAACTAAACCAAAATTTAGAGACTGTCTCTTTTAAGAAGTATCCATTATTCCAAAAACTAGCCTGCATATATCTCTGATTTTAACTGTATTCCTCAGACAAAAGATCACTTTGTTTTATACAAAGTTTTCTTGCTTTATAATCTATAGAATGTTAGTAGTCAGCTTAAGATGCTTATCTTATAATTGCACATTTGTGTAAACCATTATTTTTCTTTAGAAAACACATTGTAGCTTAAAATAGGGAAACACAAACCTCAATATTGAATATAATAACCTATGATAACTGATAATACTATAAAGTTATTAAACACACCCTTAAAACTTCTGAAAGTACATTAATAATTTTTTAAATAGCCACAATCCCTTAAAAAAACAAATTATTTACAAATATCTTAGAGCAAAGGAACCTATGCAGTCATTACATGATGTGGATATGTTCCTTGGAGAATCTGCCTAGAGAGCAGAAAATGCTGCTTATATCCTGTCCACTTGCCATTGAAAAACTGAAAGCAGCATGACTTTACTAAAGAAAATTAATGTAATTGGAAGGATCTAATTAAAACTGGCATTGTGCTATCTAAAGAAAAATAACAATCACGTGATAGAATTTTTATATAGCACCAACATAAGATTCTTTAATAACACCTTAATTTTAAGATTGTTAACACATAGTTCTGATGTTAAAACATTATTTTAAATGTAAAAATTCATATCTGCACTCAGAGGAAACTATATTAAAAATATTTGTAATATGCAAAAAGTTACTAAATCAGTTTCCCCTTTCACATTGCACAACATCCATCTAAAATATAAGGTGTAGATTCTTATAAATAATATATAAAAAGTCTTGGGTTTTTTTTTTTTTACTAAATTTCAGTTTATATTTCAATATCTTGTGTTTTTTTTTTGTACCAAAAATATAATAAAATATTACCAATGTTAATATAAGCCAGTCAAAAAAATCAGTTCCTTCTGATTTGGAAAGCTTAAACATTTTAAGTACCAGGATTCTGCCAACCCTCGAGTGACGTCAAGCTAATCAGCAGCAGCCACTGGTACTTAGTATTGTTCCATCAGATAATCCTGATCAAAAAATTAAATTAGGTGCCTTTTGTAAGACAAGTGCCAAACCGTTGCTATTTTACCAAAATGCAATAACTAATATTAACAGCACCACGGTTGCTATTAGCCAGTATATAACCTCCATATTTAATACATATTCAAAAATACAGCAATTATAGTTGTAACTCTAGTAGTGTTATTTAACTCACTTCCCTTAGAGGGCAGACATTAACAAAGATGCTATGTATCGAAAATCATATCAACGTCTATTATTAATAAGAACCTTATGGCAAGTTTACAACTGTCTACCTCAAAAGGATACCTTCTGGAAAATTCAGAAATGTGAATTCTGATACACCCTTCACCCCCATCCCCAACCTCCAACCCCCACCTTACTGTGCCTAATATCTGAGCTGTTCGGACAAACACAAACAGGAGAAACTTTCAAGATGTGAGGCTAACACATTCACTCTCTTCCTTTCCCGTTTTCTTAAAACGACACATTTGTATTTATTTCCTAGGTTTCTTACTTCCAGTCATAACAAAATAATGGTCATCGTCTTCCTTCTTTGTGGTAGGTTTTTTATCTCCACTAACTGCTTCCTTACCAGATGAGGGTGGTTTCCTGGTTGAAGCCGGGGCTTTGCCACTTTTCGGAGGCCCTTGAGCTGAATACTGGCTCTTGGTGGCAGTCTGTGCTGACTTTGGTACACGTGGTGTCCTGACAGAGGACTGGGGAAGACTCACGAGGGACAGTGGAGTACGGCCAGGGGACTTCGAGGAGCTGGGTCCCTTCTTCTGGGATGGACTTTTATTCTGGGGCTGCTTTTTGGCAACTGAACCCATATTCTTATCTTTTGATTCCTGTGCAACTTTTGTGGGTACAACTGAGGATACGGAGAGTGGCTGGTTTACATTTAAGGCTGACTTAAGTTTCTGTGCTGGCACTGCCCTGGCTTGGGGGGCTCCATCAGAGGGCTGAGATCGTGTTCCTAGACTTGTGGGTATAGTTTTGGAACTGGATTTTGTCATTTTTGCAGGGGAATGGAGAGAGGAGGAAGGTTTAGGCCTTACGTGTGTATTTGCCTTAGGCGGCTTTGGACGCTTTGATGATGAATTTGAATGTGCCACGGAGTGAGACTCTGCAGTATCCCTGGAAGGTACAGGAATGTGTTTCAAATGCTTTGGTTCAGTTTTTCCAGAAGACTTATTTGGCAAAAGTGCAGACTCGGGCACATCTCTGGGCTTCTGGGATGTAACAAGCTTGGCCTGAGTACTGGGTGATGAGATACGTTTTCTCACTGACTGAGATTCACAAGGTGCGGTTCTTGATGAGGCGGGTGAAGAAGTGCTTTTACCTACTGCATTGTTTGAAGGAGCCTGTGGTTTCTTTGCGATGCCTTTTGAAGATTTGAGCTTAAGATGAGAAGACGCTGCCGGAGAATTTGGCAATTTGGAACAGACCAACACAGAGCCCAGATTCCCTCCTTTCAGGGAAGATGCAGGCAGCAATGCACCCGGTGGACGTACCTGCTTTTCTTTGCTCCTTGGAATACCAACTGGCGTGCCAGGTTTTGATTTTTGTTTCTGAAACTTGCTAACAGCTGACAAAGGATTCATTTCAGGAGGCTGAGGTGTTCTGGCGGACGAGTCAGGTACACTTTCATTGGAAACTCCTTTTTGAAAGGCTAGAATTTTTTGTTCTAATGTAGCAAACTGTAATATTCGACAGGGATCATATTTAAGCAAAAATCCTTGAAGAGTATCCCAGCCTCCACCAACACGGACCATGACATGTTTTCCATGAAGCATCTTTTCCCCCAAAAGAAAGTAAAAAACAAAAACAAAAACAAAAAAACGTAAGGTTCACAGTTACAATTCATTAGCAGTCATAATTTGTGATGTATATGACCTATGAAATTCAGAGTATTTGCCAGCAGCTTCACCATAAATTGATAGCCTATTTCTTATATTATTAAAATAATCAATTTAATTCATACTGAATCATGCAACTAAATACAGGTCCTCTAATTTGTAAGAAAAACTTTTGCACATAACTTGCATCCTAAAAATCCAAATTACAAATATACAAAATTGCAAGGGCAATATTGTTCAATAAAGAGGAAGAAAAGAGAGAGGAAAGAGGGAGGGAGATGAAGAGAAGGAGAAATGAGTACTTACAGAAACTATGCCTCATAATAAAGAAAAAAAATTATGGAAGGAAGATAAAAACAACTAAAATTTGTACTTTACAATAAATTACTTTCATATATATTTTAGCAATTTAACCTTTCATAAACCTTGATATAATTTATGATTAATTCTTCTTTGCAGGCAAGAAAATTATGGCTCTGCGAGGTTGAGGAAATTGTCTCAGATCACACAGCTCTGGCCTGGCCTCAAACATACCAGGCTGCCCAACCCAAATGGTGCTTTTGTGCAGACAAGATGCATCCTCGGGTGGGCCAGCACAGTCCCAGCTGATTTTCAGGCCCCTGTTCATTCAGCAGGCAGCTCTGCACCATTGTAGGAGACTGCCCTGCAAATTTTAACTCTAAATCCCATGCTCTGTGCACCATCATTGTATCAGACTGCCTTAAAAAAAGAAAGCTAATTAAAAAATAGAAAGTCTTGGAAATGTTTCTGTGTGAGTTGGGCGGGGTGTGGGGAGGTAATGATAATACATGAAATTTAAAAATATGGATGGTGAAATATTTTTAAATACTTCTATATTATATTCCTAAATTGGGAATAAAAGAGCTCTTGTATCAGAAGTGGACAGAATACTGAACAGGTGAAACTTCAATCTCTTTACCAATAAACGGGACAGTTAATCAACTGCGGATCGCAGATGGGACAAAGGAAGGAAATGAATATGCACATCAGGATACTGGTAAACACACTGATGCTGTGTCAATGAAAAAAGATTTTATACTTAAGACCCAATCTATACATTATTATTAACTGCAATGTTTCTACCTCCTTTTCTTATTACTGATATTTAATCTTATTACATGTATTGTTTTAGTTTTTTCTTATGATGGGAAATTCCTTTTTAGAAAATTTGAAAAGTTTAAGAATAAATTAGCTGAGGTATACAAAGATTTTTTTCCCAACAATTATATTAAATGTCTGAATAGTCTTAGCTACCCTTGGTAGTTTATTGTGTTAAAGGTGTCTACCCAAACTCATTATATACTCATGAAAGCAAGTATTCCATATTTTTCCTGTACAGTAAAATTATTTCATTAATAACACTCCCTATTCCAATTTTTTAAAAAGTAAAAGGAAAGCAAAAGGAATTTGGTAAAACAATAAATCCAATTTCAAAATAAGACCTGTATGTAAATAGGATGTAAATGATGGACTTACTCTTATAAAGAGTATTTTATCCCCAAGTCGGTACCGTCCTTCAGATAAGTACTCAATAGAGAATCGATGGGAACAACTACAAGGAGGGTCCTCAGCAATATGTTTAACCTAAGATTAAAAATAAACAAAATTTAGTGCTTGTGACAAAAAATATTTAACATTAAAATGCAAGGTTATTTGATAGATGGGAAAATCAAATTCAAAGATAAAAATTTAAAGACACTTGAACCATTTATTATCTCTCCTTTACTTGTTGACAAATATTGAGATTAGGATTTTTTTTTAAGTAATCTCTAGACCAAACATGGGGCTTGAACTCATGACCCTGAGGATCAAGAGTCACATGCTCCACGGACTGAGCCAGCCAGCTCCCTGAAAGATGCTGAGATTAGACATTAATCTAATAAAAGCTGACAGTGACAATCTTTTTTTTTTTTTTTTCCTTTTTTAAAGTAGGCTCCACACCCAATGTAGGGCTCAAACTCAGAAACCTGAGATCAAGAGTTGCATGCTCTCCTGACTGAGCCAGCCAGGAGCCCCAGTGATGAAGTCTTGGGTCTCCCTCTCTCCCTCCCTACCCCACCTCTCGCCCTCTCTCTCCCTCTTTCTGCCTAAGCGCAATCAGGGTCCCAATGCACTCATTGACCGCTGGAGGTCTGTGAATGTGTACAACAGTGAAGTCAATTCAAAACACATTCATTAAGTCATAGGAAACACCTGAGTTCATTGTTAAGCTTGAATTGTTTTATGCCCTGGATTAATATATCTGTGTCAAGTCAAAGATAGGCCAGTTAGATAAAGCTTAAGTAGGAATTCGCACTTGTCCCTTAACACTATGCTAAATTAACATTTGGAGGGGGATATCAAGATTGTTCCAAAGTTACTGTTAAAATAACCAGAGGCGTATTTATATCTATTCACCCAAGATTGGGTGAAATTCTAAAGAATTCAATTCAAGAGGCATTTTTCTAAAAGTGCTCACTTTGTTTCAATAGTCTGCTAAGGAGATGAGAATTGGGGAGAAATCCCTACTTCTATCCCTCAAGGAGCTTACAGAATTTTTAACTGCAGTAAACATCTAAAAAATTATAAAAATGAATATAAAAAGAAATTCAGGAATTCTATACTTAAAATATGGAAATTATAATAAACTGATTAAAAAATAAAAATATTTGTTGAGATGTTTGATTGAAAAAAGTTGCATATCAGTCACCATGGAAAATATTTTGTTTTCCTAAAATCACATTTTTGAAAAAGCAAGGCCATGAAATATTTTTCTCAATTATTTGTCACACAGTGTATATCTACACAAACTCATTTAATTGGACTTGGGTATGATGTTAAACCAAAGTCTCTTCAGATATGCCCAATTTAGCTAAGCACTAAAAGAAATGCATGATTGTCTTCATTATCTACCCAAAATGAACAGCTAAAGGTGGATTCACCAGGGCATGATCAGAAGGGTCCGGAATTTATCTCTCTACATCATTCATCTAACAAAATAATATGATCGTAAATAGAACTGATTTTCATAAGCCATTCAATTAAGTTTCTCTCGTTCACAGCCTGGTATGTGTGTCTGTGTACACACACATTCATGCACACACATGACGCCTGCATAAAAGAGCTAAATAGAAACTGAACATGGGTAAAGAATTCACAATTATTATAACCGTTTACACATTAGTTAACCAAAGTAATCTGAAAGGAGGTGTTTTTTTCGGTCACTACTTTCTATCCCTAAAAGTTTCATAAGCATACAGAATTATAGCTAAATACAGCACTCTAAATAATGAATCAGATGATAATTGTTCCTTACTTTAAACACGACTCTAAAATCTCTGTAGATCATGTATGTATAGGTGGACACTGAATGTATTCATGTAGCACATGCATATTTAAAGAAATGTGTTCTTTTTTAGTGTTCACAACAAGAATGTAAATATGAAAAGTCATTTGCTTTGTTTAAAATATCCAAATACCACTTACATTCAGCAGTAAAAATTAGCATTAACCCACAATCTAAACAAAGGAGTAGGCCTAAAAGAAATAAGAGCTACGGATAAAAAGTGTTCTCTTATGGTTTTATCTACTGCATAACTAACATTAAAACACTAAAGGAAATAGCTAAAGAAATTAAAATCATCTAAAAAGGCACTAACCTATTGATTATTTTCATTCTTTTTCTTATAGTTTGTCTATATATACATACTTTTCACAAAATATTTTTCTTATTGCTACATAGTCTTCATAATGATCACATATAATGATTATTCTGTTAAGATAATGAATCCTAATTCACCTAGCCATTGCTCTATTTGAGAGTATTCACATTGCTTCTAATTTTCACCACTATAAATAGCACAATAAATACTTTCATTTGTTCTGGGGGATTACCCTTCAATTACAATAAAAATGAAAGAGGAACATTTTTGTGGTTCTTGATATCCATTTGTCAACTTGTTTTGCAAAAGTTTACATCATTTTCCATCACAAGTAGCAATCCCTAAGTAGACTTTTACCAGAATTTATCAGCACCAGGTTTCATAATTTTAAAAAATTTTTACTAATGACGCAAATTGTGTATCTTAATTCCTTGATTCTCAGCAAGATTCAACACTGTATTTTCCTCTTGTGTAAACAACAGTCCTTGCCCATTTACTTCTGGAAATGCTTTTCTTATCAAACTGTACATAGTCTTTCCTATTCAATAAAAAATATTTTACCAATGTTTTCTTCTTTATTTAATTATTATTTTAGGTTCTATAATATTTAAAATAAGTTTTATTTTTTAACCTACTGCATTACCACTGTGTCACACACTGACATTGACAGTCATCATATAAATCAGTAATATAGGTAAAATATATTTTGGCCTGGTAAAGAATATTCAGGCTGACATTTTCTTTTTTTTTTTCTTTTGTTAATCCCCATATATTACATCATTAGTTTTTGATGTAGTGTTCCATGATTCATTGTTTGCGTATAACACCCAGTACTTCATGCAGAACGTGCCCTCTTTAATACCCATCACCAGGCTAACCCATCCCCCCACCCCCCTCCCCTCTATAACCCTCAGTTTGTTTCTCAGAGTCCATAGTCTCTCATGGTTTGTCTCCCCCTCCGATTTCCCCCCCTTCATTCTTCCCCTCCTGCTATCTTCTTCTTTTTTTTTTTTTTAACATATAATGTATTATTTGTTTCAGAGTTACAGGTCTGTGATTCAACAGTCTTACACAATTCACAGCGCTCACCATAGCACATACCCTCCCCAATGTCTATCACCCAGCCCCCCCATCCCTCCCATCCCCCACCACTCCAGCAACCCTCAGTTTGTTTCCTGAGATTAAGAATTCCTCATATCAGTGAGGTCATATGATACATGTCTTTCTCTGATTGACTTATTTCGCTCAGGATAACACCCTCCAGTTCCATCCATGTCGTTGCAAATGGCAAGATTTCATTCCTTTAATGGCTGCATGATATTCCATTGTATATATGTACCACACCTTCTTTATCCATTCATCTGTCGATGGACATCTTGGCTCTTTCTACAGTTTGGCTATTGTGGACATTGCTGCCATAAACATCGGGGTGCACGTTCCCCTTCAGATCCCTACATTTGTATCTTTGGGGTAAATACCCAGTAGTGCAATTGCTGGATCGTATGGTGAGCTCTATTTTCAACTTTTTGAGGAACCTCCATACTGTCTTCCAGAGTGGCTGCACCAGCTTGCATTCCCACCCACAGTGTAGGAGGGTTCCCCTTTCTCCGCATCCCCATCAGGCTGACATTTTCTTAATCTGTCTTGCAAGGATATCCAAATCTTTTACTATAGACTTTTATTATGTTAAACAAAACAATCAAAGCAATACTTTCTAAATGTTTATCAGTAATGACTTATTTGTTATTTCTTAAATAATTTTGTATTTTAAGCACTTTCATCAAATACAACGGTCTGAAAAAGACCATAATTCTAAGCAACAGTGGAAGCAGAAAATAATGTTTGCTACTCAGTTCACCTCCATCACTCACTAGACTATAGTCACTACAGAAGACACAGCCCACAGCTGGGGCAACTGCTAGTGACCTCTGCATAATGATGGACAGGTAAAGCTCTAAGACTTCCCAGTTGAGACCCGTCATCTAAAAGTCTGCATACATTCTGTCAGGGGAATATTCCCCAAAACCCCATCAATTTGCTCTTACAACTTTTCCTCCTCCTATATATTCCAAGTATCAGTGTACCATTTACTTAGAAACCTTAAAAATCACCCTAGGTTTTCTCCCTCCCTATCAGAATTAGGATTCTTCAATTCTACCTCCAAAATATGTCCTATTATTGTTCCTCTTGCTTCACCTTCACTACTGCTGCCCGAGTTCAGGTTCTCATCATTATAGGCCTGGATTATTACAATAAAACCAATATAACCTCTACATGACCATGAGAGTAATCCTTATAATTTGCAAATCAGATTATAACACTACTATGTTTAAAAAAAGAATCAATGAATTCTTTGGCTTCCAGTACCCTTCATGAGGGATTCCAGCCTATTTGCCTCCCCACTCCTCAAATACACATCCATTCCTCATCATACACAAACAACACATCACCTTTAACATATGGTGCCCTAAATTCACCAGGGAGTGGAAGTTAGTACTGGCGTATGTTCTGAATAAGAAACATTCTCTTTTAAACACAGCATCACCTGTGGCAAACTATGAGACTCTGACACATCACAGTTGAGAGAAAATACAGCAATTACTTACAGCCTCATGCAGCTCTTCATGCTGACAGCACGATTTCGGAATGCTAATGGAATCTTCAGGCCCAGAAGTATTAAGTAAGGTCTCTTCTAGTTCAATTTCTTTCTCAAGTTTTACTAATACTGGTGGCTCAACCCCATATCTGAAAACCAGTTAGGAGATCTCATCATTCAAGAAAAGTCTGACCCATTCACTTCCCTGCATATCACAATAGGTTATGTTTTATTTTTAAAGTGAAGTCTATATGACTCTCTTCCACCAATTGTTTCACTGGAACATCTGGAAATGCTTTTTAATGTCCAAGAGCTGTCAAAAATTCAGGATATAATCTTCACATTACAGCATATATTGGGATTACTGGATGCTCCAGTATTCAACCAGGGATCCTGAAAGTTAGCCCCCTTTAAAGTCAGCTTCAGAGTAAAGATGGGGCTGAGTCAGGTATGGATGACACTAAGCCTCAGCCTTCTTATCAGATCCTCTTTGTGTCCAGATGATCTGCCTTGCCTTGAATTGCTAAGAGTTTTACATGCTTTTACCATATTCTTAGTCTAAAAAATTTAAGCAACCACTTTTACAGTTTAATACTAAATGATGGCAAGGTATATGGGTGAGCATATGTTGACACATGACACAGCTCATGCAAACAGAACAAAGTTAATAATAAAATAAATAAATAAAAGATAGGAAATTAAGTTATTTTATTTTAATCAAGAATTATTTTATTTTAGAAAATAGTGTTCTATCTAAAAGTAGCTTTTAAAAGATTAATGACATTGAAATTCTGAAATAATGTGGAATACACACCTCGACACAATTCGACCAATTTCAAGAAGACAAAGATACACCTGTCTTGGATCTTTGTGCAAAACTGTGAAAAAATAAGACCACATATTTTAAAGGGCAAAATTAAATAGGGAAATTTCTGGCATGGAAGAAGTAAAAAAAATAATAATAATGAAGACAGGAGGTTTACTTGTTTGGAGACTTAGAAAAGACATTTTTCTCTACATATTATCATCGTCCATAAATTTTTTTAAAAACTGGCTAATAAGAAGAGGATGAAAACTTAGCATGTACCCTAATTTGTAACACTTTAAGTCTAAAAAACTAAGGGCTTAGTAACATTACATTGTTTATATTTCAGGTCTCTCAACACGAGATATTATTTGAAGAGATATATCACCTCAATTTTATTCTAAACTATCTTTAGCTTAGGACTATGTGTTAATGGCCTTCTCAAACTTTTTCAAAATCAGAAAAGAAGGAGTACTTCCTAACTCATTCTATGAGGTCAATATTACCCTGACACCAAAGCCAGACAAATATATCACAAGAAAACTAAAGACTAATATCCTTTATGAATATAGATGTAAAAATCTTCAATGCAATACTGGCAAACTGAATCCAGCAGCAAGTGAGATATATCCCAGGAATGCAAGGTTGGTTCAACGTATGAAAATCAATCAATATAATCCACTATATTAATAGAATAAAGGAAAAGAAACACACAATTATCTCAGTAGACACAGAAAAAGCATTTGACAAAATCAAATACCCTTTTCATGATAAAAAAAAAAAAAGGAAGATTCAACAAACTAGGAATGGAAGGAAACGTTATAAATCTGAAAATGGGTATCTATGAAAAACCCAGAGTTAACATCATTCTTAATGGTAAAAGACTGAGAATCTTCCTCTGAAGACTAGGGAGAAGACAAGGATGTCCACTCTTACCTCTTCTATTCAAAATTGTATGGGAGGTTCTAGACAGGGCATTTAGGCAAGAAAAACAAATAAAGGGCATCCAGATTGGAAAGGAGGAAGGAAAACTATCTCCATTTGGATGACACTGTCCTTTGCATAAAAAAACCCTAAGGAATCTACAAAAAATAGTATAAGAGCAAACTCAATTTCAGCAAAGTTGCAGGATACAAGATCAATATACAAAAATCATTTCACTTTATACAATCTGAACATGTAATTTAAAAAACAATTCAATTTACAATGCTTCAAGAAGAATAAAGTACTTAGGAACAAATTTAACCAAAGAATTTTATGACTTGTTTACTGAAAACTACAAAATATTCTTGAAAGAAATTAAGGAAGATACAAATAAATGGAAAGACATCCTGTGTTCATGGATTGGGAGACATAATATTGTTAAGATGACAAAACTCTTCAAACTGACCTACAGATTCAGTGCAATCCCTATCAAAATTCCAACAGCCTTTTTTACAGAAATGGTTAAGCTGATAAAATTCATATAGAATTGTAAAAAGACAGACTAGCAAAAACAAGAACAAAGTCGGAAGACTCGCACTTCCCAATTTCAAGACTTACAACAAAGCTACAGTAACCAAGACAGTGTGTTAGTGGCACAAGGACAGACATAGAGACCAGTGGAATGGAACTGAAAGCCCAGAAATAAACCCAGACATTTGTGTTCAGTTGATTTTCAAAAAGGGTGGCAAGACAACTCAGTAAGGAAAACAGCAGTCTTTTCAACAGATGGTGTTAGAACAACTGGATATCTACATGCAAAAGAATGAATTTAGACCCTTACTTCACAACAAATACAAAAAAATAACTCAAAATGGATCAAAGACCTAAACATAAGAGCTAACACTATAAAACTCTTAGAAGAAAAAAGAGGTGAAAATCTGTGTGACCTTGGATTAGGCCATAGTATTTTAAATATGACACCAAAAGCACAAGCAATCAAAGAAAAGATAAATTGAACTTAATCAAAATTAAAAATTTTCATGCATCAAAGGACACTATCAAGAAAGTGAAAAGGCAACCTAAGCCCTGGATGAAAATATTTGCAAATCATATATCTGATAAGGGCCTAGTATTCAGAATAAATAAAAAACTCTTACAAGTCAACCAAAAAAAGACCAATGACCCCCCAAAAATGAGCAAAAGATTTGAATACAGATTTCTTCAAAGAAGACACACAAGTGGCCAATAAGCCATGAAAAGATGCTCAACATCATTAATCATTAAGGAAATGCAAATCAAAACCACAATGAGCCACCACTTCACATATCCACTAGGAGAGTCATTTAAAAAAAAAAAAAAACAGTAACAAGTGTTGGCGGAGATGTGAAGTTGTTCGTTGCCAGTGGGAATGTAAAATGGTGAAGCCATTGTGAAAGCAGTTTGGTAGTTCCTTAAAAAGATAAATATAGAATTACCATATGATTCAACAATTCCACTTCTAGCTATATCCCTGAGAGAATTAAAAACATATGTTCACTCAAAAACCTGTAAACAAATGTAGACAGCAGCATTATTCATATTGACCAAAAAGAAAAAACAATCAAAATGTCCATCAGATGATAATGTTTTTTAAAAATGTAGTATATCCGGGCGCCTGGGTGGCTCAGTTGGTTAAGCGACTGCCTTCGGCTCAGGTCATGATCCTGGAGTCCCTGGATCGAGTCCCGCATCGGGCTCCCTGCTCGGCAGGGAGTCTGCTTCTCCCTCTGACCCTCCCCCTCTCATGTGCTTGCTCTCTCTCATTCTCTCTCTCTCAAATAAATAAATAAAAAATCTTTAAAAAAAAAAAAAATAATAAATAAATAAAAATGTAGTATATCCATACATGGAATCATTCAGCTCTATAAAGGAATGAAGTACTATTGAATGCTATGACATAAATGAAACATGCTAAATGAAAAAAGCCAGACACAAAAAGCCACATATAGTATGATTCTATTTATTTAAAGGGTCCAGAATATGCAAATCCATAGATGCCTGAAGATGCCAGAAGGACTAATTGTTAATAGCTATGAGTTTTCTTTTGTGAATGATGAAAATGTTCTGGAATTAATTAGTGGTGATGGTTGCATAACACAGTGAATATACTAAAAACCACTTAAGTGTACATTTTGAAATGATGAATTTTATGTTATGTGAAGTGCATCTCAATTGTTTTTTAAAGATTTTATTTATTTATGTATTTATTTGAGAGCGTGACAGAGAGCGAGCACACATGCGCAAGCAGGAGAAGGAGCAGAGGGAGAGGAATAAGCAGACTCCACACTGAGCGCGGAGCCCGATGGGGGCTTGATCCCATGACTCTGAGATCACAACCCAAACCAAAGTCAAGAGTTGGATGCTCAACTGACTGAGCCATCCAGGTACCCCAAAGTGTATCTCAATTTTTTTAAATGCTATAAATAAAACCAAATATGCTTAAAATGGTTAAGACAGGAGATTATGTTCTGTATACTCTAGCACATTAGAAAATTTTGTTTAATATTTTAAAAGGAACCCAAATACTAATCTAATCCTTCAAACAAAGATCCTTAATAAAAAACAAAGCCAGACAAACAAAAAACCCTGATCATTAGAATTCAGCCAAAGGCACCAATATGGTAGTTGTGGATCATCTACCTTTCTGTTCCTGTCCTTAGAGTTAAAAGCTCTAGGAAACTTCTGAACCCTAACAGAATAATGGTTTGTGTGATGAATAACATGCACATTGACTCCCCCAGTGGAAATGGCAGTTCTTTGATTCATTAATATCATCTATTACATACCCCAAGCACAAAGTATACCCTTCCAGAGCAATAAAAAGGCCTATATTTGACTTTAAAATCCATACCAAAAGGAATTTGTCCTGCAATTTTTATTAAACTTGTTTCTCTAAAAGTAGCTTTTAAGCATAGCGTATTTGTTTTTTTTTAATTGCTTTGATTTCCTAGCAAAATGTAAAAATTTAGAGGCTTATCTCTGAAACCTTTAGAAAGTAAAAATACTAGCTCATCAGTTCAATGCCTAGAAATGAATTACTGTTACTGGCAGTGCTTTATTTAGTCCTATGCTGACCTTCAGGACAGTCAGAAGAGGGCTTCTACTAACAATGAGAAATATACAATTTTATATCCTTCCAGAAACAATAAACTGGAAATTAGAGAATTCAAAGCATTTCCTCTTTCCTTTGATCTCTACAACCTGCATATGCCATTAATGAACCTCATTGTCAATAACAATCAGCACACCTGGATTAAAGCAGGGTGCAAAATGGGAAGTAAAATAGTAACCCGTCACATTTTTTTAATTGTATACCGGATAGGAATATCCAGAGGAATATCAAATGGGTAGCAGTGGGAGCAGCCTACCCTGTGTGCAGGCAACAAGGGTGTGCACAGTCAGAGAATTTTATTTTATTTTGTTCTGTTTTTAGTTTATTTGCTCAGTTTATGTTTGGCATAGAACTATGAACAGATGGTTACCTAATAACCTGAATCTTTGCTTAAGGCAGTGAACTAGTTATTCCTTTTTTTTTTTAATTCAGAGAATTTTCAAACTATAATAAAACCACCTAAAAATTTGTTTGTTTTTTATTATCACCATGAACCAGCAATTCTAAACAATGTCAGTGATAAAATACTTCTCTCTACCAGGGAACCCTACTACTCCCATGATCTCCACCCACCCTTGGTATGCTACTGTTCCTATCAAAACATTAAAAATTCTATGTGTGGGGGCGCCTGGGTGGCTCAGATGGTTGAGCGTCTGCCTTCAGCTCAGGTCATGATCCCAGGGTCCTGGGATCGAGCCCCGCGTCGGGCTCCATGCTCAGCAGGGAGCCTGCTTCTCCTTCTCCCTCTGCCTCTCTCCCTGCTCATGCTTTCTCTCTCTCTCTGTATCTCTGTGTCTCAAATGAATAAATAAAATCTTTAAAAAATAAATAAATAAAAAAAAATAAAAATTCTATGTGTGTATGTATATACATATATAAATGCTCTAAGGAAATATATATATAATAGTCTAAAACTTAGCTAGCTTCCACGTTAGTCACTGCACAGATGCTTCTATTGACTTAAAGTAAATGAGACAATATGTCAATAATTCTTCAGTAGAGTATGACTTTTTGAAATGAATTGTCAAAAACATGACTCGTTTAGACAATCAACTTGACAGCTGCTGTTTACAAGGTAAATCTAAATACCATGAGTATATCTCATTTGGCCTTCTGTTATTTCTATAATTATCCAGTTAAAAAGAAATTACTAGTAATTTAGACTTTGGTAGAGTAATTCTTGATGAAAACATTAATTAGCAAAGCATTAGTCCAGAACCTTTCCTTGACCAACTCATTTAGGAAGTAAAATATTTCTAGGGCATTCTAAATATAAAAGATCTTTATAAATAAAAAGCTTAATATATATGGTTTAGAATCTGATTCTCCAATTGTTTTACATATATTTAAAGTATAAATTTTTCTAGGAAAATGAGATACAGCATTTGAGTCCTTATTTGGAAAAAAAATTACATGTGAGACATACAAAAATACCCTAATAAACATTAAACACAGTGATAACAACACTTACCTAAACCTTCAGATTCAAAGAGGTAAGTCTCATCAACCCCAATGTGCCTGCACCAGTGAAGGAAGTTTGCAGTATTGTCTCTAGCAAAGAATGAACCTGAGGCAGCATCCTTCTTACAGGGCACTTTTCTCATTGGAAAATTCTGGAAAAGATGAAAGAATAATTTCAAAAACTCATATGAAGGATATTTTCATTAGATATCCATTTTAATATCACTAAATAAATATGACTAAAAAGTTCAGAACATTAGGAGGAAAAAGTATCTTCAAAAATTATTTTATTTTACTTTAAGTATATTCCAGGAAATGACTCCTAGGAAATCAATCTATTCAAAATTAGCAGTATGATCAAGCATCTCTAACCTCTTTCTTCTTAAAATGACACTGGGGTCTTAATTAAAATAAAAAATGACAGTCTAATAATTCCAAAGCGTATCTCTAAATGTCTCTCCATACACAGTTCAATACAAACACAAAATTATTGCTATGTTAAAGGTTAATGGACACACTCATTTTTGCTTACTTCCTTATTTGCATTCATAAATATGGTTCTGAGTTTCTTGAGGAGACTGTCAAATAAGGAAGTAGTAGCCCATTCTTAATTCAAGTTCTTTGAAAATTAACAGTCTAAGTTTTATAGAATCCTAATTTTTTAACTATCTGGACTAAGAATAGTTAAATAATCCTGCTGAGGCAGAGGGGTTTTAGTTCTCTTTTAAATTTTAGTTGAAAAAGCAATTTATGCTAAGATTTTTTAAAATGCAATAGGCACAATAGGGTATAAGTCTGTCTCCTACCTCTACCACTCAGTTCCTCTCTCTTCCTAGAGATAACCACTTTTACCAGTTCCTTCTATACCTTTCCTGTTGTTGTATTTTCCAGAATTAAAATGGCCTTGTGAGTTTTTCTAATTGTCAAGTGAAATTTTCTCACTCACACGTTAGTAAGCATCTCTACGCACGAGGATACACATATCTGCACCTACAGAATGCCACACAAACATGCTAGTCCACAATCTGATCTGTGTGTGTATGTGTGCACACACACTTAACAACAGGCTGTAGGCATCTTTTGAGGTGAAAAATAACAGATTATTAAAATAATAATAATAAATAAATAAAATAATAAATAATTAAAAAATAACAGATTATTAAAAGAGTCATTTCTAATGAATGGATAATGCATTCCACTCAGTTTAGGTACCATAATTAATTTTTAACAACTTCTTTATTGATGAGCATTTAAATTGTTCTTAACTTTTTCTGCACAATCAAGTTCTTTGAAAATTAATTTGTGAATTTGTAGTTATTTTCTTAGAATAAATCCCTGAGGGAATTATGTTATGTATCAAAAGATGTGCTTTACTTTCTATATATATATAAGATGATAGCAATTTATATTTCTACCAACACTAGGTGAGTATCCAGATGCCACACTAAGAGACCCCAGATCTCATAGGTGACCCGTGTTTGATGAAGAGAGGAAACCTTATCTAGTTCAAATCATGATTTCAGGGTCACCGGAGGAAAACTGCCTAAAAAAATTATTATTCATTCAATCAAATTATAGAATTTACCACCAAGACAAAGTATGGGGAATATAAAGATGGTGATGATGATGGTAGTAATAATAGCAGTAAAAATAATAACTGTGTGCCAGGAACCATCACAAGCTCTTTTCTCATTTAACTCTCACAAGTAAGAGTATTGTTCTCAAGGAGAGATAATTACTTACTGGATATTTACTTAAACTAGGCACAAACCTAAATACCATCTATACATTTCTTCATTTAATTTCATTAAATCCTTGCAAATAAATCTGACAACATAAATGTTAATTCTCCCATTTTGCAAGATTAGATAAATTACCTAAGGTCTTATACATAGTTAGGTGGAAGTTTGCAACCTTTCAGATAGAAATGTACATAAACAAATTAATATGTACCAAGGTATAAAATCACCTACTGTCAGGGTGCCTGAGTGGCTCAGTCGGTTAAGTGTCCAATTCTTGGTTTCGGCTCAGGTCATGATCTCGCGGTCATGAGATGGAGCCCCACGTTGGGCTCTGCACTCAGTGTTGAGTCTGCTTCAGATTCTCTCTCTCTCTCTCCTTCTGCCCCTCCCCCTGCTCGCTCTCTCAAATAAATAAATAAACAAATAAAATCACCTACTGTCAAACATGTTCTTACCCTGGGTTCTTCAGAGTCACAAGCTTTTACCATGTTTTGAAGAACATCAATCAGTTGGCATAATAGTACTCCATTATCAAGTTCTTCCAATAATCTTTCTGCCTTAACTTCAGTACCTAAAAACATATTTCAAAGTTAAGATTCTACTAGAAACAGTAAATTCAAACAATATGGTTAAAATTTAATTAAACGTAATTAGATTATAGCTGAAACATGAGACAAATACTAGATCAGACTCCAAGTATTCACTCTTAGAAGCTATAGTTAAAACAGATAATGCAAAATTAAGACAACCAAAACAAAAATATCTGTGATGTAGAAGAAAAAATAAAATGACATTTTATCTCATTTCCTAAAAACCAGAATGTTTTATATTTCACTATTAACTGTTAAAGTTTTGATTCACTGCACATTACTACTGCTTGCACAAGAAAAAGATTCTCCATAAATAAGATGGATTTTGTTATGATTTTAAAATTAAAGATAATAGCTAACAAACACCCAGAGAATACCGACTTTTTGCCTCTAAAATCCTTTCTTTAGAATCATTATTATTACATAATAAGCTTTTTAAAAATTATCCAAATCATCAAACTGATATGAGAACATTAGAGTGTGCAGTGTTTTTAATTATCTTGGAAAGGCCATAGATGAAATTCTGTATTTAAAAGAGAGCGTTTTTCTGGGGAGAAAGTTCAGAGCACCCTAGTCTCTAACTGAGTAAAGAAAATATGAAGCCAGATATTTTCCAAGCTGATACTTCCTCCTAGGTTTCACATGCCTCTGCCCCTCAATGCCTCAGAAGTAGCAATCATCTTAACTACAATATATATTCCCCTCAGAATCTCATGTCTTATATGAGATGGGGGTGGTGCATTGGTAATAGAGACCCCAAATCAGACCTACACACTTAAAAAAAAAAGTTTTAACATTAACAATGATAATGTTGATTATTCAAAGATTACTACAGATCGCTTCTGTTAAGCCTCAAACTGCCTTACTATCCAAGCCCTAAGGTTCGGGGTGAATTGGAACATCTCCCCAACTAGAATGTAAGCTTGTGAGAACAAGGATATCAAATATTCCATTCACTAGAGTATTCCTAGCCTCTGGAACGATCACTCCTTGACAAAGAGTAAGATTCTCAATAAATATTTAGTAAGTAAAAAACTACAATTCTGAGTATCTTTTCAAGCCTTACCTAATAAACCAGATAGCCAGATTGACAGATCTTCTTGCATGGGCAACAGGGTGGCTTCATGCCTCACAGCTATCCACTCATCATACTGACAAACATCAGCCAAACCTGGCCCGTGTCTGGGGGTCAGAGGACTCCGTGGACTTAGAGGCAGGTCTTCTCCAAACCACACCTAGAGAAAACACCAACCAAATGGATGCAACCTTGTTAAAAGTTAGTATAGCCCACACTTATACTCAAATGATGAATTATAGACCATATATAATATACATATGTGTAAAATCATAGCAGTTCACTGAAAGTTCATAAACTAGAAGCAAACTATTAATCTAGAAACTCGACACATTTTCAGTATTCAATACTGTGGTAAATCAATGAATGGATTCTACTACTATCAAACTACAAGATAAAAGTCAACAAATAATATTTTTCCTTCACTGGCTAGCTAACTAGTTTTTTAATAAGTTACTTGAACCACAGCTTCAGCCTCTCAGCTATAAAATCAGCCAATGTAACCTGCCTTACAAGATACATCTTTGTAGCATCTAGCACTGGGCCTAGCAACATGTGTGGTATAATGGATAAATGAATGAATAAATGCATAAATGGCATTTTATAACTTCTGATCATAATAACAGTGTCATCTTAAAAAAAATTCTAAATAATCTGGTATGTCACCTGATTCTTTCATGACCCACAATCTAAGAATGGTTTTTACATTTTAAAATGGTTGTTATATAAGTACCTACAGAATAGCCTCAATTTTGCCTAACTGACTCGCAAAGCCAAGAATATTTACTACCTGGCCAATCCCTGGTTAAGAATAAAAACTGACATAAACATACTATCAAACCAACACTTGCAAAATTTTGAAATACAATTAGATATGTTTTAATATAAGATTATTTAGAGAGAAGACTTTCATTTCTCAATTCAGGAAGGGGTATTTGAGCTCAAGGGAAGTGATGAGGGATTCTCACTGGAGGGAAGCTTGAAATGAAGGGTCAGAGCTTGAGTGAGATGAGAGAGTGTCCACACATGGGGACAGTATCAGACCCTGAGTAGGATGAGGAGGGTGTCCCCAGGGGAAGATGGGGGAACATCCCAGTGCAGGGTGTCAGAGCCCAAGTGAGCTGAGAAAGCCATCAACTCAGGGAGGGAATGGCAGCAACAATGGGAGATTGTTATATTCACACGGATTTATCAAATGGAAGCCAGGTTTCTCACTGCCAAAGAAGAGAGGTACAACTCTTCTATGCAGTGAGAGAAAACTAGAATGAATCCTATGGTGACTGGAATATCTTTTACTAGAAAGCAAAGAAGGGCTCAAAGAATGATAGGGACAAACCAAAAGGACATAGAAGTCAGCATGAAGGGACTTCTACTGGCTAAATCAAGAGCAACTTGAGGATCAAACAATAATATAAATGGATTATAACACACTGAATAAAATAGAAAACTATTAGTTCATATAGCTATAAATACATGAATAAACTGGGATTTTGATGAGGAATGAGATTTTTATATAGTTTCAAAGTACTTCCCCACAAAATACTTATTACAAAGAGAAAAAAGAGTAATTTTACAGTAGAGAAACCTGACAGACAGCAACTTAACCAAGTGACAGAGGTAAACACCATCAATAATGGGACAAATCAAAATCATATTCCACCTGAAAGGATGCAATGAGAAAACACAGTATCCCTCTGTGATATTCCTGCCAAAGATGCATAAACTGAATCTAATCATGAGAATACAACAGGCAAATCCAAACTGAGGGACATCCTACAAAATAACTGGTCTATGAAATTCAAAAATGTCAAGGTCATTAAAGAAAGCAAAGATACTGTTCTAGACAGATGAAGGGACATGACAACTAAATGTGGCATGTAATTCTGAATTGGACATTATGGGAACAACTGAAAATACTTGAATGTGCTCTGAGTATTAGATGGCAGTACTGTACCCTTGTTAATATCCTGGTTCTAATTATTCCATTGCAGTTGTGCAGGACGATGTCCTTATTTGTGAGAAATACATACTAAAGTATTCAGAGGTAATGAGGCATTAGACTGGCAACTTATTCTCAAATGGTTCAGCAAACAAATATCTCTGTTCTACACTTAACAGCTACTTTGCAGGTTTGTGATTACTTTAAAATAAAGGTTTTTTAATTTTTTTTAAAAAAAGAGGTATGAGTATAGGTAATACCAACTGAATCTATTCCCTTCTTGATTTTTAAATGTAGATCATTTTCCCTCTAAAATATATTAAACTTATTGAGGTGTGTTTAAGGCAAGTCTTACTACCTGAAATCAGAATCCATAACACCATTGTTAATCCAGACAAACTTTGGAGGAAAAAAAAAGAAAGAAAGAAAGAGCTGCTTCCAAGTTTCTATGATGAGAAACAAGCAGATTAAAAAAATCCCAAAGGCAAAGAACGAACATGAATACATACCACGAGAGGCAAGCAGGAGTAGTGAAACTCAATAAAAATACCCAAAGATTAAAAAATAAATAAATAACTTATTTGAGGGCCATTATTTCAGGAACTAAGGGTAGAGATTAGGGAATGAACTCCTAAATATATAAAGATCTTATAAAGTTTTAGGAAAAAGACAAGATGTCTTTTTTACTTATTTCTCTGAATTCTCTTAAAATTATTTCAAAGGGAGTATAGCAAAGATTTACTATCTAAATCTTGCTTTCATAAGCATGTCTTATTTCTGTTTGTAACCCCAGAACTCAGTATAAGACATAGCACATGGTAGTCAGTTAAATATTTGTTGAATAATTGAGGACATTAGCAAATGACCTTTGCACCATCAAAATCAAGATGCATCTTACAGTCGAAGGTATTTTATAGCCAATAGAATGTTATTTGTCTTTTAACCATTTGGCTGAGTTGAAAAAAGGCACAGCAGTTGCAAATGTTTGTCAAGGAAAGATGTGATATAGTTAGAAGGGTGGTTTTGGAAAAAATCATGTGTGAAAATGGAGAAGCTAACATTAACAGAAGCCATTCTAATTTCTTGTCACATTAGGGGAAAGAGTACTTGGATTCTCCTACTCTTGCCAACAAAACCTGGGCTATAATAACCTGGGCTAGTCAATAGCATATTAATGTTGTTAAAAGTTAGATGTTAATAGCAAAAACTGCATGTATAAAGGTTGTTCTCAAACATGTGAAAGCTGTCATTTGCAAAGATTCTTAATCCATAGGCAGTCTATAGATGAACTTGAGTATGTACATAAACTTAACTTACAATTAGGCAAAATTTTATGCCTATATACAAATGGGCCTTTTCTTAGTTCATAGCTTTTTGTCAGATTCTCAAAGGGGACTATGTATGACCCAAAAGAGATCAGGAACTATTGTTCATTGATTTTTAGACTGTATGTTTATTTACTAATCAGAATGAAAGATACAAAAAAAGAGGGGCAAGGAAGATCTTAATGTATTAAATTAATAAGAAATCAATTGATAAGCTATCTATTGGATGTCTCCTCTCTACAAGGCACTTATGAATAACTACATAATTGTCTAATATAATTAGCAGAGAAAGAGGTAAAAATCCTACAAAGTTTTCACACTCATCAGGGAGAGAAGCAAAAACGTCCATGATCCGATGTCAAGAGTACTCTTGGAGAAGAATTAAAAAAGATGGATCTGTACACTCTAGATCAGAGAAGGTTTCATGGAACTATAAAACAAAACTATGAAGAAAGACACCAAGTTAAAATATTAATGGCATTAGGGTAGAATGGTCAATGCAGCAATTATAAAAGGCACCCTATAAAGAATCAAGAAAATATAATTAACATGAAACTGATGACATTTCTGAGACTTAGATAAAAAGAGGATAAATAGAAATAATCAGATAAAAAATGGTTTTGAGTAATAAAGGAGTTTTGAGCATACTCAATGTGGATTCGAGAGGACCCAAAGAGCAAGAATAAGACATCTTGGGAGACTGCCATGGGCTCCCAAGTCCCAAAAGGAAAAGAGTATAATAGAACTCTTTATTAATAGAGTAGAGGATATAGCTGCAGAGTACACATAGGAGGGAGTATAAGCAGGATCATATTCAGAATTGTTAACATTTGATAAATAAATTATCTTTAGTCTTCACCCACTGTCATCTTAATAAGCCTTCTTTCAAAAGAAACAAAGAAAGGAAGGAAGGAAGGAAGACTTTCATGACACAGGTATAATCTCCAGTTTTATAATGTGGAGAGTTTTGTTATACCAATGATACAACCAAACTTCTGAAGTGTCTACTATGCAACATACATTCTAGTAGGCACTTTGCTCATATTCTCTCATTGATTCCATTGATTTCCTCAACAATGACCTCACCTTGGAGGTGAGGAAGCAGAGGTAAAATAAATTGCCAGAATCTCACAATCAGAGTGGCAGAACCAGAACCAGAAATGATTGATTCTAAAGGTCTCACTTTGCAAGGCAAATTATATTATCAACTGCTTGTATCTTTATAGGTAGAATTTCAATGTGATTTTTATCTTTAAGATTCAAGCATACTCTAGTTATATCAAAAGAAAACTTTTAAAAGAATATAAGAATAATATAGCAAATACCAATTCTGGAAATCATTCAAATGTAAGATTATTCTGGTTTGTCTAATTATCTCCATCTTGCCTCCCCTCACCAAAAAACAAACAAACCACAACAACAACAAAAAAAAACCACTTTAAATTTTAAGTTTTGATGCCTGGTCATTTAGAGGCATTACTGGGCACAGGCATAATTATCTAAAATAAATAATTTATAATTGTTTTCATTGAGAGTTCTTTTAATTACAAATACATACTAAATTACAAATACATACTAAAGGAGAGGAAAACTATAAAATGTTCCAATTCTCTTCCCAGGGTAGTAAAAGTAAGATGGACTCACCAATTCTAAGGAATTTTTGACTCTTATAAATAATTTGTATAAATGAAAGCTTAAAATTAAAATCTTTGCAGGACTAGAAAGTTAAAATATAGTAATTCCTGTTATTAAAATTTGATGCTTAAAAGAACTAGTACAGTAAAAACATTTTGGGATAATTTTAGTATTCTACTAATTATTAAAATTTTATATAATCTCACATAATTATTATCTCATAATTTAGATACATATTTTTCCAAGAAAAACACTTACTTGAATTGCAGGTTGCATGGTCATCTATATTGAAATGAAATTGCTTTTCTGAAAATAGAACAAAACATTAATATGCAAATAATGGTAGTTTTCCTACTCCCCAAGCCCCCAAATTACAAGGAATCTGCTTTAGTCTCCTATTTGACTGAAAACCTAAAACTTTTTCTTCTATTTGGAATAGTGTGACTGTAGGAGAATTCAATAATCACTCCTAGCTTCTCACTTATGAAAGTACTCCTCATTTGAAAGAGGAAAACCTGAAACACATTTAATACATAGTTTCTGGCACGAATATCAAGGTAATTCTTGAAGCATCTGGCTAGAAAAATAAAACTGACAATAAAACTTAGCACATATAAAAGGCTCCCCAAATTTTCCCCTGTAAACATAATAATGCAAACACCAACAGCACAACAACTGATACTGAAGTCAAGCATCTCTCATCTGATTTTTATAAAGAGATCATATAAGTTCATCTGGACTAAGCTAAGCTTAGCCATTAGCTTCTTCTGCCAGACAACAATAAAGACAGACATCAACTTTAACTATAAAACAATACTCAGTGCCTTTCCATAATAATTTTTCATAAGCTATTTTCTCCATAAGGTACTAAAGACAAAAAAAAAAAAAGAAACAGCAATTTTAACTCCAAAGTACTATTTTTGAAATCTATAGAAAAAAATACAATTTTAATTAATTAGGTTAATACAATTATTTAATGTATTTTTAGATGGGAAAAAGGTGAAGAGTTTAAAAACACTCAGGATAATAGAGACTATATAAAACCTAGGATTTTTGATTGCTTATAGCAGCATAATACACTAGTCTATTTTTTATTATAAACCACCATTAAAACATTATAAGAAAAAAATAAAAATGGTCTATAATGCTGTCAATTTCCAAGGAAAAGTTACTTTCTCCTCTAAGTTATACCAAACATACCTCATGCACAGTATCAACTACACACACCACTTTCCTTTCAGGAACATTTCCTCTGGTACCAAAGTTGAACTTGAGCTAAATCTAACTGAAAAGTCTAATATTACATCACGTTTTCTTTGCGGGAAGGCAAAGGACAGCAGAATGTCCTTTTTGATGTCATTTTTCCTTCTCTCTACCATAGCAAAAGGCCAAAGTACAATTGAGCATTACTAATGAGCTTGTTATGCTTCCCACGAGCTAATTCAGTGGGGAATACATTTTCCTTTAGCATAAATAATCCTTTGTCCTCAACAAAGATCCACAGTAAGAAGCTTCCGAGACCATTTTTTAAAAATGCAGCAAAGAAGCTGCTCCTATTAAAATAAGGAGTCCCACACAATCAGACAAGAGCTTTAACAGTTGGAACTGCCAACCCAAAACAAAAGAGGGCCTAAATTATAAGGCGTGTGCAAAACAAGAACAGTGACACATTCACAAAGAAGCTATCAAAAGAATGTTTAGTAGTTGCACTTTTTATGGAAAATGCAACAAAACTAGTTTTATGAAAGAAATGAAGAGTTTGTGCACAACCTTCAGTCACTTGAACTTTAGCAGAAGAGTCTTTTATATACATATTTTTCAAAGCATTCTTCTTGTGTAATGCAAAGAACTACTTTTAAGATGACAAAAATATAACCATCTGAATTACCTTTAAAAAGAAATTTTCTAATGAAATCATACTCAGATAAGCTATAATGTATCTTCATATATGAAAAACTATCACATATGCAAATATATGCTTTTATTGGGAAACTTCTATAAACTGATGAGATTGTATCAGTGAATCAATTAATTAATGAGTACTCATCATGTCCCAGAGAGCCAGTTATTGATATTTTCTAGTCATTTACTATTCTTTTCTAAACGATTTTTGTGTCCTCGGGCATTTAATCCCAAGAGTAGCATCTATTCTATAGTTACCCCGAGTCTGCATCACAACCACAATTCTTGCCTCTTACTCATTTTGTTACTACCTATTTTTCTCTTTTCTATCTTTCCCTAAAAGTCTCAGTTTCTATTTTTCTCACATAAACCAATTATGCTGAATCAGCAACACTTCATTTTTGGAGCTGCATCTCAATCACCAAATCATTGCCTTTATTTTGTTTTGCTTTTGTCTCTCTCTCTTTTGGGAGGAGCATATTTCAATTCTTTGCCAACTTGAGGAAGTCTTTTCCCTTAGATTTGGGCAAAAAGACCTCTCGTGACCAAACTATACTGTAACCCTGCTGGGAATCGTTCACAAGACCAGGAGTTTATACGGAGATCTTAAAGGAAGAGTACTAAACTTTTAAAATCTGAGGAAAACAGAAACACAGAAGGCACTCACTCATCCACCTGATGAACAGGATTTTGACCTAACCCACTCATCCTAGAAACAGATTCAGTCATGAGATCCTCAAGATCATTTATGGTTAGCCTCTTCATACCAGTTTGACTTCAGATCAGAACGGGGGGAAATGCCAACCTGTTGAACGGATCCTTTTTCCCATAGCTGTAGGCTTTGAAACTGAGTACATTTTTATCCCCCACCCACATTATAAGATATGATGGGAGAGCATAAGGTGGCATAGAGCATTCCTAGTGCAAATCGGGGGGGAGTTTGGAAAAGAATGGCAAAAAGGCAAAGAAACACAGTAAGTTTTTTCAGAAAAATAATGACATTAACTGCCACCATACCACATTTAGCACTCAGACACCAGATTATTGCCAAAATACATAAACTGCAGGGATACGATACATGCCAAAATTGGGATAGTGAATAATGCTTATTGCTGAGGAGAGGGAGGAAGATGAGACTGGGAAGGAATGCACAGAAGACTTTCAACTGTACTGGTAAGATTTTATTTCAAGATAAATGGTGAGAACACGGGTGTTATTATACTAGTCTGTACGCCTTTCTGCATGTCAAAAACCATTTCATCATTTTTTAATGCTTCACTTAGAAAAACAACTGAAGAAGATATCCTCTCTGATTTGTTCGGGGTGGGGGCGGTACTTTCTTAGATTTAAAATCTTCAGTTAAATATTTCCTAATTGCCTAATAGAGAAAATAGAAATGCTATAGCTATACCAAAGATATTTCATTTTTTAAATGTGTACTAAAATGTGTACTTTATAGTTGGTACCATAAAGGTACCAACTATGGTAGTAGAAAGTAGCAGACACATCTGGTTTGAATTCCAGGTCTAGCATATTAGCTATATGACCTTGGGGTGCTTAACTTTTCTGGTTTTCAGTGTTCTCATCTGTAAAATGAGATACCACCACCTCCTTCATATGGTTATTATAAAGATTAAATGAGATGATACACATGAAGTACCTGACACATAACTACCACTTAACAAATGAGTTGGTATGATTAATACTATGATGAGACATAATTATAGTTCATTTAATATAACTTATCAAATTAAAAAGTGATAAGGCTAATAATACCCAGAAATCATTAAACATAATATGGGAAGCTTCTTTTACTAACAGATAAATAAATATAGTTATAAGTGAAAGCAAAAGCTTTAAAATAGCCATGTCATCATGGGGAGGATACTCAGATATGAATTTGTGACTCACAGTTCTCTTTGCTAGAATACAAGTCTTCAGGAACTTATCTAACATTGGCCCTTTGCTCCATTCAGCCTGTCTCCTCGTTATCCTCACTCAGTTTTGTTCATTTCTGTGGCTACATCACTGTTCAGGCTGTATGCTTTTCCATGGGGTGTACATTCATTCATTGATTCGACAAGCATTTACTCTTCCTCTTTAATGAACTAGAACCACAGCCAAGAGACACAGTAGTGAATGTAAAAGACATGTGACTGCCCTTATGGAACTAATACACCAGTCGGGAAAATTTTAAAAAGCAGCCACACAAATGAATACACAGTGTTAAATCATGATAATTTTACTTTGAAGGAAAGAACAGGGAATGAAACAGCAGGGGCCTATTTTAGACTTAGATTTAATGATTAGAAATGGTTTTACTAGAGGGAAAACATGAATTTGAAGAATGGTAGGAATTAGGGAATGAGAGGAAGAGTTCTAAGTACAGAGAATAATTTCTGTGAAGACTCTGAGGAATGCGGCACATTCCTAGAACTGAAAGAAGCAGGTATGGCTGCAGCATGGACAATGTGGGGCTTAGGAGGGGATTGAAAAGTTAGGCAGCAGCCCCATCACACTAGGCCTGCTGAAGAAATTAGGTTTTATTCTAGGTGCAGTGAGAAGCCATGGGAGAACTTTAACCAAGGGAGAGACAATGTAATTCTGAGTTTCAAAAGAGCTCTTTGAGGGGGAGAGAGGAACACAACAGTGAAATAGTGATGGGTTTAACAGAGAAAGGGGGAGGGAAACAGAAAGGGGAGTGGATAGAGATGTGGGGAAAAGAACCAGGGGAAACAATGAAAGGAGACACAGAAAGGGTAGAAACAGTGGGACCATATAGGAAATGGGAGCACACGGGAAAAGAGATGGAGAGGAGCCTGGCAGAGGAAGAGTTAGGAAATCTGCAGGACTGCAGTAGCTCAGTGACAAACGATGGTGACTGAGCTAGAACACAGACAATGTCTCCACTCAAGAGAAGTGGATGGAGTTTATATCCACTGCAGTCAGAACCAAGACCTGATAATGGTTAGAGAGGAGCGGTGAAAGGGAGGGATGTAAGGGCAGAGTGAAATGTCAAGTATGACTCCCAGGTTTCTGGCTTAAGCAATTGAGTAAATACATAGTGGGAGCATTTACTGAGCTGAGGATGATATGAGTATGAACAAATCAAGGCAGGGAACACAATAGGTCAAAAGTGCTGTGTTTCGGTCATGTTTAATTTGAGAAACCTTTAAAGACATCCAAGTGGAAGTGTCTGTCTGGCAGTTGGTAAAACCAATCTAGAGCTGAGAAGAAAGTTCAAGAGGAGGTAGAAATTGTCGGCAAATACTTGGAAGGTAAAGCCATTGAGAAGAATGAGATCATCTGAGAAAGAAATGGAGAAAGCAGTGATAAGGGCCTAAGAACAAGTCCTGAGAAAATCCAAAATTTAGACATGAGACAAGGAGTTAGCACAGGAAATAGAGAAAGAATAGTTGAGAAGATTCTTCATTATCTCAACTAACCCAGGCTTATAATTTGTTTGATGTACCTCCTCCCAGTAGCCCTTCCTGACTTGCCTGAATTACTTCTGATTCTATCTTTAGCTCTTAAATTCACATAGTGACTTCCCCAATCACTTGCCGTTACACTGCTTCATACCATTTTCTGTTATTCTGTACATTGCTTTGCCAACTATATTTTAAGTTCCTGGACTGCTGCTGGAAGCAGTATTAAAAGAAGTAGTCAAGCCTAAAGTTTAGGAAACACTTTTGGTAGGAGAAATATCAAAATCTCTAGGGAAAATTGGGTTGTCACCCTTCTTCACAGTGTTTCTGCTGTGGAATAAAATGTGACAGGAGCTTGAAAGCAGCTACATAGTAGACAAGTATCTACTGGGAGACATTTTTTTTTCTATTCTTTATTATTTTTATTCATTATTGACATGAATTGATAAATGATTTTGCCTCTCACCCAGCATGTCCAAGGTGGAATATGTACAGTGGTTACTGAACTGTGTGGTACCTTTACCAGCAGGTCAAGTGAGATGCCTGATAACCAAAGGAATCACAAAGAAAAAAAATGACTAAGAATGGTGTATAGGCGGAGGGTCCAAGTGAAAAGGATAGAATAGCTTTGCCAAGGGGCATGGATTCTGGATGCAATGTGTTACTCAGGAATTTGTGTGCCTCAGTGGACAAGTACGTTTTTATCACATCTTAAATAAACTCTATTTGTGGTAGACAGAATAATGGTTCCCCAAAATGTTTACATCCTAATCCCCAGAACCTGTGAATATGCTACCTTTGTGGGCAAAATGGGCATTTCAGATTGAGTAAATTAAAGACTTTGGGATGACAGATTATCTTGGTAGGGCAAATGAATTCACAAGAGTCTCTATAAGAGGGATGCAGAAGCCAAAATCCCTGATGAACATAGATGCAAAAATCGTCAACAAAATATTAGCAAACTGAATTCAACAATACATTAAAGGGATCATATACCATGATCAAGTGGGATTTACTTCAGAAATGCAAGGATGGTTCAACACCCACAAATCAATCAACATGATATACCATGTTAACAAAATAAAAATCATATGATCATCTCAATAGATATAGAAATAGCATTTAACAAAATTCAACATCAATATATGAGACAAATTCTCAACAGAGTGGGTATAGAGGGAACATAACTCAACATAATAAAGGCCATATATGACAAGCCCACAGCTAACATCATATGGTCAAAAGCTGAATATCTTTCCTCTAAGATCAAGAACAAGACATGGATGCCTACTCTCACTTTTATGCAACATAGTATTGGGCAGCCATAGCCAAAACAATTAGACAAGAAAAAGAAAAGTATCCAAATTGGAAAGGAAGAAGTAAAACTGACACTATTTGCATATTACATGATATTATATATAAAACACCCTAAAGACCACCAAAAAACTCTTAGAACTAATAAATGAATTCAGTAAAGTTGCAGGATTTAAAAATCAATACATAGAAATCTGCTGTTTCTAGACACTAAAAAAAGAGAAATTAAGAAAATAATCCCATTTAGAGTTGCATCAAAAAGAATAAAATACCTGGGAATAAATTTAACCAAGGAGGTAAAAGACCTATACTAACTGAAAATTATAAGACATTGATGAAAGAAATTGAAGAAGATGCAAATATATGAAAAGATATTCCATGCTCTTAAACTGGAAGAATCAATATTGTTAAAATATCCATATTACTCAAAGCCATCTACAGATTCAATGCCATCCCTCTCAAGAGTCCAATGGCATTTTTCACAGAAACAGAACAGAACAATCCTAAAATTTATATGTAACCATAAAACCCCAAATAACCAAAGCAATCTTAATTAAGGAAGAAGAACAAATCTAGAGGCATCACTCTCCCTGTTTTCAAACTGTATTACAAAACTGGAATAATCAAAACAGTATGGGGTAGCTACACTTGTGGTGAAGATAGCATAATGTATAGATTTGTGGAATCACCATGTCGTACACTTGAAACTAAAGTAACATTGTGTATTACATATACTTCCATTAAAAGAAAAAAAAACCAAACAGGGGTGCCTGGGTGGCTCAGTCTGTTAAGCATCTGCCTTCGGCTCAGGTCATGATCCTAGGATCCTGGGATTGAGCCCCATGTCAGGCTCCCTGCTCAGAAAGGAGTCTGCTTCTCCCTCTCCCTCTGCCCCACCCCCTCACTGGTGCTCTCTCACTCTCTCTCTCTCTCTCAAAAAATAAATAAATAAAATCTTTAAAAACACACAGTATGGTACTGGCATGAAAACAGATATATAAATCAATGGAACAAATTAGAGAACCCAGAAATAAACCCACACATTTATGGTCAATTTATAACAAAGGAGCCTAAAATATGTTAGAGTGAATGGACAGTCTCTTCAATAAATGGTGTTGGGAAAACTGGACAACCACATGCAAAAGAATGAAACTGGACCACTATCTTATACCATACACAAAAATTAACTCAAAATGGATTAAAGACTTGAATTTGAATGTAAGACCTGAAACCATAAAACTCCTAGAAGAAAACATAAAGGTAAGCTCCTTAACATCAGTCTTGGAGATGACTTTTGGATCTGACTCCCAAGGCAAAGGCAACAAAAGCCAAAATAAATAAGTGGGACTACACAAACTAAAAAGCTGATGCACAGCGAAGTAAACCATCAACAAAATGAAAAGGCAACCTACAGAATGGGAGGAAATATTTGCATATCATATACCTGATAAGGAGTTAATATCCAACTCAACTCAATAGCAAAACAAACAAACAATCTGATTAAAAAATGGATAGGGGACCTGAATAGGTATTTGTCCAAAGAAGCATACGGATGGCCAACAGACACATGAAAAGACACTCAAAATCACTAATCATCAAGGAAATGCAAATCAAAACCACAATGAGATATCACCTTACACCAGTCAGAATGACTATTATCAAAAAGACAAGAAATAGGGGCACCTGGGTGGCTCAGTCGTTAAGCGTCTGCCTTAGGCTCAGGTCATGATCCCAGGGTCCTGGAATCAAGCCCCGCATCGGGCTCCCTGCTGGGAAGGAAGCCTGCTTCTCCCTCTCCCACTCCCCCTGCTTGTGTTCCCTCTCTCGCTATGTCTCTTTCTGTCAAATAAATAAATAAAATCTTTAACAGATAAAAAGACAAGAAATAACAAGTGTTGGTGAGGATGTAGAGAAAAGGGAAACCTCATGCACTATTGATGGGAATGTAAACTGGTGCAGCCACTATGAAAAAACAGTATGGAGGTTCCTCAAAAAATGAAAAACAGAACTACCATATGATCCAGCAATTCTACTTCTGGGTATTTATTCAAAAAAAATGGAAACACTAATTTGAAAAGCTATATGCATCCCCATGTTCACTACAGCATTGTTTATAATAGCCCAGATACAGAAACAACCTAAGTGTCCACTGATGGATGAATGGGTAGAGATGAGTACAACAGAATATTACTCAGCCATAAAAAAGAATGAAATCTTGCCATTTGTGACAACATAGACAGACCTTAAGGGCATTATGCTAAGTGAAATAAGTCAGATAAGGAAAGGCAAATACTGTATGATCTCAATTATGTGGAATCTAAACAAACCAACCAACCAAGCTGATAGATAAAGAGAACAGATTGGCAGCTGCCAGAGGTGGGAACTAGGGGGTGGGTAAAATGGGTGAAGGGGTTCAAAGGGTACAAACCTATAGTTTATAAGTCATGGGGATGTCATGTATAGTATGGTGACTATAGTTAATAATACTGTATTGCATATTTGAAAGCTGCTAAGAGAGTAGATCTTTAAGGTCCTCATCACAAGAAAAAAATTGTAACTCTGTATGGGGATGGATGCTAGCTAGATTTATTATGGTGATCATTTTACAATACATACAAATATCAAATCATGTATGTTGTACATCTGAAACTAATATAATGTGATATGTTAATTGTATCTCAATAAAAACAAATACATTTTTTAAAAAGAGGGATGCAGAAAAGTCAGAGAATAATGTGAGAAGCAGAGAAACAGATCTGAGTTGCCTCACTGCCAGCCTTGAAGATGGAGGAAGGAGCCCAAAGGAACACAGGTCCTTCAAAGCTGGAAAAGGGAAAGAAAGGGACTTCCTCTGGAGCCTCCAGAAAGAAGGAACCCCATCTTTTTTTTTAGCTCATTTTAGATTTGTGACCTCCCAAACCATAAGATAATAAATCTGTGTTGTTTTCAACCACTAAGTTTGTGGCAATTTGTTCCAGCAGTAATAAGAAAGTAATACACAGGAAGCTGTGCCCAGAGGGTCAAGACATTTGGCCCCAAGAAAGCGATATGCATCCAGAACATGATTGGAAGATATAGTGAGTCCAACAGATTGAAGCAATGAGAAAAATGGCACCAGTTTATATAGTATGCTAAAACATAAATAAAACCAAACAAACAAAAAATGCAAAATTTATAGGTAAAACCCATTGTGCTATGTGTTCTCCATCATCAAATGGCCCTGCCTTTATATAACTGAGATCATTTATTCATTTACTCACTCATTTAAATATTTACAAAGGCTTCCTGTGTTTACTATTTCAGGGAATAGCACCAACATTCACCAAGTTAAATAGGTCATCCTTGATTCCCTCCTCTCCCACGCCTCCACCACCTCCTTGCATCCCTCAGTCAAAACAGTGACCACATCTTGTTGCTTCTAACTCTAAATTTTCTCTTCAATATCTATGGCCACCCCTCTAGTTCAAGCCACCATCACCCCTCTCTCTAGGTTTACTGAAACAGCTTCCAACCAGTCACCCTTTCTCCAGCTTTGCAAGCCTCCAACCTGCTCTTCATGTGCTGCAGCCAGATTGAGCCTTCACAAACCCTCATCTGAGGACGCCTTTCTCCTTCCCTACTTAAAACCCTTAATGACTCTCCAATTCCTTCAGGATAAAGCCCCAACTCCTCAACAAAGCTAGCAAAGCCTGATAGATCCCCTCTAGCCTCTTCTCTTGACCCTCACACTCCAGCCATACTGAACTTCTTTTAGACCCTTCGAGCATGCTCTCTCATCTCTGGGACTTTGCACCTGATGATCTATCTACATGCAACAATCTTCTTCCTCCTTTCTTCCAGACTCATTCCTACCTATCTTCAGATTCAATTCCTCTAAAAAAACACTTCCCAAACTCCCTCCCTAATTCAGGTTACATAGCAATATATGCTTTTATTTTATTCTATACTTTCTAAAATAAGAACCTTCTGGAGGTAACATTCTCCATTTCTTCTACTGGGTAGAAATTAGTGCTAAAATTAGTACCAGAATTACTCCTAAATACAATAAATGTTGCATTTATCACTAAAGGGAATATGAAACAATAATGAAGTAAATCTGTGGTATACTCATTTAAGGAAAAAGCAGCTTCCAAAGCAGATAAAGATTTTCAAGAGAAAGAAGATTCTTACAGCTTCATAAAAACATCACATGTTACTTGCAAAATTATAAAGACTATTCATTTGTTGGGAGTCTTTGCTTTTCTATTTGAAATTTTCCTCTTGCAATGTTTTGTAGAGATTCAACCTGAATAACTTAATTTCATGTTCAATAGAACTATTCGTTTATCATAAAATTTTTAAAGAACTTAAAATCAGTTTACCTTTATATATGATAAACTAAAAGACTCTATGGAAAACATACCCATACACAAACACTAATAAAAAGAAATGTAAAAACAACATAAAGCATCTATTAACAGGAAACTGCTCAAATAAGTTGTCATACATTCAGTGGATTCATTCAGCCACTTGAAAAAATAAGAGCTATATCTACTGATATGAAAAGATGTTATGTGACCAAAAGCAATCTGCAGAACAGTATGTATAATTATGTTACTGGAATCACAATGTTTTCTAAACTGGGGGAGGGAGGGTATAAAAAAAAAACTTCTGAACACAAACAAGTTTTTCAACAGCCAATTTTATTTTTAGAATCCAAAATAGTAACAAGTCATCTATCAAAAGAAAAGTCATTATGTTTGAAACTATATAGAGTGAGCTCTTCAAACATAGTTAATTGTACACTGTTACAGAAAAGTATATGTTGTGTGATAATATGCAGAAATCTCTATCAGTCAGCACTTCAGCAATATCTATCATATGACTGATGGTCATAGTACTATAAATTCCTAAGATGCTTTCAACATCAAAGACAAAATTAATGTTTAGTGCATATGTTACATTTTATTACATCCTAGTTCTTTGGAAATTAGTAATTTATTGATAAAATAAATGGCAACTTTCTGTTAAAACAACCTACTATGTAAAAATGTAATAACATGAGAAAATGTTTTGTGTTTTTAGAAGGAGAAACACTAAAGAAATACAAATGCAATGACTGCCTTATCTTGTAAACATGCCTCCTGAGGCATTTCTTTATGGCATTTAAATTTCAATTAAAAATTGTGAAACTGGAATTGAGATAAACTTACTGACAGACTCAAGTTTCCTATTCTCTCAAATTCTATGTACATCACATGGTTCATTAGGTATGTAAAGGTGTATCTGATATCAAAGTATAGAAAGCAATAGGTAATAAGAAGAAAGTAAAACACATGAACACAGACATACACAGACATGTTACTGAAAGTAAACTATAACAATACATATTAACCTTAACCCCTGACTTTCCTCCTCAACAGTTGGCTTGAGAAAAATTATTGAAATAACTGAACTTTCTTAACTCTAAACTTGAGATATACAGGGGGAAAAAAATAATAGAAGAGTGCTGCATAGTAAAAATATAGTGAATACACCAAAGCTAAATGGGAAAATACAAATTAGGAAACATTACTTCTGAACTGGCCAATGCTCCAAACACCATTGGACTCATTTAGTTTTTAGTAATAGCATGTATGTTGCTGACATTCTTCTCTTATCACACACTTTGATCTACCATCACAAATTATTTCTTACTGTTTTTTTTATTAATGAAGTATTCAAAAATAAAACTATATCCATGGCAGAAATGAATCTGGGCCATACAAACAACTCTGCGCAGAGAAGTTACGTAATGCCAGGAATATAAATGAAGGGCAGTGTGACACACAAAAAAGGGGGTGGACTGAATTCCGAGTGGACTTAGTAGGTTATTTGCTTTCTCTGAGCTTCAGTTTCCTCACCTGTAACATTCAGATTAACACCAACTACATTACAGGATTACTAAAAGGTTTAACATTAATGTAACTAAAGCACCTAAAACACGTACCTGCACTGTCTAGGTAATAATGTGTTTGATAAATAGCAACAGTTACTATGCTTACAGATATTAAATTAATCAATGAATAAGAACTCATCACTGCCTCTGGCACTACCTTTACCTCCTGTGCCTCTCAGGCCCTTGAGTGTAGCTTGAAACTTTTTATCCAAATTAAACAGCATAGAAATAATAATAGCTATATGTCAGGCACTGTACTAAACTATTTACATGGATTATTTCATTTAATCCTCACGGCAATCCTCCCATTGGTAAGGTAGGAACTATTATTAACCTTCTTTTACAGATTAGAAAATTTAGGCTTACAAAGATTAAATAACTTGCCTAAGGTCATACCCACGGTAAAGCCTGATTTCAGAGCCTGCATACTTAGCAATTTTGCTATGCTAAAAAGAAATATTACTTTTAATTCAATAATGTCAAAATAGCAGTCACCTACTATCCAAAGCTGTTAAAGAATTTTTGAAACACATGAATCAGACAACTTGTATCAGAATCTATGCTAGAAGATTCTCACCAGTTTCCACTTTTTCATTCAAATCCAACCCAATCTCTTCCCAAAGAAAATCTGAGGTGGCTAGAATTCCAATTCCTAATAATTTAAGTGCCAAGAAAGGTGATCTTATAGCAGTTCACCAACTGCTTATCTTCTGATAAAGTAGTTATTAGCGCTCTTCACACGAGCAAAACAAAACCCAAAGTGTGACTTGGACTGGGCCTGCAAAAATACATCTCTTCACTTGAGAACTGGATCAGCAACTCCGCCATGCATACCACAAAGCACTCTTAAATCCATAAAATTCAACTTGAAAAGATTAGTTAGGAACCAGGAGTGACTGCGTGAGGAAGGACACCTTCCAAAAGTTTCCCCAGATTTCCAGGGCAATCTACAAGCCTTCCTTTTCTTTTTCAATACACCCCCCAAGGCAGCCCTCCAAACTAAGGGGTGTAGCTGGGAAAGCAGAGCCCTGCCTGGACTGGAGAGAACAAACAGGGAAGAGTCTGTAAACTTTGCTAGAGTGCAAAATGACCGTCTGTGTCGTTCTCTTTCCAAGGTCAGTGACTTCATTAATTCTTCCAAAGGATGGTGTTGAGTAATCAAGTGACCCTATATGTGCTCGGCGCCTGGGGATAAGGGTACCCCTGGAGACCTTCAACTAGCTTCAGGCTCTGATCTCCCTCTCGTTTCTAAAGCAGACCAGTAACGGCTCGATACCTCTTCCCCAACCTACTAGGTCCGCACCTGCCGTCCCCCGCCCCTGCACACCTGTTGCCCCTCGCACCGCTCCAAGGTGGGCTGGAGAGGGCAGGCAAAACCTCACCTTGACAGCCCCAGGGACCAATCAGAGGACACGGCTCTCGCGGCGGGCCAATCGCAGTGTCTTGGATCCCGCAGCTCCGAGACCCGACCAAACCAGCGCTTCGACTCGGCGGAGCGCCGGAGGTCCTCGAGCCCGCAGACTGAGGCGCGGCAGCCCCGAGAAGGCGAGGAAAGGCTCGCGAGGAAAAGAGAAGACAAACAGAGAAGTACTCACCCGCCCTGGCGCGGGATGGTCACTTCTCCCTGCAGGGTGACATCTCGGTTCAATCTGTGCGAAGCTGGCACGCCCCTGACCAACTGCCGCTGCCTCCGCCTGGTCTCAGGGCTCGCCGCGGTTCGCCGCCTGTTTCGAAAGGACCAATCAGAAGGCGGAGGGGGCGTGGCCGGGAGCACGCGACCCGCGCGCGCGTCTCAGTCAGCCGGGTGCGCCCCGCCTTCCACCGCTTGGAGTCTCCCAAGTCTGGTGCCCAAGCCCCGCTTTCCACGGAAAAGCGAAGTGGCTTGGTCACGGGGCACGTCCCCCCCATCTGGCCCCTCGGCGACCTCAACAGCCCCGATATTTGTCCCGATAGGCAGAAGAGGTGAATCAACGTCGTCTGTGAGCATCCTGGAGAGTTGCAGGGTAGAGTTCAAGGGTGTTGCCCTGAGTCTTACCCAGATCTGTTAAGAGCCCCTCCCAACCGTAAACCACTGGAGATCTGGCTGTAGTGAGGGCGCCACGGTTTCCGGAGACAAACTGTCACCTAGTAGGAATAGGAGTCCTACGGAGAAACCTTCCCGACAGAGGTCCCTCTTCCTGTGAGGGTTGGTGTTGAAAGATGGAGAGTATCCTGTAGCTGCGGACCACAACTGGAAGCAAACAGAGGATGTTGACTGTTACTTCAGGAAACACACGAGAAGGGGGCGGGGGGTGGTAAAAAATTAACCTCATCACAATGAGGGACGCTTACTCGCTCGGAGGGTTGAAATAGAGCAGAGACTGGACTTCAAGGTAGCAATAAATAGGTCTCTTATAACTGTAACTGCAATGTGACTTGTTAATAGTGGGGGGGTGGGGAATCAGTGGCCAAAAGCCTGGAGGTCCAGATCCTTTCCTCTCAGTTCGATTTTATCAGATCATATCACCTCTCTGGTCCTCAGTTTCCCATCTGTAAAATGAGCGCGTTGATCTGGAATGATGTTCTCTCTCTAGAATTTATTCCTTCATTCACTCATCAAAAACAATCAGGAACGGGGCAACTGGGTGGCTCAGTCCTTAAGTGTCTGCCTTCAGCTCAGGTCATGATCCTAGGGTCCTGGGATGGAGCCCTGCGTGGGACCCCCTGTTCAGCAGGGAACCTCCTTCTCCCTCTCCCTCTGCTGCTCCCCCTGCTTGTTCTTGCTCTCTCTGTCAAATAAATAAAATCTTTAAAAAAAAAGAAAACAAAAACAATGAGGAGGTCCTGCTGCTGCTTTGCTGAGGGACTAAAATGAAGAAGACAGTCCCTGCCTTCAAAGTGCTCAGCGTGGTAAAGGCTCAGTGGAGGTCCGAAAAGGAGAGAACACCTAACAGTCTTGGAAGGTGATGGTCAGAGGTTTGAAAGGAGCTGAGTTTTGAAGGATGATTAGGAATCTAACAAGAGCAAGGATAATGGGGGATAAGGAGTGCTTTCCAGGCAAAGAGAACACATGGTTCCAGACATGTGAGAGCACCTGGAATGTTCTGGGAATAGTAGTTTTGAATGACTAAAGATTAGGGATTGGGAGATAGATCAAACTGGAAGAGTAGGCACAGATGAAAGGTCTGGTAGGTGCTGAGGAGTTTAAAATTTTCCTTGCAGTCATTTGGTTTATAAAAGGGAATGATTGGTTATAAAAAGGGAATGATATGATGGTATGTTTTAGAAAAAAAAAACAAAACAATTTCCAAGGATTTTTGAAAAACAGAGTGAGACTGGCGACAATTCTGAAAACTAAAAGTTAACAATTACCTAAACTAATTCAAAAGGGATGGAGAGGAAGAGGCCTCTGGAGATACCTAAGAAGCTGACTTATCTGGACTTAGTAATCATGTCATAATGGTGCCAATCTAAGAAACACAGGGAAAACAACCATGGGGAAAGAAAACTGCACTTTGGTTTGGTGTGTGTTCAGGTTGAAGTGTGAGAGGAACATGCAGGTAGAGGTGCTCAGAAGGGATTTGATTGGTTGGTGCAGGAGATAGATATTTGAGAAGTTAATTCAACAAGTACTTGCCCCACACCAGACTCTATCCTAGCACAAAGGGTCCTGTTCTCACAGAGCTTACATTCTGGGGTGGGGCGGGTAAGATCGTCATCCAAAACTTGACATGTAAGTGGTAATTCAACCTGATGCCCTATAGTGGGCCTTCTTTTTACTGAATTGATCCCAGAACCCTTTGGTGTCCCTGACTACAATAGATCAATTGTCACCTATTGTTCAAATAAATGTATGTTTTATAGTGTTTCTGTTTAAAACTAAGGACAATTTGTCATATTACTTCATGTAGCCAAATTTCCAAGTGGAGTAGTAGCTTTAAATTGGACTTATTGAGTACTAATATCAAAATCTGTACACTTCTCTACAGAACTTTAAGAGTTGTTTGATGAGACATTAGTTAACAATTTTTTCTTACATGCATACTATGTGCCTAAGCATTTGAATACCACTTATTAAAAATTGAAAGTATGCTATACTTATATATGTACATAAACACTCTCTCTCTCTCTCTCTCTCTCTCACACACACACACACACACATCCCACTTAATATTTCTAAACCATTTACTGAAACTTTGACAGCAGGGTATTTTATGCTTTCTTTTTATTCTCATTGTCTATGTAGTTTGTCTTGGTAACTGCTGTACCTTATAAAGATACAAGACAGGAGGAAAGTGAATCTGCAATCAAAAAGTCTAAGCAAATCACTTCTCTTTAAGCCCATATCCCTTACTGGTTAGATGTGTACATTGGGTGAGGAGTTCCGTTCTAAATTCTTTGATTCTTGTTGCTTTTCCCTTCTGTATAATAAGAAAGTTCTCTTGTTGCTTTCTTAACCTCATTTTTATTTCCCAGTTAGTACCATTTTAGTTCCCAGTTAGTACCTCACTCCCTAAGTGCACTTACCATCTCACCTATCTTGATTTTAACACTACAATTAGTAATTGAAGGTTCTACCTAATGAGGTGTAATCTACTTTCATGTGTAGATTTTCTAATTGGTGGTTAGGTTAATAGCTATATTTTAGAGGTTCTTACTTTACTTGAAATTGCCATGGTTGCAACATGCAGAGCAAGCTTCACCAGTCTGTTTTCATCAGATGATAAAGTCTATTAGTTATGACTTTGCCAGAATTGTGAAGATGTGCCCCCACTTTAAGAAAGCACCATGCTTGGAAATCTAAATTTAAGTTATTACATTAGGAATAATCACTTATCTGACTAATCAAACGGAAGAGCCTCTCAAAATCATATACCCCTTGGATGTTGAAATATGATTTGGCTTTTTCACAGCCCTGCAAGAATGCTCTATTGCTTAAAATATACCAGAGTTACAAAAATAAACTCAAAATGGACTAAGGGCTTAAATGGGAGACCCAAAATCATAAGAATCCTTGAAAAGAACACAGGCAGTAATTTTTCTTACATCGGCCGTAGCAACATTTTTCTAGATTTATCTCCCGAGGCAAGGGAAACAAAAGCAAAAATAAACTATTGGTTCTACAGCAAAATAAAAAGCTTCTGCACAGCAAAGGAAACAATAAAACTAAAAGGCAGCATAGAGAATGGGAGAAGATATTTGCAAATGGCATATCTGATAAAGGGTTAATATCTGAAATATATAAAGAACTTATACAGCTCAACACCAAAAAAAACAAACAATCCAATTAAAAATGGGGAAAAAACATGAACAGACATTTCTCCAAAGAAGACATACAGGTGGCCAACAGACACATGAAAAGATGCTCAACATCACTTATCATCAGGGAAATGCAACACCACAATGAGATATCACCTCACACCTGTCAGAATGACTAAAGTCAGGGTACCTGTGTGGCTCAGTTGGTTAAGCGTCCAACTCTTGATTTTGGATCAGGTCGTGATCTCAAGGTTGGGAGTTGAGCCCCGCATTGGGCTCCATGCTGGGTGTGAAGCCTGCTTAAGATTCTCTCTCCCTCTCCCGCAGCCCCTCCCCCAAAGCCCCCTCACTTAAAAAAAAAAAAAAAAAGGAATGGCTAAAGTCAAAAATACAAAGAACCATAAGAAATATAAGAAGCAACAAGTGTTGGCAAGGATGTGGAGAAAAAGGAAATCTCATGCACTATTAGTGGGAATGCAAACTGGTGCGGCCACTGTGGAAAACAGTTGGAGATTCCTCAAAAAATTAAAAATAGAACTACCATATGATCCAGTAATTACACTACTGGGTATTCACTCAAAGAATACAAAAACACTAATTTGAAAAGATATATGCACCCCTATGTTTATTGCAGCATTATTTACAATAGCCATTATGGAAGCAGCCCAAGAGTCCATCAATAGATGAATGGATAAAGAAGACATGATAGATAGATAGATAGATAGATAGATAGATAGATAGATAGATAGATGATAGATAGATGGTAGATAGATAGATGATAGATAGATAGATGATATAGATAGATAAATAAATGATAGATGATAGACAGATAGATACACACACATATATATATATATATACAGTGGAATATTACTCATCCATAAAAAAGAATGAAATCTTGCCATTTGCAACAACATGGATGGATCTAGAGAGTATAATGCTAAGTAAAATAAGTCAGAGAAAAGACAACTATCATATGATTTCACTCACATGTGGAATTTAAGAAAACAAATGAACAAAGAGAAAAAGAGACAAACCAAAAAACAGACTCTTTAACTATAGAAAACAAACTGATGGTTACCAGAGGGGAGGTGGTGGGGGGTTGGGTGAAATAGGTGAAGGGGATTAAGAGTACACTATTCTTGAGGAGCACTGAGTAATATATAGATTTGTTGAATCACTATATTGCACCCCTGAAACTAATATAACACTGTATGTTAAGTACACTGGAATTAAAAAAAAAAAAAATAGTTGTTGATTTTTTTTTTTTTTTTCTTTTGATGGGTTTATTAGTTGTTTTTTTCTGCATTTTGTGGCTGCTGCTGCTGGTTGCATTTAATTCCTTGACATTATTGAGTGTCAATCTATGGATTATACCTTGTGTGAAGTACTGGATAAAATTTGGGGGCAATAGAGGGCTTGATTTATTCATAATTAACTAAACTACTCATTCAGCAGATAATCTATTGAGAGCCAACTACATTAAAAACAATACTAAGCTTATCTTAAAGAAATGTTACAGATTTGCATTAACAAATAATATGTATAAGGAATTCAATGATATAAAATTTGATAACAACAGTTGTTGATAACAAAATTTGATAACAACAGTTGTTGTATCTATGTAGTGGATTGAATAGTGTGCCCCCTCCCCAAAATTCATATCCATCTAGAACCTCAGAATGTGACCTTATTTGGAAATAAGATCTTTACAAATGACCCCCCTCCTCAGTTTTGATAATTTGCTAGTATGGTTCACAGAACTCAAGAAAACAGTTTACTTACTATTACTGGTTTATTATAAAGGGTACAACTCAGTAATAGCCAAATGGAAGAGGCACAAGGCTAGGTATGGGGGTGGGGGAGAGGACATGGAGCTTCCGTGCTCTCTCCAGCACACTGACCTCCCAGCACCTCAATGTGTTCATCAACCCAGAAGTTCTCCAAACCCGTCATTTAGGTGTTTTTATGGCAGACCCATTACATAAGCATTATTGATTAAATCCTTGGCCATTGGTGATTGACCTCAATCTCTGGGATCATCTTCCTTCCTCAGAGTCTGGGAATGAGGCTGAAAGATCCAGCTCTCTAATCACATGGTTGGCTCCTCTAGCAATCATTCCCCATCCTGAAGCATCTACAGCCCCACTCCCATCACCTTATTAGCATAAACTCAAGTCTGGTTGAAAGGGGCTTGTTTTGAATAACAAAAGATACTCCTTTCACCCCATCAGGAAATTCCAAACATTTTAGAAGCTCTGTGTCATAACTGGAGACAAAGAACCTACATTATTTCTTATTTTATCACAATTAGTTTTCCACATGAGAAGAATTATTATTTACTATTACAAGGTCTTAACTATGTGAATAAATCTGCACCTACATGATAAACTCCTAGCTCTGTCTACAGTGCTCCCTCAGTTCCAGTTCATTTCCCATCACTTTCCCTACAAGGCATCTGCCTTGTAATCTGGGAAACACCAAACCACATTCAATTCCTCAAACTGGATCTCCTCCTTCAGGCATTCAGAAATTGACTTCTCTGTCTGAAGTGTCCTTTCTTTACCACCCCTCTTCCTTGGTGGGCCTGCAACTTCCCACTTTTCATTCATTAGCTCAATCCCTTGAGATGGTAGGCGCTGGTATCTTCATTTCACAATGGTGAAACTGAGGCTCAGGAAGGGTTGTGCTAAGCGTTGTCTCTCCCCAGATTACTTGTGCTTTTTTAAAATCTGCACAACTCATCACCCCCTGCTTTTGCTCCTGCCACTCCTTTCACCTTGAACCCCCTTCCCTCTCACCCTGATCCAAGGAAGTCCTGGCTACCCTTCCAAGTCCAAGGGAATTGCCACCTTCTCCATGAGACTTGCCCAGTGAGCCCACAGAACTTGCCTCTGCACTTCTTTGTAAACCCCTCCAGGCAATTACTGTGTCCTAAGGATCTTGTACTTAGTGAGGACACAAATCTTCTTGTTGTAGCAAGTGGAATCCAACTAATGCTAGTCCTACCTCATTCCACTATGTTTAGGACTTTGGCGTGCTAAGCAAGCTCCATTTTGTCTGACTTCAGGAGAAAGGGACATATAAGCCCATTACTTATAGAAGGTGTTTTATTGTATTCACCAAAGGATAATGGGGAGAAGAATGCAACAGTATAACAATGAATGAAGGAAATGAAATAATTCCTGCTTTGGGGAAGTATACAACAGCTGTGCACCCAGCTGTACGAGTGTTTTCCAAAAGCAAAACAAAACAAACCAAAAAAAAAAAAAAAAAAAAAAAGATTAATTATATGCACTGAAGCGAATAGTGAGTGCTCTGAAGAGAGAAAAGGGAATATCCCATCATGGGAGTTGTCTGCATTTGTAAATGCTGCTTCAAGATCCTAACTGCAAAAGGGTTTGCTTGAGGGAATACTTTATGTGAGAATCATTAATTTTTCTGTATGTTATCTCTTTGAACTTCAAAGAAAATGAAATGATCCAAGGGCTATTACAAATAAATGAATATTCACCAGGACTTCTCCAGGGATGAGAAAAACACTTGTGTTATGAGAGTTTATCTTTTTGTTAATTACCCATCACCGCCCCCCCCCCCAGACACACATACACCAGGCCCAATAGGATGTGATTCACCATTTAAAGATATGGGTTTGTATTTTTCAAATTTTGTTCCAGAAGAAAAGCCTGTTGCCATTATGTTCAGTTTATTGCCAAAATTGAACACAACTCTGATAAAATGTATGCAAATAAGGTAAGATGAAGAGCAAAATGAAATTTTCCCTATTTCAACAGAGAGAGGTGAAGAATGATCAATTTAATTAGGCAAACAGGGCATGCCAATTAGAATGAAAGAGTCCCTGAAGCCTTGTAAAATACAATGTAAAGAAAGTCATCCTATCTAGCTCTATATTTACAACTGTGGAAGTTATGTAATTACTGCATAAATATTCATCAAAATTCTTGTGTGAAACCAGGTACAAATGAAATAAAAGAAAGTTATACATCAGATTTATATTATGAGGGAAATAAAGAGCTAGATGCTATTGCCCCTTTGATGCTCATCACTGCACATCCCAGATTTCACAGAGAAGTGGGGTAAACTTATGGTCATTTACTCTCCATGACATCAGCATCTCTGCATGGTGATGATTGAAAGTCCGCAACTCAGTCAATCGACCCAGGAGACAGGCAAAATGTTGAGGATTTTCAGGCTGATAAATCTTGCACAACTTTTGGAGCACATCAAGCAGTGGTTCCTGAAGCTTCTCTACTGCCTCTCTGTCCTTTATGTATTGTCTGTCTGTTTTGATGTTTAAAATATAAAGACAAAATTAAAAAGTGGAGAAGTGTTAATTTGGCATAATTATAGCAACAGTAACTTGCTTACAATGTAACTTACAAATGTGCACTTTTAAATGTACATAAGTGTTTAACTTGATGAATTTTCACACACACACACACGTATGCATGTAATCACAACTAGATCAAGATATAGAACATTTATTGCCCCCCCACCAGAAGACTCCCTAAATTCTCCTTCTAATCTATGCCCCCAAAGGTAACCCATATGGTGGACATATGTATCATTTCTAGTAGGCATATTCTAAGTAGTGGAATTGCTGGGTCATAGAGTATATATGTGTAACTTTAGTAAGTATGGCCAAAAAGTTTTTCTTTATTTTAATTATTTGTTTTATGGTAAGACAAAGTAACAACTAGTTTCTGCCTTGATATTATGATAAAGATGGTTTAAGGCTAACATTGAAATTATGCTTTACAAATCATGAACGTGGCATCACTCTCAGATTATTAAAATAATCCAAAAATACAGACAAATTTTATGTGCAGAGATATCCATTTTGACATTGTTTAAAACAACAGAAAAAAGGAAACATCCTGAATATCCAAACATGGTAACAAGTAAACAATTGTCCATCAATATGATGGATACATGTATTTCAAAAAAGTTTTACTGATATAATTTTCTTTGAGAGAGAGAGTGCATGCATGGGCACACAGAGGGGGAGGGGCAGGGGGAGAGGGAGAGAGAGAATCTTAAGCAGGCTGCGTGCCTAGCACAGAGCCTAATGGAGGGCTTGATCTCACAATCCTGAGATCATGACCTGAGCCGCAATCACGTCAGACACTTAACTGACTGAGCTACCCAGGTGCCCCATTACTGATATAATTTTTTAATGACATGGGAAAATAAACTTAAGAAAAGGATAGTATGTTCTCTATTATTTTAAAAAGTATGTAATTCCATTTAAGTCCCTGTTCAAATACCAACCCCTCAGAAAAGCCTTTCCTGACTACTAATAATAGTAACATTCTGCCACTCTCTTTCCTTATACCCTCATCTTTATATATATATATTAGCATTACCACCTCCTGAAAATTATTTTTGTTTCCTCATTTATTGTCTTTCTCACCCTACTGGAGTGCAAACTCCATGCAGCTGTCTCCTGCCCGTTTCTTTACTGCTATATCCCCCAATGTCTGGAACCATGTTTAGTGCTTAGTAGGTGTTCAAAATGCAATTATTCAATGAATGAGTGTGATGTTTAGAAAAAAGGCTGAGAAGAACTACACTGAAATATTAACAATGATTCCATTTGAGTGGTGGGATTACAGGCCATTTTACTTTTTTTGTGTGTTGCTGTGTCTTCCAGTTCTTTAAGAAACATTATTACTATTATTGTGGAGAGGGAGTAGAACAAACAAATGGCATAAAAATAAAAATGTAACAATGAAATTACCTGGAGAGAGGATAACAATTGCTGTAAGCAGGGCATACTCTTCCTGAGTCATTTTCAATTCTGCAATGCTTTTATAAAAACTAAACATAGGTGTTATGTACTCATCAGAGATACCTATGGGGGAAAGATGAAAAATTACAGAGGCATAATAAAATTTTTGAGTGACTAAAAAGTGTAAAACTATAAACACATTGTACATACATGCACATGTTAATATTTATGCACAAATGCACAAATAATGACTACATATTATGTGTCCAGTCAAAGGCAGGTCATCGCAAATATGGTCAGTTAACAAAATCCTCAAAATATCACCTAATCAGTGATTTGTGTGTCCCTGATTTTAGCAGTGCTTTTGTTTCAGTCACTGCTGTCCGACAATAAATGATAATGTTCTCAAATTGCCCAAAGACTCTCCCAACTTCACTATTTTCTAGATAGGGTTTGGTTAATCTTTTTAATATTAATATCTATAATCATGGTATAGGTAGCATCTTAAACAACCAACAAAAAATTATTGTTCTTAACCCCAGAAGTATAAACATCTGCACTTAATACATCAGCTAGAGTTCTTCTCAGAGTCCATTGTCTACTAGGGCATTGGTACTTGGCTGTTCTCTTCTAAGTCAATACACCCAAAATCAAAAATACCATGTACAGATCTAAACTCCTCATCTTCCTCAAAATCCATCCCATTCCTGGTATTCCCATTCTCAGTGACTATTATCTTCACCCACCCATCTGCCCCTGCCTGACAACTGAGACTCGGCCCTCTCTCTAACTCGGGCAGGTGCCGAGTCCTATGATTCAACCTGCTACCTCTCCCTGGGTGCTCCCTCTCCTCTCCATGACACTGGGAATTGATTTCCCTTTAAGTCCTTATTTCTTTCCATCTGGATTACTACAACTGCCTCCTCACTGGTCTTCCTGTCTTCAGTTCAGTCCCAGAATCACAAAATTCAAATCATACCCTGTCCCCGCAATTCTTACAAACCTTCAAAAACTCCCAGTGGCTTTTGTCATAAATGTTCTTCCTTTTTACATGGGAAATTCCAGGACCTGTCCCCTGCCTATCCCACTACCCACTACTCACCTACATGATAATACTAGTAGGATCCACATTTATTAAGTACTCATTATGTATTAGGCACTGTTCCAAGCACTTCTTATGCTACAATTCATTCAATCTTCTTAATACTCCATGAGATGAGCACCAAGAAATTATATAATTTGCCCATAGACACACGGTTGGTGAGATGTGGAATCAGGATTTGAACCACAGCTAGCAGACTCCAGAGTCCTGGCTCTTAGCTGTCACTAAGCTGCGTCACCTTTCTATCATCCAGCCATGTTCAGCCACTTGGAGCTCCCTAAATTACTCACACTGCCCGGTTTTTATATTCTCTCTACTTGGAATATCCTCCTTCTCCTTTATCTAGATTAAACCTCTTCGTAACTTAAGACTCCTTTGTGTCACTTCCTCCACTCATTCAACAAGTATTAATTTTGTGCTTGTTCTGTGCATAGCTCCACTCCAGAAGAGCTTTGACTGCAGAATTACAGAGAAAAGAAGGAGGAGGAGAAGGAGCAGGAGGAAGAGGAGGGGAGGAGAAGGAGGAGGAGAAAAAGACCATAGGAATGAAAAATAAAAAGACTGTGATGTGACTTATGGATGAATTAAGATGAGGATGAATTTCCCAGAATTGGTCTACACTAAAATCGACTGCTCTATTCCATCTCCAACCAGACCTAGAGCCATACAGCTTTGGCCAAACCAAACTAGAATATAGTTGGATTCCAGACACTAAAGAGTACAATTATCATCTAATATTATGCTTCACAGAGTCAGAAAGTCTAAATCCTTACCTTTAGAATAATCTAAAGAGTCTTCCCAAACTGAATCCCCGGTCTTTCTCTCTTTAGTCAGAATGTCACACTTTTCTTCCCCGTTGACTTTTGATTCTTTAATTGACCCCAGTGGGCTCTCTTTACAATAGTGTCTTTGTTAAGCAACTTGGGTATTACATCATGTGGAAGATTCCAACTTTTACAGATTGAACTGAATACCCATGACTAAACTAGATACAACTTAAAAATGCAGAAGGCTGAAGTATGTGAGCCTGGGAATACCAGTCCTGGTTTCCAACAAACATGGAGGTTGAGTTAGTGAGCCAGCTCTGAGTTTGAAATCTGACCTATGACTTGATGTTGGTCACAGTACCTAAACTTTCATAAGCCTCAGTTTCTTCATCTGTGAAATGTGAACTATAACAATAGCATTATATGAGATAATATATGTGTAGTGCTTAGCATAATACCTGGTTGATAGCAAACCCTCAATAAATGTTAGAGCAAATACTATTATTGTTATTCAGGAAATTGGATCAATTTATAGATCATTAGTTCATTTTTATCTCAGTTCACCTTAATTTTAGTTAGATTATGCTTATTTACTTTTGTGTTTACAAAGCTATGTTTTTGTTTTGTTTTTACATTCTGCACTTTCCTAGAGATGAATACAAATTGGCTGATCGGTGATTTGCTTCAGTATTTTTCTAGGTGTTAAAGCTAAACTAAGATCTATATTTTCCTGGTAAGGTTGTTTGTTTGTTTTTTTTTCCACTTTAAAAAAGAAAAATGGCAGTCTTTAGGCTTTCCTCAGCATTCAGGGACTACACCCATCATTTGTGGCTACCTGAAATAATAACTCATGACCATGCTATTTTTTAAAATAGTATACATACAAGGATTTGGCGATAATATTAAAGGCAGCTGATTTGAAAATATTTAATTTTTAGAAATCATCTTTGACTACCTAATTTCCTATTTTGTCTTTCTAAATCCGCATTAACCTTCCAAAAATGCTACCTCCGTTAGCTATCTAACTATAGCTAATACTTTTGAGGAGAAAAGAGGTAAAGATATTTGTTATGATTGTTCATAATGTACATATTGTACAAGCTAACAGTGAATATAGTGAAAATGTAGAAAATAATAGAATTTTTAAAAAATAAATTTCCTACAGCATAGATCAAATATAAATGCATTTAGAATTGGAGTTAATAATCAGAATTAACCACAGCACCATCAACAAAGGGGTGTTTTAAGTGTTTATGGACCAGAAATTTCTAACCTAAGAAATGTAACAATAATATCATTCCAAAGGGGTAATCTTTTCTTTTTCCCTGCCTCCTCCTTTCTGGAGATATGCTTCAAGTTTGTTTCATTTTTTGCTCCTATGCCCAATTAGCTGATTTTTGGCCACAAGGGGGGGCTATTTTCTAACTTAAGGAAGTTTAAAAAAAAAAAAAAAGTATGTTTCTGCTCCTGTTTCATGCTTTGCCTTTTTTAAAGAAAGAGGTATGTACCTGAACAATTAATTGTTCAATAATCAAAAATAGTCTTTGAGAGAAAAACTACTTGATAGAATTAACTATGCTATTTTAAGTTATTTTGAATGTAAATGTCTTTTATTTCCTAATTCACTTCCAAGTTTTGATTGGGAACAAAAAATAAAGCAGAAGGATGTGTGTGTGTGATACAAGAATACATATTATATAAGACACCATTCCTGGTATTTTAAATACCTCTATCTGATTTATCATACTTGATGGGATCAAGATAGATCAAGAATCTTACTAAAAATGATGCTTTTTGCTCAAAATCATGTAATTTGACATTTTCCTAGAAATGACACCACCCCATAGCATAGAAGTTAAGGTATAAGTCTCTGACATGCCCTACAAAGCAATGCTTGCCTTCTGCTTTCCTTTCAAACCTAAGCTGTCTCCATCCCAGTAGTTTCTCTATGAGCTAATGACACCAAATCTTGGTTCCTGAAGCTGATTCATGTCACTGTCTACACAATTTCTCTACCTCCCTCTCCCCCCAGTCCCATGGCCAATGTACTATGGCAGAGGCGGACTGAAGCTCCAGCCCAAGGTCCAGCCACTGTTGGTCTCATTTCTCTTGTCAGAGGTTGATCTAGTCAGCGACAGTACAATTTTGACCAATGAGACAAAGGGGAGTCTACTCGGGAGGTCTCAAGAAAGATTTCTATACTCAGGAAGAGGTCATTAAGTTTCTTCATTGAGTTTCTTTTTCTTTTGGCCACTGTTGCACCTAGATGTGATGCCTGGAAACGCTGTGGCCAGGAAGAGAATCAGCCTGAGGGCAGAGCCAATACACCAAGGATAGCGGAGCAGAAATTTGAAAAAGACCTGTCCTTACTTTTTAGGCCATATTGAATTGGATTTTCTGTAATCATCAGCCAAGGGCATCCTAACAGATAGTTCCTCTAAAAATAAGATACATTTTTAAAGTCTTCATGCTTTTTTGCCTGAAATATAAGGCAAACCCTGTTAGGCTAGGACATACCACTCATGTTTCAAGGCAACATTCAAATTTTGCTTTCTCTGTGGAGCTTTCCCTGTGTCAGTGAAGCAGAATTAGTTGCTTTCTTCTCTAGGTCCATTTCTATTGCAGCTATCACAATTCATATCTCTCCTTCCCAATAGAGTGTGAAATGCCAGAAAAAATTCTATGAGAACAGGAACCAATGCTGTATTCCTGGTGCTCGACACACTGCCTGACCACTAAAGGGTGCTCCATAGATGTTTCTCACTCATCTCTGTATCCTCAGTTACCAGCATCCTATTGGAGACATGGTAGAAATTAACAAATGTTTGTTAAATTGGGCAATATTCTGTTTTGCTAGTTCCCTGCAATGAAGGTGACATAGTTGTGAGACATGATGGGGCAAGGGATGCCCTTAAGACAATGGAGACATTCTCATGGTGTTAAGAGATTGGACCCTAACCTCTACTTGAACTGCTAAATTCTACACAGAGAGTCATTTGTGCCATACTGTTGGCCTTAAGTGAAAAGCTGCCATCAAGTTAGCAATTCAAGAAACAATTACTTTCAAAATAAAATATTTAATTTGAAATATTTAATAAATAACATGCTTCCCATTAATCCTAGTGGCTAAAGGTTATGTGGCTAAGTTAGATTTCACTGGTGCTTAGGAGTTGCCAGGGTTTGGATTGTCAAGTTCCAGATTCGTCTCAACAAAATTCACCAATTTTTGTACACCAGCTGTGTCCCAGGCACTGTGATAATGCTGGGAATAACCTTCTAGCAGTCAACAGATTAATGGAAGAAGCAGATACATAAATAAATTCATATTGTCCAATACTGGACAAGTATAAAAGGCTTAGGGAACACAGCTGAGAGCCAATGAAAATGCTGACTCCTATATTAATTTAATACTTTCTTATTTTGAAAATGTCTTTTTCCTACAGTTTGAACCCCACATTTGTCTATGCCAAAATTACATGACCACTTTTAAAAGCAAAATGAGGTGTTAAGAACTCTAAATTTTGACTTATGCATTTACTTTTCTTATAAATATTCTGTTATTTGTTCTTAACATTTCCAACCCTTTTTTCAAAGTCAGTATCTGAACCGATAATCAGCTTACATCAGCTTCTTTAGAAAAGTTAGTTCTTAAAATTGTTTTCATTTGTTGCCGAAGCTAAAGCAGTGAAATCATGTGTATTTAAAGAGCAGAAAAACAAGCCCAGTATACTGCACAGAGCACACTTGACCATGCTACTGTAAACTAGCTACAACTCCATCATGCTAATAAGGATCTCTCATTTCTCTGACCTCCCTGATTCTATTCACTTTATCATTTACCTAAAGCCAATTGCAAATAGCTACCTGCTCCTTATATGTTCTCTCTCAACCAAAGGGCAGGAACTGTGTTTTACTAGGTCTTTTCATTCCTTACTAGCTGATAGTAGAGCAAATATTAGACCATGGTGAGTGACAGGTGCAACATATAGAAAGAGCACCGGGCTCTGAGTTGGATCACCTGCGTTCATCTCCTGTCAATCTGCTGATTAGCTGTGGGACATTGGGCAGGTCAGTTAGCTTCTCTAAGCCTGTTTTCTCATCTATAAAATAGGAGCATAACACCCACCTTTAGGGGCCATTGAGAATACAAATAAGATGATGTGTATAAAAGCGAACCATTACAAAATCACAAGATAAATATTGTCATCCTGATAAACACATATGAATTGAATATTTCATTTATGTCTGTTATGGGAATCAAAAAAGGTCAAAAATATCATAAATTTCAGAGGTTATTTATATTTGAAGTTAACAGAACAATTTGCATTGGTCTGTGAAAAGTTATTGCTAATTTCCTTAATGTTAAAATGTAAACTCATTCAATGTTAGCAATTTCAGTGCTGTCGTATTTTATGGTATCATATGATAATTCCTAGTTTTAATAAATATTTCAGCTTTAAAATCTAGTTTGCATAATAGTACATTAGGAATAATATAATTGAGGCACAGAATTATATAGAAATAAACCAACCACAGGTTATGTCAGATATAATGTTCTGAAGCCTCAATTAACATAAAAAAACACTATAATCCTCATTAAGTAAATGTATCTCAGGAGACAGTACTTTCGTGTATGTAATTGGGATTTAATAATAGCAAACAAAAGAGTATGAATTTGAAGAACAAGAAAGGAAATTTCACATTATATTCTTTAAAGAGTTCTGTAGGCATAGACAGGGCAAATTTGAGATGATATGTTTCTCTAGAATTAAATGTACAATAGAAAGAAGAATGTGTTATATTTGCATAAGAATAAAAAGTTATTCTGAAAGGTCATCTTGCAAGATCAGGTTTTTATGTGGTGTGTGGAAGAGCCAATGTTCCGAAAATCCACTCGGAGAAGCAAATTCATAAATATTAATAAATGGAAACATCATTATAGATAATAAAATACGAAGCAGCATGTGAGTTTGAATGGGTTTTATTGTCACAATATGTGGTTGATGTTTGGTTAAAGTAATCTATTTATGAACTAGAGGCACACATATTTATTTCTACAGTTCGTATTCTGGAAAATTTCATTCTTGAACTTTCCTGAAACTTGCAAAATCACAAGTTCTGAAACCTATGTTAATCAAGCAAGTTTTTTTTTTTCTATTTTAGTACCTATTTTTAACCTGCAAGACCCTCACAATTTCTCACCTAGTTATTGCATTGATTTCTTTATAGACTTGTCTCAATCCCTTTAAAACTTCCTTCATATTACTGCTTGAAAGACTTTTCTACAGTACTGCTATGGTCATGTCATATCTGCTCAGAAGATTACAAAGACTCCTCATTATACAAGAACTATATTAAACTATTTTTATGGTGTCCAATGTCCTTTAAAATCTAGCAGTTACTACATTTCACCTTCAGAAATACTATCTTTCAGCAATATCATGGTATTTGTGAATCCAACACATGGATGTTCTCACACCTCCACATCTTTGCACTTGCAATTTCTATATTATTATTTAATGGCTATAGCTCTTGGAATGCCTTTCTCAGACTTTTGTGGTTTGACAAGTTCTTAACCATCCTCCATGATTCACTTGTCAACTTCTTAAGCCTTTTCTGACTCACCAAGTAGACTCAGGGAAGGCAAGCACATCTCTCTGCTTCAATTTCATTTTGCATATACATCCCTCCTAGTCCCAATTACGCTGCACACTGTTTTGGAATCCTTTGCTTATACAACTTACCCATTAGTCTGTAAGTCCTCAGGGGACAAAGAACATATTTCCTCATCTCCATACCCTCAATAATTATACAGTGCTTGGCACAAATCAAGTATTCGATGTACATTTGTTGAATAGAAAGATCTCCTTTATTGTGCCTATTGATTGGTAACTCATTTCCCCCTCCTACTCAATGGACATAAAGTTTCAGTTAAGCAAGATGAATATCTGCTATACAATATGTACCTATAGGCAACAATGCTGTATTGTACACTTAAAATTTTGCTAATAGTGTAGATCGCAGGTTAAGTGTTCTTATCACAATAAAAATAAAAAATCAAGATACTCAAGTAGCTGCCCAAGTGACTGGCTAAACCAGCAGTCAGAAAAATTGATTAGTTAAGAGAAGACAAGCAGTAAGACTTATAGAACTGGATGGTACCTTGGAGGTTACCTGATTCAACCCTTCTCCCTTACCCCCAGCATCCTGGACGAATGGACAGATGAATGAACACACACACACACACACACACAAAATACATTCCAGACCACGTAAAATAAAATCTGTCCAGAATCAGAATCCATATTTCTTGATAATATACTGTCTTTCAAAGGGTGAAAATCTCCAACAATATATTTCTCAGACTCTTTCCCTTCTCTCCATTTCTTCTGGGAGCATGTTCTTGAAACCTCTTGCCTCCTGAGAGATGTCTCCCATCCTGGCTTATCCTAACATTGCTGGAAGATTTGTAAAGCATGACTGATGTTTTTCCTCCCCTGCTCAAAAATCTTCAATGTCTTCCTATTTCTTAGAAAATAAAGAATAAAGCCTTTATCCTAGCATTCAAGGCCCTCACCATTTGATTCTGACTTTTAAAAAAATTCTATTTCCCTTTGATGTAACCCTTAATCCAATCTAACTCAACTACTCATTCTTCTTTGTGTGCATAACCTGAGCTTTCTTGCCTCAGTCCTTTGTTTCTGTTGGTCCTTCTCTCTTATACCTCCACCCTGAATATTCATATCTAATATCATTCAAGGCCCAGCTTGCCAATGAAATCTTTCCAGAGCCTTACCAACTAGAAGTCACCCCTATCTCACTTTCCTTCCACATTTCATTAAAACTATCAATGTATAGTTCATGTCTTTCTACTAGACTATAAGCTTCCTAAGAGAAGGAAGATGCCTGATTCCTCTCTTCGCTACCTCCACAGTACCTTGCCCTTAAATATATGTTAAACTAATAAATCAATGGATATATATGAATAATGCATCTTTTTAAAATGTGCATTCTTTAAATCCATCAATGATGATAATTATGCTTTCAGTATTTAAGAGAAGAAAACACAATAATTATGGGATGGCTGCTTTTAAAAAATAATTTTCAATTTTTCAATTATTTTCCTTATATTGCAAATGCAGAACTTCCTAAAAACTTTCCTTCCAATATCTATTCTAAAACACTGATTTTATAAGTACTTAAACTTGTTCTAGTCATTCATAAAAAGATAATACTTTGTAAAGAAAAGATCTTGAGCCATCATTTCATTTCATTCATCCCTCCCCTCCCAATCCATATATAAAGCATCTCAGGAAAATAAAAACTTACCCTATTTTAAAACTCTTCTAAGATAAATTGCACAGAATTCCTGGAAATTTATTCCAATGTCTCTTAGCTCTTTCTGTCACAGTATTCCTCCATAGTAAGTTCAGCTCATACTATTATTTTATTTTGTCTATTGAGAGGCAGTGTAGTACAGTAGTTTAGACAGGGCTTCTAATGTCAGACTTCCCGTCTGTCTCTGGGAAAGTTATTAACCACTCTCTGTGTCAGTTTCCTTATCTATTAAATTTGAATAATAACAGTACTTATTTCATAGGACTTTGCAAGGATTTGATGAAATCATATATGTAAAGTATTTAGGACAGTGTCTAAAACCTAGTAAATGATGTATAAATGTTGCTAATAATAATTCCTTTTATTTTGCTTTGAATAGAGATGGGTAATAGTTTGATTCATAGTCATTCATACATGAAGATTTTGAACAAATGAATCTTTTTTTTTTGGACTGAATTATCTCAGCTCCTGTATGCTATGTTTTTTATCAGACTAATTTTCCAAACTTTAAAAAATTCCTCCTTTGGCCCTTAATCTTAATATATGGCAAAGAGTATTTTTGGTATTTTGCTAATACAACAAGGATTTTTGAACCAACCCTCTAAACAACTCAACTATTTAATTCTTACTTGGAGGAGCAAACTCTTTACCATTAACCAAATCACTTACCACTCTTCCGAATTCTTTCTTCCAGTAGGTCAGTATGTCCAGCTGGAAGTTTCTTATTGAAAATCTCAGCTGAACGGAGGAACATAGCTTCAACTGCAGACCCTTTCAGCAAAGCAATCTGATCTTCATGGTCCAAAGTCTGAAATCCTGGATGAAGGTGATAATCAAAGCAGTATGAGGGAATTGTGAATTCTATATAACAATATTTCATCATCACTATCATCCCCATTGATAAAGCATTTCCATAAAGTGATTTTATAATTGTTTTAAGATTGGGTATGTTGAGGTTCCGCTGCCCTCTTTCTCTTCAGCGAGGTGGCCGAGAGGTTTAGTGGCTGCTGCCAGCAGACGCAGAGATGCAGATCTTTGTGAAGACCCTGACGGGCAAGAACATCACCCTCGAGGTTGAGCCCAGTGACACCATTGAGAATGTCAAAGCCAAAATCCAAGACAAGGAGAACATCCCACCTGACGAGCAGCGTCTGATTTTTGCAGGCAAACAGCTGGAAGCTGGCCGTACTCTGTCAGACTATAATATCCAGAGAGTCCACCCTGAACTTGGTGCCACCTCCGGGGTGGCACCATCGAGCCTTCCCTCTGCCAGCTGGCCCAGAAATACAACTGCGACAAGATGACCTGCCACAAGTGTTATGCTCGCCTGCAGCCCCGCGCTGTCAACTGCCGCAAGAAGAAGTGCGGCCACACCAACAACCTGCGCCCCAAAAAGAAGGTCAAATAAGGCCCCTCCACCGGCTCTTCCTTTGCCCGCAGGGCGGCCTCCTGCCCGAGCCCCAAGGCCCTGGGGCCTCAATAAAGTTCCCCTTTCATTGACTGGAGCAGTAAAAAAAAAGAAAAAAAAAAAAAGATTGGGTAGGTTGAGTCATTAAGTATCTATTGTTCTCTCCCAAATAGAAGCTGACTTTTATCTTCATTGAGTAGGATTTGTTGAACAAGTTGGGTAAAAAAGGATGTCAGATCCCCATCAAAAATACATATTATGGCAGAACAGACTGATTCGGATGAAGCAGCCCTCAGAAATTAGAAGAAAACAAATTCTCTTTGAGCCATTATATTAGTCAAGTCTGGTGTCATAGGGTCAACTCTGCAGAATGGAAGCATCCACAAACCAGAAAAAAATCTTTACATATATCCAGACATTTAAGGGAATATTTGGCTGATTCATTAGTTCATCTGGACAATGGGGACATTTTCAAAAAAACAAAACAATCAAGGTCACGTTAAGATACCTGCTCTGAGCTCAGCACTGTATCATGCAGGGTAGAAAAAATCAGAGAAATATGGGAATGGATTGATAACCTGAAGGAACATACACACTTGGAAAATCCAAAGTCCTTATCCTGGCTTATATGCCACAGTCGCCAGCAGCCTCCCTGACATCATTTCTTCTTCCTCCTTCCCCTCACTCACTGTGCTCTAGCCACACTGACCCCTGGCTCTGCTGTGAACATACAAGCTTGCTTTGCCTCAGGGGTAAATGCCCTTCCCCAGCTATCCCCAAGTCTCACTCCCTCACTGTATGCAGATCTCTGCCTCAAGGTAATCCTCCTAAAACAATACTCCCCAGAACTCACTGGTTCCTACCTGCTTTATTTTTTATTCATAGAATTTACCGCTACCTAACATAATAAATTTATTTGCATATTTGTTAATTGTCTGCCACATCTAATAGAGTATAAACTTCCTGGGGGCAGAGACTTTGCCATTTTGTTCACTTTTGTATCCCCAGGGCCTGGCACATAATTGATATCCAAGAATTATTTGTTGAATAATTGGATGACTGAATAAATGGGAAACAAACACAAGCTCCTATGCACATATATACACACACACGCACGTGCATACAATACATATAAAGATAAACTATACCATCGGGGTCTAAATGGCTTAGAAAAGTATTAAATAACAATGGGAGTTTAGAGAAGAGAGTAATGCGAAGGATTAAGAATCACTATCTTAGTGAATCTAAGAGCTCCTTTGGGGACAGGAGCCGTTCCTGCAGGGTCTCCAGCACCCTGGACAATGCCTGGCACAGATTATGTTCAATGAACTACAGAATGAAATGATTCATCTCTACTATCTTTCACAAACACCCTTTCATTTTTGGAATTACAGCGCTATTATTACTATTTATCATAATGCCATTTCCATTATTATTGTTAAAATGTTAATTTTAACTATATTGTTACTATTGTTAAAATTTCTCAGGAGTTTTGGGTCTTTTATCTCCTTCTGTATTTTAATTTTTTCTTTTTTAGAAAGTTTTTTTATTTTTTAATTTTTTAAAAGTTTATTTTTAAGTAATCTCTACTCCCAATGTGGGGCTCAAACTCTCAACCTCCAAATCAAGAGTGACATGCTCTCTCAACTGAGCCAGCCAGGTGCCCTTGCTTTACTCATTAAACATACATTAATTGTACTCTTTCCTCCCCTCAGGAACTAGTCTAATCACAGGGAATAAAGAGATGTGTCAGTTATTGCTGTTGTCTTCAGATAAGCTACCTTTTATGAAGAAGATTTTTTTCTTCAATTATTTTGTGATTCAAGACCAACAGACCATTTGAACTGAAAAACTCTCTTTTCACAAACAACCAAAAACATCATATTTCTCCCTTTCCCAATTCCTCCTCCCACACTTTCTATTCTTGTATAAACTTGTTTTTGATCAAGATTGCCTTAATTAGCATATAACAAATTAAGTCCTTCTTTCATTGTTAATAAAAAATGAGAGAATATTAATGTTAAAATGATAATGAGCACTTTCTCCTCACATTTTATGAGTTTTATGTAGGCTTATGTCTATCCATGACACTTTAATAAAATAATAGCATAATGCTGGCCAAAGAAGACAAATTAACCTGTCTAATTAAAATCTTACATCAGAAGTTACTTTCTATAATTTAATATTACAGGGTTATGCTCTTGTACAAGGTATTAATTATACTCTTTTAGATCACGGAATTCTATTGTACTAATATATTTTTAAAACACCGAAACAACTTAAATGTATTGGCTTAGATAGCATTGATAATGTAGCTGGAAGAATTGGGAAGCTGGGAGATAAGAATCTTGAATTCTAGTTACTGGCACCATCCAAATGACTATGGATAAGTTCCTCTCCCTCATTCCACAAATATAATTGTTCATTAAGCCCTATCAATTTTTGAATCTCTCTTCATTTTGTTTTCTCTTCAGTCTCCCACTGCTGTTGTTTTATTCCAAGCCCTCTGCCTTGATCAGTGCAGTAGCATCCTAACTGATCCCTCCTCCTTGGTCTCTCCCCATTCAAATCCATCTTATATAAAACTGATCAAGTCATATCTATATAACATAAATCCATAACTTCCCTGTCAACACAAACAACAGCAAAGAGGCACCAAAAGCTCTCTACCGTCCAGGGGATGATTATTAAATTCCTTAGTTAGACCCTTATCAGTCTGGTACCAACTACCTTATGTCTAACCAAGGAGCCCACCACTTTATGCTGCAATCACATTGAATTTTCCTCTCTCATCTCTAATAATCCTGTTTTTATTTATGCCTTATATTTTACATTTTCACAAGCAGATCTCTCAACTTGGAAGTTTCCTTCTCTTCTATACCACCAGGAAAACTGCTTTATCTTTTAGACCCGATTAAAATATTATTTTCTTTGAAGTCTCCCTGTCTTTCTCAGATACAATTAGCAACCTCTTCCTCTCTGTTCAAACAGCACTTTGTATATAATTTTTTATTATGACCTTTCTTTAATCATTCCCTTTGAAGGTAATAGCTAGGTACTTAGTATGAAATAGGTATCAACAAATGTTTATTAAATGAATAAATGGATAAATGACAACTTTGCAAAGTCTCGATTTCTTAGTCTATCAATTCAGAAGAACTATTATAAATGATTTCACATATCTTACCTGGTTCTAACATTTCATGCCTATAGTACTTAGACACATTAATTTAAATCAGATGTGAAATAATCACTACTTTACAATGAACAGAACTGACTCAATGTCACAAGAATATTGCACAGTATAACAGAAAAGTATCTACATGTAAAAATACCTGGCAGTTTTTTTGTGAATTCTACGAGAATCTGTACATGACTTGTCGCCATTTCAGTTAAAATGAGAAAGTTTTCTTCTGCACTGAATTCTTCTTTTAACTAAATTTTAAGGGGAAAAAAAGCAAATGATAAATAAATAGATAAAAGGATAAATCAACACAAAATCATTAGACTAAAGAACCAGATTTGGATAATAAAATTTAAATTCCAGCTCATATTTTTCAGATCCTTGGAGGATAATTACTATCACCTAGATAGATATGAGACTTCTTAATCTTTGTTTAATGCTGCTAAAATTCAAATGTATAAACTAAACTCTCAGCTCTAATTATTTCAAAATAACAAATTCATATATAAACTCTACCTCCAAGGTACTAAAAGCTCCAGAAAATATTAACTTTAAACCCATGTATTTTCAGATACCTGTACGTACAATTTTATTTGTTATTTCCTGAGGCATCCTCTGTTTGCTGTATGAATCCATAATATAATGCAGAAGATTCTGTTGATCTGGGGTGAGTTCAGTTTTCTCCTACACTGGCAAAAAAATAAAAGGTGTTAGGGAAGGTGGTTATAAGGCATTTTTTGTATATGTGCGTCCATCTGGAGTAAACTTATCTCAGAAATTGTTGATAAAAGCCCTAAATATGGCAGGAACTATGCACTCTGATATAATGTGTACTGTAATTGCTTACTCTGGGTCCTTGGGCAAGCCATATCACATTTCACTATATGTGTCCCAAGTTGTTCATTTTTCTGTTTGTAAAATAGGGATAACAAAATATCCATTTCATGTACTTCTTGGTAATATATAATAGTCTGGATATGAAGTCTATCAAGCCCATTCAGAGAGAAGTTCAGTGGAAGTTCACTAAGGAAAAGTTCCCACATTTTAGAGCATTCATATAAAGCAAGAGTTGACAAACTATGGCCCATCAACCAAACCCACCTGGTTTTGTGACTCGATTGGAACACAACCATACTTATTTGTTTATGTGTTATCTATGCTGCTTTTGCACTAAAATGGCAAGAGTTGAGTAGTTGTCATGGAGACCTTGTGGCCAAAGCCTAAAATATCTGACCCTTTACAGAAGAAAGTGTTTGACTAGCCCTGAAGTAGAGTCATCAATCTGGACAATTCAGACCCCGAACATCACTTTCTCCCTTACTAGCATCTTTTGAAGAGTGTGGATAATTGTGTCAACTCTTTGCTTCCTTATACCAAAGTGTGATTGAGGAAGTACTATGGCAAGATAATATGAAATTATTTTTTTCTGAAATGAATGCAAAAATACTATACTTGGAAAACTAAATGTGGATGAGGTTTTCCTTGTTGGTAGTATAATAAATATTAAGAAGAATGTGACTTAAGCAAGCATGGATTTTTGTTTTCTCAACTAATGGCAAATTAAAGTTCCTCCATATACCCTGTGGATTATCACGATGTGTTTAACCAATCATCCAAAATGCTGTTCCTCTATTTTGTCTCGATTTGTTCAAAGGATTTCTTGCATAATTTGTGAGCTCTATGGGAAAGACTTTTCTCTATTGTTCCACAGATGTGTATCGACTCAATTTTACCCATTGATAGGGACTAATCCACAAACCTCTACTGAATACACATCCTTCCCACTTTACATTTCCCTTCTTAATGACAGAGAAAAGAAAATGGTCATCAGAACTCAACCCGAGGGGTGCCTGGGGTTCTCAGTTTGTTAAGTGTCTGCCTTTGGCTCAGATCATGATCCCAGGATCCTGGAATCCAGGCCAGCAGCGGGGGGCTCCCTGCTCTGCAGGGAACCTGCTTCTCCCTCTCCCTCTGCCTACCACTCCCCTGCTTGTATGCTCTCTCTCTCTGTCAAATAAATAAAATCTTAAAAAAAAGAAAAAACCCTCAACCTGAAAAATCCATTTTCTACACTGAACCATTTCTACTGGCAACCTCTTGGTAGTAGGAGTGGAATGGAGCCAGGGAGACAGACAGCATTCATTTTACTTTATTTACTGCTATTATTTGAATTTCTACGCCAAAGCAGACATTACTTTCTCGATTAAAAAGAAGAAACCCACTTAATGCACAACTGGAATGAAATTCTGCTTATGGTGGCTCTAATTTTAAAGCCTCCCAGACAGGTCACTACATGCCTAGAAGCTCAGCTGCTATGGGCTTTAGCGGACACCATTGCATGTTATTACCCTGCATGACTTGGTTGTCGAGGTCACTTGTCGCAAATCCCGACCTTCGCTGTCTTCATTAATGGTCTGATCTGCATGCTGCTTCACGTTTTTTCTTAGTCGTTTAGATTTACACTGAATTTCAGTTAACAAGCCTGAAAAAATAAAACACAGAGATTTCACCACAGAGTCGTATTGGGTCTATGGTCATGAGGCAGTTGATGTGTAGTCGGCTCACATCCATGCAATTTGGCACAGAGCTAATTCTAGCCCTTCTGAATTTTGAGACTTGGCCTTGAATAAGAAATTTATCCCTCTGTGACTCTCAGTTTCTTCATTTATAAAATAGGAAAAATATCTACCTCAAAGAGTTTTGTATAAATTAAGGATAATTGGGGCTTTTTAAAAAAATGTACTTTATGTAAAGAATTTGTAATACTAAAGCATTGTACAAATGCAAAGTATTCAGTCAATAAAAAAGTGAATGACACTCTCCCCATTCCAGGTATGGGGGACCCTGAAAGCTAGTGTTTCACAACATAATGTTAATATTATTTCTCATCCATGTTCACATAATTGTATCATAAAAAGTATATTTAATTTCACATTAAACACACATAAGGAAACACATACTGAGCAAAACAAATGTCAACATCCTTTAGGGAAAATTTTAAATCTTCTTAATCTTTAGAACTGTATACATTATTGAGAACATAGTTAGAGATGGAAATAACTCAAAGGGACTTTGAAATTTCCTTTTGAAGAATCATATAATATCAAAATTAATTTATACTTAAACAGAGCTATAAAAAATAATGCAGAACAATCTTCCATATTCCCATTTAACGTCCTTACTCTCTCAATGTTAATGAAACTAAGTTCCAGGAATTTCTTTGTCCAGGGAATTTATTTTATAAGATCACATGAACGCTCTGCATCTGTTACTGGACAAGTTTACATTAATTATAGCACAGACTCTTGTAGGTGGAATCACGAAAAATGTCCTCAGTGCTCCCATTGGAATGAGTTCATATTTAAGTGATGAGCAACATGAACTCCCCAGTACCAAAGTAAGCATTTCCATTGCAAGATTGGATTCCAGCAGTAGTCCCTACTGCAGCCTCTTGTTTCATATGCTAAGAGGAGATAGTGATCATCTACTATAAAACTTTCATCCACCCAGAGCTGGATTATTTACACTGACCCGTTTTTCCCCCTCCTGCACACATTATTTCTCTGGGTCCATCCCAGTCGCCTGTACAGCGTGGGAACAATAGAATAGGAGTCACCTTCCAAAGGCTTTTATTCCATGTGGCATTCCCTCCCTGAATGTTATCATCCCCTTGGTGACATTTGTTTGTCAGTTGTGCTTTGAGGAGGAATAGGACATATCTCAAAATCTGAGTGGTCTGTAGAATTTGCAGAATGAAAAATTAATATGTTATATACTAGCATGCATTCCAAATTGATGAAGATTATGGTTCCCCACAAAACCAGCAGTTAATACAGTGTCTCTTTATCAGATCAAAGGGCCAAATTATATTAAAACCCACAGTAGTTAATTTCCTGTGTAAACCTATACAAATTGGTTCAAAGCTGCAGTAAGAGAAGAAGGACTTCTAATAAAATGACTTGGTTTAAAACTCTATTTAGACAATTCAGAGGCAGTTATACCTTATAAAACATTCTTAATCTTTCCCACAACTGTGAATTTTTATGCTAATTAAACAATAATAAAGATATTAAATCAAATTTGGAGAAAATTTTTAGGTTGTTGTCATTCTTGGTAGCTTATTACAACATGTTACTTTCACTGCAGATTAATGCCACTTCACCCCACATGTGATTCTTGCAACAGGGAACAACAAAAAGCTGCTTCTTTCAGGGGAATAAAATGCTCTGTAGCTGACACTTTGGACAATTTCAGTGGCTCATTACCCTTTTCAAGAAGTTGGATGGCTTAGTCAATCCCTTCTTTAGTACGTGAAGTACTAATCCGATGAGTTACCTGCCTTCTGCCTCCTAAAGAGATTTTTTTTTTAAAGATTTTATTTCTTTATTTGACAGAGAGAGATACAGCGAGGGAGGGAACACAAGCAGGGGGAGTGGGAGAAGCAGGCTTCCTGCCGAGCAGGGAGCCCAATGCGAGGCTCGATCCCAGGACCCTGGGATCATGACCTGAGCCGAAGGCAGTCACTTAACCGACTGAGCCACCCAGGCACCCTCCTTAAGAGATTTTTAGTGGAATTTAATTGCTTGATGTGAATACCTGTATACATACATTCAGCCAACATTCCCATCTCTTTGCATTTCCTTAGGCGACACTCTTGGCACTTTCTTCGCATGTACATGTCCATCACACAGTTGCCCCCGTTTTTACACTTGTACACGGCATTTTTGGTAATGCTTCTCCTGAAGAAACCTGTGGAAGAAACACAGAAAGGAGTAAAAGGGCTCCTAACAACTTCTACTCAGAAAGACACATTAGGATTAAGGCAAGCCAGAGCACTGTCTCGAGAACCCCTGGAGAGGGGCGCCTGGGTGGCTCAGTCGTTGGGCGTCTGCCTTCGGCTCAGGTCATGGTCCCAGGGTCCTGGGATCGAGCCCCGCATCGGGCTCCCTGCTCGGCGGGAAGCCTGCTTCTCCCTCTCCCACTCCCCCTGCTCGTGTTCCCTCTCTCACTGTCTCTCTCTCTCTCTCTCTCAAATAAATAAAAAAAAAAACCCTTGTCCCTCTCTCACTGTCTCTCTCTCTCTCTCTCTCAAATAAATAAAAAAAAACCCTGGAGGGCACGCGGGTCATCCTTGAGTGTACAGGCGGCAAAGGTACTTTCAACCTCACCGCAACATCCAGAAGGCTGTCATTTCCAATTTCTCGCTCAAAGATAAAGACACATTTGAATTATAGCCTCTCTTAAGAAAAATCTTAACTTTTGGGGGGAGTGGTTAAAGATTTATTTGTTTGAGAGAGAGAGAGGGAGCAGTGGGAGGGACAGAGGGAGAAAGAGAGAATCTCAAGCAGACTCCCCACTGAACTTGGAGTCTGACACGGGGCTCAGTTTCAGGACCCTGAGATCACGACCTGAGCTGAAACCAAGAGTCTGTCACTTAACCCACTGCACCACCCAGGCTCCCCTTTACTTTGTTATTTTAAGATAGGTTACTTTCCTTATACCTTTACTGGGAGACAGCTGTGTGCCCGTGAGCTCTAGGGGCCAGTGGTACAAAGGCGAGTAAGTCGTCCCTGACCTCTTAGTGTTTATAGCATTAAAACCATGCAAACAACCAAACAAGTGAAATTAAGTGTTCCTGGGCTGGGCTGGGCAGAGGAAGCAGGGAGAATGGTCAGTTCTGGGTGAAGAGATCAGACTCGGAAGTAAGTGTTCAGCTAAGCCTTGCAAAACGAGTTGCTATTTACCAGGCAGACTGGGAGAGGTCACAGTGATGGCTTCAATTCAGTGTTTGATATGCCCAGCCTAGTGTCATAATACAAATTCCAACCTTGATTTAAAAGCAAACATCTCCCCTGAGAAGGTGTAGCCACAGCGGCAGCTCATTACAGGTAAGCTGCAGGCAGGAAGGAAACACAACTGCCTTTCTTTCTCTTTTTCCCCACTTGCCACCTCTACTCTTTCTCCTCCACCCTGCTAACTGTAATTTCTGACACTTCCAGAGTCAAGGTGAAGCAATGAAGAAGGAGAGGATTGTGGGAGGCAAGGGGAAGAATTCACAGGAAAGTGCTAGTTGCCTGTACTATTAGAAGCTGGCTTGTGCCTAGCAAGTTTCTGAAATTGACTCCTTCTCTCTTGGGTTGGGTTCTTTAGAGAATGCCCACCACTGGGATTTGTTCCTTTGCAATTCCTCAATGAGGGCAAATACATCTCTATTCTAGCCCATGACTAGCCCTTCTTCCGCATGTAGGAATTTGGCAATTCACCTCCATCCTTTTTACTCTGAAATCCCTCCATGTGGCCTTCTTGTCATGAGCTTAAGACAACCCTGTGCCGGCTTTCTCTGGTCCAGCAAACTGTGGGGAGGAGAAATCTCTCCCATTTATCCATAAGCAGCCACCATACCGCTTGCTCTTTCAGCTTTTCAGGTGAAAGTCAGATGCCAGTCTCCTGTGTCCCTCAGCTGTAAGGGATACGTATCAATTTCCTCAAGTGATCCTGTTGAAAACCCTTTTGTTGGGCATAGGGTAGCAGGGCCTACTTAATGTATAGATTACACCTAGGGAAGGGGGGGCACGTTTTCCTAATCCTCGCAAAAGTACCATACTTTCAGTGGTGGTCCTCAGGGCAGACACCTGCATCCCACATGACCCCCCTTTGCAATGGGATTTATAGCACGCAAGTCACACGCTCCAAAATCTTTAAAGACTACTCTAGAATTTCCAACTCCTGACTGCTTCATACCCTCAAAGTAGGTGAGGTTTTAACTATTTCTTAACTACCCACTGCAAGATGGGCTCACTTTGGATGTAGCAACTAGCGTCTTCATGAATGCTGAAACTGAGACACCAAGAGTCCTTCCTATTTTAACAGCCTGTTGGAATAATAGCTAACGTTTATTAAGCACTCACTGGCTGTTGTTCTAACCACTTCACCTGCATTTAGTTATTTAACCTTCATAACAATTTTATGATGAAGATAATATTATATGTTCCCATATTACAGATGTGGAAGAGAGGCACAGAGACTAAGCCTCTTGGCCATGATCACATGGTTAATAAGTGGATTAGGAGGATTCAAACTCAGGCAGAAATTTCATCACAGACATGGAGATTTGTACATTCGTTATGACAATTTTTTCCAGCAGAAGGCAATAAAAATTGTTCTAGTAAAGTAAGTATAATACGACAATGTCCCAATAGCTAGAAATTGAGTGTCTTGAGGAAAAGGCATTATATGGCTAGGAATGGCCCTGATTAATTCTGAGTAGGGGAAATCAGAGAGCACTTCAATGAAGGAAGTAGAATTTAGCCAGGTGTTGGAGAATAAATAGGGTTTTGAAACATGGACTGTGAGGAAGGAAGGACATTCTGGGAAATGAGAAAGTTATGGAACTGCCAAGGAAGGTTAGATGATCTATTTTGGCAGGAGAGTAGAGTATAGGGAGAATTAGTGGAAGGTGGGTAAGGGCACGTAGTGGGACAGAATATGGTTAAATGTCCTTCAACATGATGCAAAAGCTGTTGAGTTTTTACCATGCAGAAAGAGAAGCCATTAGAGGGTTTTGGCCGAAGAGGGTGTGACCTAACCTGCATCTTGGGAAGAATCCTTGGGGCAAGGTGAAAAAATGTGGAACAGCTGAGAGGTGATTGGCGCCTGAACTAGATGGTGAGAACAGGGAGGAGGAAACAGGGAAACTCAGGACTTGGTAACTAACTCAACATAAAAACAGAGGCTGAAGAAAAAGTTCGAGATAGCAAGGTTTACAAAAGTCATAGACTTGCTTGTGAATCTGTCAGCTGGTATAACTTTCAGGAGGAAAGATCTTACCATTTTCCTAAATGTCAGATCCAACTACACAAAGTCTAAAAAAAGACTTTGTGCTTCAGATCAACACTGATACTGGGAGTGCAAATACCAAAGCATGCATTTTAAAAGAGTCTCTAGGCAAGAAAAGGAAAGAAGGAAGGAATAAGGAAGGAGGGAAGAAAGAAAAAGGAAGGAAGGAAGGAAGGAAGAAAAGATCCCAGAGGCCCCTCCCTCTCTCCCTCCCTGCTGAGGGACAGAGGGAGGGAGGAAGGAAGTTAGTTTTTTTCCTGGTACCAAATCAATGAGCTCAATGATGTTCTTTAGTCAACCTGAATATTCATGAATATTCAGCCCCTCCCAGGAAGGATTCCATTTAAAACCATCGTAGATACTGATAGTTCAATAGTTAACAGAAATAAACCTCCTTATTCCAAGATGAATCAAAGGAACAGTGCTAGGACAATTCTGCAGGGTTTTGTTTTTTTTTTTAACTCTTGCATTAACTGAGAAAGAAATCATTATCATCTCAATAGATGAATTAATTAGCTTTCACTCTGAGATGGCAACACAATATTATCATTATATCACTTAAATATAGGCACATATACTGTATTTATACTTATGCAAATCTATCTATACACATACGTCTGCCTCTGTCTTGTGCATATTCAACAAGGCCCAGAAAAGTCATTTGAAAATGAATGGAAAGGAAATTCACTGAGGAACAGAGACTCCCTGGTAATGAAAGATAAGTAGAGGGGGCTGACATTGCCATCTGAGGAAGGTGTAGCTCTAGGGGAATTCCTGCGGTGGCAGGAGAATATCTATAGGATAGGAAAATGGATACCTCCAATATACAAAATATTGCACATCCTGTTTCTCTGCTTCTTTATACAGACGTAACTCACATACCATACCTTACTCCCAACACATATATAAATATGTATGCGTGTGCACACACATACACACACACAAGGACACATGAACGTGCACACATCAGACTCCAGTGACTGACAGTAACTACCCATTAGTTTGAAATCAATAAAATATTAATTGTTTAAAATTTTCAGGGTCTCGGGGCGCCTGGGTGGCTCAGTGTGTTAAGCGTCTGACTCGGTTTCCGCTCAGGTCACGATCTCAGGGTTGTGAGATCAAGCCCCGCGTCAGGTTCCATGCTCAGCAGGGAGTCGGCTTCTCCCTCTCCCTCTGCCCTCCCCTGCTTGCTCTCTCTCTCTCAAATAAATAAATAAATCTTTAAAAAAAAAAAAAACTTTCAAGGTCTCCATACTTTTTAAACAGCAACAAATGCATAGAGCTGAATAACTAGTATGTTTACATGCACTGTAGCCTAAATAGAATTAGCCTTTAGGTCTATTTCAGCACATTGTCAAATAAAAAGGACTCCACCACTCACTTACATAGAACTTACTTTGTATCAGGCACTGTTCTAAACACTTTGCATATGGTGATTCATTTAATATCCACATCAATCCTATGAAGTAAATTCTATTCTTATCTCCCTCTTACAGCTAAGGAGACTGAGTTACACAGAGATGAAGCATTTTGCTCGAGGTCTTACAAATAATAAATGGTGGAGCTTGGATTTGAACCCTGATAAGCTCAGTTCCAAACTCTATGCTCTTAATCAGTACATTAGGCTATCCTAGTAAGGAGCTTACATTGCTTAAAATTGTCTTTAGACATTAATCTTTTTAGAACTTGATTATAGACTCCTGATCACCTGGCAGAAGCTGTTTCAGACTATTATTTTCAAAAAAGCAACTCTCAAACTTCTGAGATGGAGTTGATGAAAATTATTATTTTTTTAAGCTTTCATTTTAATTCGAGTTGGTTAACGCACAGTGTTATATTAGTTTCAGGTGTACAATATAGTGAGTGATTCAACACTTCCATACAACACCCGGTGCTCCTCACGATAAATGCACTCTTTAATCCCCATCACCTATTTCACTCATCTCCCCTGAACACCCTCCCCTCTGGTAACCATCAGTTTGTTCTCTATAATTATGAGTCTGTTTCTTGGTTTGCCCATCTATCATCTATCTATCTATCATCTGTCTATCTATCTATCTATCTATCTATCTATCATCTATCATCTCTCCCTCTCTTTTCCCTTTGGTCATTTGTTTTGTTTCTTAAATTCCACATATGAGTGAAATCATATGGTATTTGTCTTTCTCTGACTGACTTGTTTTGCTTAGCATTATACTCTCTAGCTCTAACCATGTCATGCAAATGGCACGATTTCATTCTTTTTATAACTGAATAATATTCTATTGTATATGTATACCACATCTTCTTTATCTGTTCATCTATGGATGGACATTTGGGCTCCTTCCATATCTTGGCTATTGTAAATAATGTTGCTATAAACATAAGGGTGCATGTATCCCTTTGAATTAGTGTTTTAGTATTCTTTTTTTTCAGACTTTTTTTAATCATTTCAGTCAGATAGAGAGAGAGCATGAGCAGGGGGAGAGGCAGCAGGAGAGAGAGAAGCAGACTCCCCACTGAGCCAGGAGCCCGACGTGGGGTTCGATCCCAGGACCTGGAGATCATGACCTGAGCTGAAGACAGAGGCTTAACCATCTGAGCCACCCAGGCGCCCCATGTTTCAGTATTCTTTAGGTAAATTCCCAGTAGTACAATTACTAAATCACATGGTAGTTCTATTTTCAACTTTTTAAGGAACCTCCATACTGTTTTCCACAGTGGCTGCACCAGTTTACATTCCCATCAAGACTGCAAGAGGGTTCAGTTTTCTCCACATTCTCACCAACACCAGTTGTTACTTGTGATGAAAATTATTATTGACTATTTAGTGCCTGCTAATAATTTTGAGTTTTTCCCTCTTTAACCTATTGGAGAACCACAGACAGACAAAAAATTTCACCTGACTTCTCCAACACTTACTTTTACCAACTATAATCCGTATTGATTTTTTTTTCTTAAATACATTTTAAAAGGACTGACTTTGGGGCACCTGGGCGGCTCAGTCGTTAAGCGTCTGCCTTCAGCTCGGGTCATGATCCCAGGGTCCTGGGATCGAGCCCCACATCGGGTTCCCTGCTCTGTGGGAAGCCTGCTTCTCCCTCTCCCATTCCCCCTGCTTGTGTTCCTTCTCTCGCTGTGTCTCTCTCTGTCAAAAAATAAATAAAATCTTTAAAAAAAAAAAAAAAAGGACTGACTTTGAATTATTTTGGGAAGTTGCCTAACATCCTTTCAAAGTAAACAAATCTACAAACAACTTAGTAGTCAAAGGGCATTCATCAAACTTCTATACTTCCTTCTGTCAAAAAAATACCACAAAATAAGAGAAAAATTCATGGAAACAGCATAGTCTCTAAGAGTTAGAATGCAACTCTCTCAGTGTATCAAAAATGTTGATGAATCCCTGAAAGCTAAAAAACAGAGTAAATTTATGAAAAACATTGCCCAAAACAGGTGCAGAGAATGCAGGATTAGGAGCAATGGAGGAAACTCCAAATTCAGATACAAGATGCTGACGGCCTATAAGCATTCAGCGGGAGCACTGTGCTAAGCCAGGAGTTGGCTAACTACAACATGCAGGGAAAATTCCACCCCCTGTTTATTTCTGCATGATCTGCAACCTAAGAATGGTTTTTACATGTTTAGTGAGTGAAAAAAAAGTCAAAAGAAAATTATTTTGTGGTATGTAAAAGTTGTATGACATACAAATTTTAGTGACCATAAATAAAGTTTTATTGGAACACAGCCAAGCTCATTCATTTACCTGCACATCTGCTTTCACACTACAATGGCAGTCAAATAGCCTAAAATATTAACTATCTGGCCCTTTACAAAAAGTTTGCCATGCATCTAAGCCATGGATAACAGTAGTATTTGCATGCAGTCTCAAGCAATGAATATAAACCAGAAGGGGAGGACAATGCCCAGGAGGAATGGGGAGCCCCCATGCCTAGAAGATAAGGACTGAAACATTCTATCCAACCACACATCTTGTACTCCCTCCAGATTGCTAAAAGCAGGCTGCACAAACACAAACAGCATCAGAGGGGTGAACAGGGAATCACAGAGGCTACTTAATGAAACCACTGTCCTTTCTGAAGTCATTTGAGAATTGCCTTTGTGTGAGTTTGCCTGAGAGGCAACTCTCAGTCTATCCTACTTTCACCTTAACCTATTAATATGAGGTACAGGGTCAAAGTATAAGACATTGCAAGGAGAGCTCCCACAAAAGCAATTCTTAAATTATATATTCTAATACTCATATATACCACAATTAGAAATGAAGATACTTAGATGCCTCATTCTTTATTTTTTAAAAGTGATAGGACTAGTGGTTGTCATTTCAATGTGTGAAAGGGGCTGACAACCCTACTTAGTAATTAAAAAGATGGTCTATTTTGTATACAAGCGAGTAGTGTTCCATAATTTATAGTTGTGCCTGCTTTTGGAAAGTATGGTGGTGGAGAACACCAGGAGATCAATCTGTCAAACAACCAATGGGTTTGGATTTGCCATCACCTAGATTTTGTTTGTTTTTCTCTTTGTTGGTGTGTTTTTTCCCTAAACACAGAACCAACTTTTAAAACACTCATATGCAAGGAAAATGCTGTTAGTGCTGACTGTCTTTGGAAAGTCAGTGACAGAAGGATACAAGGAAAGAGCACAGAGAATAAAATATAGCTCAGGAGTTCTGAGGATTTGACTACAAATTCTATGCCATTCTTTCATAGCTGTGAGACCTGGACAAGTAACTGAGTGTTGGTATCTTTATTTGCAAAAGCGAGATGATAATACCATCTACTGGAGCCATTATAAGGATAAATGAAATAAAGGGTCTGAGGTAGGAATTGCCGAGCCCATAACAGAGAGTCATTACATTCCCTAATTTGAGTCCATTAATGTGTATTTTTTCAATAATTTTAGCAATGCTAAAATGAAAGGATAATTTATCGAGTGATTCATGTACACTTTCTTTGTTCTTTCTCCTATTGTTTTTTTGGGGGGGTTATCCTTTTCTTCCCCCCTCCTTTTTTTTTTTTTTTTTTGCTTTTCTTTCCCAACCCAAGAGGGTAGACATTTTTCCATGTTCACTTGATAAAACAAAAGCTAAAGTTGTCCATCTCTAAAAACAGGTAACTCTCAAATAGGGCTTTTGTTTTCAACCCTTCATTGAAAGGGTTATACTGGATCATCTCAAAGATGATGGAGGTGGAAGTCAATGCTTTTAGATTGGGAAAAGGAGGGGAGGGGTAATAATGCTCTGCGTGAGCTTGATTTTGCATGTCTTTAAGAGCCATTCAGACTCCCAGGTGGGCAAACTCCCAGGAGCTGGAGGCTTAAGCAAACTAGAGGTTTTTTTAGTCACTACTTTCATATTTACATATTGCTTATATATTTAGTTTAAACATTTTTTCTTGTTTAAATGTAATTTTTATTGTCTTAGTTTTGTCTAACATCATTGCTATATATTTATTTGAAATTTCAATTTTTATCCACTGGAAATCATCCTTTTACCATTTAATTTTTCTGTATATTCTTTTTGATACTATTTCATTGCTTTTATATTTGTTAATCTTTTATTTTTTGTCTTACTGTTTTCTCTTTTTGTCTGTTTTAGTTCAGTTATATAAACTGTTTCCCGGCTTTGCTTTAAAATGGTGACTAAGAGAGCTGGAATTTTGTCTGTTTTGTTCACCACTGCATCTCCTATGCTTAGAATAGTGCCTGGCATATGGTTAGTCCCTAATAATAGTAGCTGAATAAAGAACTGAATTAATGAATTCAAACTCTCAGAAGCTGGAGGCTTAATTAATAGGAAGAGAAATAGTTTTGAAGACTGTTTATGATTAAAGTTTGGGAGGCTGGATGAACAGAAAAATAACAACAATAAAATTATAAGAATTCACCAACAAAACAGCAATAACTAATGCTTATTGAGCATTCAAGTGTTCCAGACATAGAGCTAGATGTTTCAAGAACAATGTCTCATTTTTTCTTCACAATTATTCAATGATAATAGTAATAATAATGGACATTTATTGAGGGTTCACCATAGGTAAGTACTATGTTAATTGCTTTACACACATTATCTTGTTTAATCCTCCCACCAACCCCTAGGTACCTACCTCAAAGGGTGGTCCTGAAGATTGAACGAGTTAGTACAGGTAAAGTCCCAGATAAAGCCTGCATATAATAATCATTTGATATATCTTATCTATCAGCAGCACCACCATCATCCTCATCTCAACCTCAACCTCCTCCTCCTCATCTTTATTATTATCCTCATTTTATAGGAGAGATGTCTGAAGCCCAGACATTCAGTAACTTGGACATCTGGGAAGAGAATCAGCGGTGGGGAAGGGGGTGTTGAAATCTGGGTTGTCTGCTGTCAGAATCTGATTCCTCTTGTGATTTCTATAACACTTATTACAAAAGGCGTTCAATGAGGTGATATAGTTTAAGTCCCACCCCCTTGCATCCCACTCTAAGATAATTTGACCTATTGAGTTCAGTAGGATCGTTATCAGATTTTATAAAATCAGATCTCAAAATCAAATAGGATTTTAGGAATTTCATGCGCGAGTCAGGGCATCTCAGCCCTGACCCATAAACAAAGGGCCCATTGGAAACACTCTGCATCTATTCCACACCCCAGAATAGTTTCAACAACTATGCAGTCTTTCCTGGAACTTCAGAACTAAGTCAGAATATGTTCAAAAGGACACCCATTTACTCATAAAATGCCTTTTAAGAATTCTACCATTCTCTCGCTGATAGGTGTAGACTCTCCCGGCCTGGAGATGGATGTGACTGACATTGACCTATTTGGAAATGCAGCCATTTGAAATTTTCAGTCAGATGCAGGTCAGTTTTGTTAGTTGAGGCTTGAAGTTTGAATCAAAATTCATCTACACATCAGCACATTTTCATATGCCCCACTGATAACGGGGAGAAAAGAAAGCTCTTGAGGTAATCTAGTGCTGAGCAAATGGCAGTCACCGTCACTGCGTTATGCTTGTGTTCTCACAATTATTATTTTTAAAAATGTATTGAAATTTCTCTCCTTGATGCTGTAAATATCGACAATAGAACATTCATTAAAATTAAAATATTTCTAACATGAGACCAATGAAATCAGGGTGTTCAACCATGATCTTTGTTTTGTTTTTAAGTTTTGAAATATTTTTCGTGTGTGTGTGTGTGTGTGTGTGTGTGTGTAAGGATCACCAGTCTGACAGACCCGCATCAAAGTCCTAAAGCAAGAGAGCTGCCAGGATCTTTACATATAAAATTAAGTTAATTCTACAAAGACCCTGTGAAATAGATACTGCCCTTTTTTTTTGCAGCATGGAGGCTCAGAGAAGCAAAATATTCCATAAACTAAGAATTGGCTGGCCGGATATCCACGACACCTACTTCTACTCTAGTGTATGTTCTCTATTGTAAAGGTGGGAAAATGGGACACAGTCTTTCCCAGACTCCCTTGCAGCTAACATTGTGGATATGATTTAAGCTCTGCGGGACAGATGCCCTTTTAAGACTGTTGTCTCTGCTGGCAAGCAGGGCTGTGGAATTGTGCTGTGGCGGCGTCTTGGTTTCTAGTTGCTAGCTTCGAGGGCATTGAAAGGCAAGACGGGGCATTCATAATGTGTATATTAGATTTAGCTCACAAGCCATCACTCTGGAGCCAGTAATTATGGTGCAGGCAGCTTTCCGATCCCTAGATGGCAGCTAAGGCAGTGCCTTTCTGGAGCCAACAGCTCTGTGTTAGCTTCCTGTTTCCCCATCTTCCTGACCGCAGCAATTCCCTGGCAGGCCAGTTCTACAGGGTGACCCTGAGCATCCTCTTGGAGACTCAGCATAGAATCTGCTCCTCTGCTCTTCTAACTTCTCCCATATTAATTCCTTACTGCTTGAAATTTTGCTTTCTGTTTTATTTCACTGAACTCTGACCGATATATTAAGTAACATCTTTACTCAGCCACGAATGACAGTCTAGATTCAATGCATGCTTGTGAAACCCAAAAGTCCACACCCTTCCTTTGATGGAAAGCTACGGAGTAAGATTCATTTTGTATCTGGTAAGCACAGATACCCAAGGGGTGTGGGGGACCGAGCTGGCCAAGCTGTTAGGCCTACCTGGTATGGGGTACTGGTTCTTTCCCTTGTACTCTACTCTGTGCTGTGAACCTCCTCCCTATTCACTAAGCTAGGATAGTTTTCATTTGTTTCCTCAAGAGAACATATACAAAGCACAAAGGAATTCATTGTTGGCTTTTTAGTCACCAAAGCCTAAGCCCCAAGATCCCAGACACTAAATTTCCCCAAGTTGGGAGACAAATAAAGAGAAAATGAAAAGAGCCAAGACATGTTAAGTGCATGAGAAGGCCCTGAGCTCTGTCCCTCCCACCTTCATGCCCAGACTGCACCCTGGGATGTGTGTATTGAAAGATTATAGAAACTCCATGTCATTCGGGAATCCTAGAACAGAAAAATTCTTGTGCCCTTTCCTGGAGACAGCCTGGTGAGGCACCTGGGGTTGCCTGTCCTCAGGGCGGCATAGGAGCAGACGAAATGGTCTCTCTGGGCAACCAGACATGCAAGCACCACACTGGCAGAACATCAGGAACCCACCACCTGAGCTGTGGGACAGGAGGTAGGCTCGACAGGAAGGAGAAGTGTGCTCAAGACCCCAGAATGGAGCCTCAGAGACCCTTCCCACTGGTGACTGAAGACCAGCTAGAATAACACCCAACAGACTCTCCACTGTGTTAACAGCGGTGAAAACCAGAGCCCCACCCACAGTGCCCAATCCCTCCACAATGCTGCATAATCATGGAATTTAGACAAAACCCCAGAGAAAGGTGGGGTTTTTTTGGGGGGAGGTGAGTAGAATAACCCTGAATTGAATGAAATACAGTTTCCATGAATTCAATCCAGCTATACAAAATGAGTTTATGTGTCTCATATCCATGCCCTGAGTGTTGTACTCTCCCGCTACCCAGCTTCCAGTTAATTCTCACACTCACCCTCCAGAGTCATTGGTCTACAACAGGGTCAGCAAACTACAGCTAGGCCTATGGGCCAAATTCAGCCTACTGCCTGTTTTTTGTTGTTGTTGTTGTTGTTTTTTAATTTCCTTGCCTATTTTTATAGGTTAAATAAATCCACGGCTATGCCCCTTCTTTATGTGGGTGTTTGCAGAGTTGAGTAATCACAACAGAAACCACTATGGTGCAAAGCCTAAAATATTTACTCTCTCTTTGCAGAAAAAAACATTGCCAACCCCTGATGTAGAACACAGGCTCTTCCTGGCTCCATCTCATCTCCTCCCTGCACTCTGGTCCTTTTGCTCCCACCATGGGAGCAAAGTCTCAAATCAGAATCAGTGAAAAAGCTCTGCCGTTCTCTGTTCTTAAAAATTATACCTACATCCAGATCCAGCTTTTTCTTCCTGAATTCCCCCAAGGATGGGTTCTCTCTTGAGCACTTGTCTGTCCCCTTGTGTCCTATGGTCCCCACCCCATCTCTGGCTTCCTTCTATAAACTTTAGGGGAGATTCGTCCCCTGCCTGCTTTTAAAGTCAGTGTTTTTGGGGGTTGTCCTAGGCATACTGGTTTCACTCCAGTCACCCGGATGCCCCAGATTCTTCTTGGGAGGACCAGGTTTCACCAGTGTTCACCTGTAAGGAGGTGAGCCAACCCAGATTACTGACTTCAGGGGTTTATTCCCTTGGCCCAGACAATACCAATACTTTGTCCATTGATTTAGTCAATATTAACCTTGAGCAAATAGCTCAGAGTAGAATGATCACTCAGTAGGCAAGGATTAAAAGACAGGGTAGCCTCGTGGTCAACAGCAGAAGTTCTGGAATTAGATTTATAAGCTGTAGATTTGAAGCTCCACCTCTAATTAGCTGTGAAGCCTTGAGTAAGTTCATTAACCTCTTGTACTGCACTTTTTTCATCTATAAAATGGGAGTGAAGTATTAGAACTAAAAGGTTTACTATTGAGGTATAATAAATACATCAGATAATAAAGTCTTATTCTCTTTGATCTCAGTTTTAGAAGAGATGAGTTCAACAGTTTCTCTTTCTTGCGAAAAACAACAGGGGCGCCTGAGTGGCGCCCAATTCTTGATTTCGACTCAGGTTGTGATCTCAGGACTGTGGGATTGAGCCCCACGTCAAGCTCTGTGCTGGGTCTGGAGCCTGCTTGGGGTTCTCTCTCCCTCTCTCTCTCTACCCTTCCCCCTGCTCGCTCGCTCTCTCTCTCTCAAAAACAAACAGAAAAAACCCATAATCTATAAATTTATTTTAACCGTATGAGAGGTTATAAATAGGAAATAGTTTACTTATATATAAGCTAAATACACTAAAAGGCTTCTCCTAGAGATTTAGAACAGGTAGGAGTGGAGGAAGAGGAAATGGGACATTATCTGGGAAAAGGGAAGAATCCAGTCTGAGGGATTTCAACAACCAATAGAGTAAAACCTCAAGGAGATAATGGCCAACCAGAGATGCTTACCTTTGCACCCCTCACAGGTCAGTGCATTATAATGGTATCCAGATGCTCTGTCTCCACAAACAACACATAACTCATCCCCTTTTATTCTCCCTGCTGATGCACCCATTCGGGCCTTTTTTGCTACCGGAATCTCTGCTACCTCGATCTCTCCCTGGTAGAGAGCCTCAGCCGGCATTCGCCTGAGTTCATATATTCCAGGAGAATACCACTCCTCAGGCTGCTGGGGGTAGAAACCCAGGTTGGAATAATAGGATGATGAGGAAATCTGTGGTTGAACTTGCGGAAACGGAACATTGTTATATTGTGAGTATGGTTCCACTTCTAGATTCTGTCCCAAAGGTCCTGTTGCTTGTTCTGTTAGTACACCTGAACAAGAGTAACAAAATTGGAATTAATGTCTAAGAAAAGACCAAAATTTAACTATATAAAAATTGACAACTTTTTTACAGCAAAAAAAAAAAAAAAAAAAAACCACTGCAAAAGGATTTAATGACGAATTACAAGCTCAGAAAAATATCTGCAACATAAAAGACAGACCAAAGACTCATATTGTTAATAGGTAAAAAGCACTTGCAAACCAGTAAGAAAAATTCAACAACCCCACGGGGGAGAAAAAAGGATAAAGGATACGAGTGGACAGTAGAAATACAAACACAAAGTGTTTTATAAACATACAAAAATGCACTCACTTATCAACAATTAAATTTAAATTTAAACTGCAATATAAAATACGACCATGTTCATCCTCAAATGAGTAAAGGTTAAAAATGCTCAATAGAACACTCTTAGAAAAGCAAACATTCTTTTTTTCTTTTTTTTTTTAAAGATTTTATTTATTTGAGAGAGAGAGAATGAGAGAGAAAGAATACATGAGAGGGGATAGGGTCAGAGGGCGAAGCAGACTCCCCACTGAGCAGGGAGCCCGATGCGGGACTGGATCCAGGGACTCCAGGATCATGACCTGAGCCGAAGGCAGTCGCTTAACCAACTGAGCCACCCAGGCACCCCAGAAAAGCAAACATTCTTAGATGACAATTTTTCAGTATCTTTCAGCATTTGAAACTCAAATACTCGTTTAACCCAGCAGTTAGACTGCAAAGAAATTTATTTTAGAGATAGGCATGTATCTGTGTGAAAGGCTTCTGTAAAGATGTCCATGTGCAGGAACATCTATAAAAACTATAAATCAGGAACAATTTAAATATCCACCAATAGGAGTCTGGTTTAAATAAATTACATTATGTCTATGCACTGAAATACTATGTAGATGTGAAACAATGATTTAGATCTATATGTACTGATAAAGAAAGGTTTCTATGATATGATGCTATTTGAAAATATTAAACTATAGAATAATGTATATATTTATGCGGGTATTAAAAGAACAATGTGTGTGTGCACATGCATGCACAAGGCAAATTTCTGCATGATACAAAAGAAACTGGATGATGGTGACTGGAAAGTGAGATTGTTGCTTTGTTTTCTGGGGTGGGAGGTTGCACAGTCTTTACACTGTTTGTAACTTTGTCATGTAGATTAGTATTTTAATCATGGTAAAACAAAGAAGGAGCTTAAAAAAAAAAAAAAGAATGCAGTGGCTGGAATTGTGTGGTTCAAATCCCAGTCCTGTTACTTATTTTCTGTGTGCATGTTGGTAATTTATTTAACGTCTTTAAGGATCAAATTTCTCTTCATAAAACAGGGAATAATAGGTACCTCATTAGGTTGATGTGAGAATTAAACAAGATAATGCATGCCAAACACTTTGCTAAATGTTTGGCACACAAGGAGTGCCTGATAAATTATAGTTGTCATTAAAATAGTAATAATAATTATTATTCTACTGCCATTATTACAAAATGAGCCTTTTATCTATAAAACCTCTAGGTATTAGAAAACTATCAGGTTATGAAAATGCTTCTATTTCCTAGAAACACAATCTACTACTCTAGAAAATAAAAATATTTAAACTATGCAAAACACTAAAAAATTTAATAAACTAAATAAGATAGAGGAGAATATACAAATGTGTCCAATTCTTCAAAGGATGGTCAGGCAACCCTAGACCGAAATTCCAACTCCACTTCCGATGAACAGTGGGACTTTGGGCAAATTACTGAAACTACTGATGAACCCCAGTTTTGATGGCAGCAAGCTTGGGATGAAAATATCTAGATCAAGGGTTATGCTAAGGATTGATTGAGGTAATACAGATTATTCCACAGTTTCTCATCTGAAACCCTTGGGGTCACACATGTTTTGGAATTCAGAATTGATTGCTTGTGTTTTAGAACAGACCACAGTGCTATTTCTCCCCGCGTGGTCTGGGACAGAACTCAGAATCAAACACAGCAATCTTTTCCATGGTGAAATGTATAAATATTCATACGACACAGAATAAAGGCCATAAATATCCTCACATCCATTCAGGTCAGGTTTTGCCACCAGAGAAGTTTGTGTCAAACTTTGGATAAAATGTTTAGTTTTTAGAGCTTTTGGAATTTAGAACTGTCAATTAGGGACTGTGGATCTACGCATCTATACATTTGCAGTGCCCCCAAAATAGTTGTGGTTGTTATTATTGCTACTGCTACTATCAGCAAACTCTTAGAGACTCCATCCTAGTGCCAGGCACTTGTATATTTTCAGCTCTTTCTCTCAAAATCCTATGAGGTGGGTAACATTAGGATCCTCGTTTACAAATGAGTAGCCTGAGGCACAGAGAAGTAAGGCAACTTTATTCCCACATACCTAAATAGCTGAGATTTGGACTTTGATAGTCTGACTTCAAAGCCATGTGCTAAATCACTCCTCTCTGGGATAATTTCAGATGTGTGATGCTTGAAAGCATGATAGTACACGGTTTTCTCTTCCTCCCTCTGTACTTCAGTTGGTGAGTACCTTCAATGCCTCTGCTTACAGGTAAGCTGCAACCAGGTGTGCGAGGCTCCACATGATCCTACCTTTTCTTTTCCGGCCATTTCTCCTGTTTTGACTTCTCTAACCCTTGAATGTGCATTACTGCCTCCAGACTCAGGACCTCCCTTCCCCACCCCAAGCTCTGCTGCTTCCTGAGCCTGGAACCTTCTGCAACACAGCCATTTGCTCACAGGGCTTCATCTCACTATTCTCCACTTATCTATCTCTAAATTTCCTTTTAAGTATAGTTTCTCTTGGGAAGTTTTCCCTGACTCTAGGTCCCTGGGTGTTCTGAGTCTAGTTACATGGTACTTACCTATCCTCCCTGGGCTGCGCTTTGCTCATCTCTAAAGAAAAGACTTCATGTTCGATGACCTTATATTCTCCTTTATATCTAAAATCTCCATAAGTATATGACTAATAGACTACGGACATGAGAATTCAGGGCTCTTCTATAATGGCAAAGTGGAATATATGCATACCAAAAGTTTGTTGAAAAGAATGCTTTCTGCATTGATCCAGAAAAAGATTGTCGAAGCACAAAGTATACACACACTATCTGGGCAAAAATTAACTTCCTGTCTTTTATGCCTGACTTCTCCATATAAAACCAGCATTGAGTCAGTATATCTGACAAAGTTTTGGCAATGGCGCCTTGTCTTATTACCACAGAATAGAAGAATATGAAAAGATGATATGATTACAGCAAAAAGAAGAGAGAAAATATAAGCAAAATCCTAATCTATTTCATAATTAAATATGACTAAAATTTGTTGAGTGAATAGGTTTGAAAAGAACTAAAAAGCATTAAAAGCATTAGTTTCACTTACACTTATTGCTGAATTTTATCCTCCAACTGATCTTACCCCATCAATTACCTGTTCCCAGGTATTTGCTATCTGCTATCTACTATCTCATAAGGTAGTTCTGAGTATAGAATAAAGTAGTTGAGAAAAGGTTTTGATAAGTTGGATGTCAAAAAGACATGTTTGTTTCCTAAAGAGCCTAGCAAAATCCTGATTTTACTAGTTAACTGATAGTTAATTAGTAATTATTAACACTTGGTCTGTTTTGAAAACATAAGTTATAGGATACTTCTTTCAATTATAAATATATACTGAACACTTGCTATTTTCCAGACAGTGTGCTAGTCTCTGAGAATACAATAGTGAACAAGACAGACAGAATACAGATACAAAAGGCCCCCCCAGTCATTCCCTAGACATGCGAGCCCGTGTGTTTGTGTGTGTGTCGTGTGTGTGTGTGTGTGTGTGTGTGTAGAGATGTCAAGGGCTGGGACAAAAACAAGCAAACAAATACCAGAACTTTCTGATAGAGCATCAGATGTGGAATGGGAAGAGTAGATCAACTTTAAAATATGCTTTCTAAAAAGGTAAATTTATTTCTACTTTAATACAATTTAAAGGGAATAATAATATATGAATATATACCTATAAATTTGATTTATCAGTGCTTTTCTGGAATCAGTCTATCAAAAAGTGGGGGAATTTGGACTCCTTTATGACAGGTAATGCTCCCTGAGAGTTTAGGAAGAACTTTTCTTTTTTGGAGATTTATTTATTTATTTTAGACAGAGAGCGCAAGCAGGGGAGGGGCACAGGGAGAGGGAGAGGAAGAGAATCTCAAACAGACTCCCCACTGAGCACAGAGCCCAATGCGGGGCTCAATCTTAGGACCCTGATATCATGACCTGAGCCAAAATCAAGAGTTGGACACTTAACCTATGAGCCATCCAGGCACTCCTAGGAAGAGCTTTTAAACAGGAACACATGAACAGACAGACACCTGGGGTGTCTGAGACCTCCTGCAAAGGAAAGCAAAATTCTTCTGAGTAGAGAGTCTCTAGCATTCAGTAGTTTCTCTAAAGGGATACCATCTAAGGGAACTTTCTGAGGTGAAAGAAATGTTCTGTACCACCAATATGGTAGCCACTAACCATATGAGAATATGGAACACTTGAAATGTGGCTAGTGATATTGAGAAACTGAGTTTTAAGTTTTATTTAATTTTAATAATTAAAATGAAAAATTACATAGCCACATGTGACTAGCGACTAGGAGTTTGTGATCAGAATCCCTGTGTACCCAGATGGGAGAATCAGGCTCATGTTGTAATGAAGGCACTTTGCCATGATCTCACAGTTTGTTCCTGATGAGCCTGGTAAGGGTTCACATTATATCCATTTTTTTACCCCTGACCCAATGCTGACCATAGTAAATGTTTCATGATCTTTTGTTAAAATGTTTCATGAATGGAAAAATTGCCTTCTCTGCCTTCCTTTATTCCTAATCCATGGTTTCTTAACTAGATGATACGGCTTCATTTGTAAGCTGTTTGCCATTCCTGGCCTTTGTGACGTTGGCGCCTTTCCCTGGCTTACCAGCTGATCACCTCCTCTGTGAGGCCTGTCCTAGCTCCCCTTGGTTAATCTCGCCTACTCTCTGTCCACACCATTACTGTAGCACATAGAAGCATATACATAGTTTGGTTTGTTTATAGGCTTGTCCTCTACGCTAAACTTGAAGTGGTATGACACACTGGTTACGAGGGCCCTGCTGTATAGACAAATCTGGATTCAATCCACCTACAACTTGCTAGATGAATGAATTTGGCAACGATGTTGAACTTCTTTAAGCTTCTCTTCCTTCCTCTATAATGTGGAATAATACAGTACCTGGGTGAAAGGTTGTAGTACAGATAAGCTAAGACAAAGAATATAAACTGCATTGTGCTGGACACAGAATAAGCATTCAATGCATTTTATTCTATTGTTGTGGTTAACCTGTGAGCTCTTTGGGGAATATATTAGGTTATATTCCTCCCCCCGCCACCTTTTTTTGTTCATTCCTGGTGCCTTACACAAAGCCTGACACAGTGTGCTTAATAAATATCTGTTAAATGGAAATGATGGAAAAATTTGCTTCTCCTGCCTTCCAACTAATTTCCTAAATACAGTGTCAGTCACTTTTAAACAACATATTTAAATAAAACAGTATGCTGCTAAGTCTATAATCAAAAATTCAAAATTATAATTATTGTAAAAATGATTAGAGTTTCTCTTTTAAGTGAAAATATAAAACATAAGATTCTGTTTTGAAAAAATATTAAAATAGACAATATTATATTATATGGTCTATGTTTTAATTATAATCTATGTTTTACTTCAGAGCAAACAAATAGCCTAAGCCTAAAGCTGAACTCTTTACTCATCTGATTTTCCATTGATTTGGGAGAAATCTGCTATGAAACTAATTTAGTAAATCAGTGTCTCTCAATCTCTTTTTATTTTTCTCACCACAACCCATAGTTTGAAATACATCTTATATCATAATTCCTTTGTACACTTAAACATATGTAGAAGTTATTGAAACAAGATTTCCATGAAATAACCCTTATCCTCACTTCTTGAAGTGCATTCTGACATTTCTACTCTACTTCTATTCTATTCTATTCTGTTCTATTCTATTCTATTCTATTCTGTTCTGTTCATTTTCAATGGTGGTCATAAGCCACAAATAGACTTCATGACCCACTAGGATCTGAGACATACCATTTTTAAAACACTGCATTAAGTAACGTACTTCAAAGTGCTTTTTCAAGCGTCTACAGGCATTAATGTTAGAACTGCCTAGTGTTTAACCTGAAAAAATCTTGCTAATTTCACATAATATTCAATGAACAATTTTAGGGAAAACATACTTAGATTTTATCTCAATGAGATACTCACCTGCCTCGAATCCTCAAAAATTACCCCACCCCAACTTCTCACCCCAGTCTTCCGGATCTGACTGAGACATCTTTGACAGAGATCTGTTGCTAAAATCTCAAACAAAAGCCCCCCACTTCCTCAGTCCAGTTGCAAAGGTTTGGCCAAGAGCCCCTGTGAATAGTGTCTTACCTTTATCAGGCTTCATGCTCATCATTTCCATGATAAATCCTGATGATGTGTGTCTATGGCAAGGACTACTTTGAATTGGATTTTCTAACCCCTGAAACTGCATTACCATTCTTAGCTTACTCACAGCAACTAAAAATGAGACTAGGTAAGGAGCAATAGAGGCCAGAGGTTGTATGGTTTACTGATTAACTTCATTACAGAGAAGAATATTTGTAAATGTTTATGAGAAAAGTCCTCAATGCCAAGTTGCTTAGTAAGCTGGAAACCAGTCTCTTAGCTAAATATTTTTGGGGAGCACTTTCTAGTTTTAGAACTTAATATGTAGAGTAGGTTTCTGTTCAGTGGCTCTAAAAGTGGATTTGGGGTCAAGTGACATGCTCTGTGTCTCGAAATTTGTTCCTCTCAAAAGGCTACAGAATAATATAATTTTGTTAAGTCAGGAAGCATTAAAGCATAATGCTTAACAGTATAAGGCCAAATGATCTGGGTTTATATCCAATGTTAGTGGAATTGTGTCCCCTTCCTCCAAATTGGTATGTTGAAGTTCTAACCCACAGACCTCAGCATGTGACATTATTTGGAGAAAGGGTTTTTTTTTTTTTTTAATTTTTTTATTGTTATGTTAATCCCCATACATTACATCATTAGTTTTAGATATAGTGTTCCATGATTCATTGTTTGTGCATAACACCCAGTGCTCCATGCAGAACGTGCCCTCCTCAATACCCATCACCAGGCTAACCCATCCTCCCAACCCCCTCCCCTCTAGAACCCTCAGTTTGTTTTTCAGAGTCCATTGTCTCTCATGGTTCTTCTCCCCCTCCGATTTCCCCCCCTTCATTCTTCCCCTCCTGCTACATTCTTCTTCTTCTTTTTTTCTTTCTTAACATATATTGCATTATTTGTTTCAGAGGTACAGATCTGAGATTCAACTGTTGAATCTCAGATCTGGAGAAAGGGTTTTTATAGAGGCAATCAAGTTAAAACAAGGTCATGAGGGTGGTCTCTAATCCCATATAACTGGTGTCGTTATACAAATGGGAAATGTATACACTGAGACAGACAGACATAAAGAGAAGACAGCATGAAAAGATACAGGGAAAAGGCAGTCATCTACAAGCCAAGGAGAGGATCAGGAATAGACACTCCCTCACAGCCTTCAGAAGGAATCAACCTGCTAACCTCTTGATTTTGGTCTTCTAGCGTGAAGAACAGTGAAACAATCCATTTCTGTTCTTTAAGCCACCCAGTCTGATCCTTCATTACAGGCTCCTCAGCAAACTAATACAACGAGACTCCCTTGGTACTCACTAGCTCTGTGGACATGGACAAATTCCTGAACCATTTCCTTTCTCCATTTCCTCACCTGTAAAATGGGGCTGATAACCATACAGCCTCATAGAGTTACTAGGAGCATTAAATAAGGTAATGTTTATAAAATGCTTAGCACAGTGGGTGGCTACACACCATCATTACATTGATGTTATGATTATTTGGCTTTGGACTCAGGTTGTAGGGCGGCTTGCTTACTGAGTAGGAATAATTTCTGCAGCATAACCTGTGGATATCAAGCCTATGATTGTTGGTTATTTTTTGGAAGAAAGGACTTTAGAATAGGATTCAGTAGGCCCAGGGTTAAGCTCACACTTAATGCAACCAGACGTCCTGTATAACCTTAGGTCAGTCTCTCAGCTTCTGTGGGCCTCATTTGTCTACATCAACAGATGGTAAAACACAGATAATAATTCCTGCCCTACTTCCCTCATAGATGTGTTGTGAGGATAAAAACACAATAAATAAGCAGTTTGAAAGGCAAAAGTGATCTATATAAATGCAATCATCATTGCCAAGACATTTCTATAGCCTTCACACGTTTACAAGTGGTTCCATATGCATTACATCATTTGATCCTACTTGCATCCTCTGAGGAAGGTATTATTTATGATGCCCTATCTTCTACTGTATTTTACAGACTCTACAAGGCAAAGCAGGATGCTAAGTGATTTGTCTAAGGTCATGCAATTAGTGAGGCATTAAGTTAGGACTTTAACCCAGGTCTTCTGACTCAAACCCCGTGGTTGAAACACTTAGGGACACTTGCCCTTATTGCCACGAAAGAGGAAAAGAGTGATGGTCCATGGTTATGTCTCAGTTTGGATTGCCAAATTAAGACACAGTTTGCAAAGCTATTCTCAATCCTTAGTCTACTTCTGACCTCATTCTCTTCTCCTCACAACCCCAGAGCTATCATTGCCTTGGGAGGACCATGGGTGGGAGAGCTACTCCGAGGATGTAAACCAGGGCAAACTATCTCTGAACCTTCTATCTTATTTTTTTAAAGATTTTATTTATTTATTTGACAGAGAGAGAGAGCACAAGCAGGGGGAGCAGCAGGCAAAGGGAGAGGGAGAAGCAGGCTCCCTGCTGATCAAGGAGCCCAATGTGGGGCTCAATTCCAGGACCCCGGGATCATGACCTGAGCTGAAGGCAGACATTTAACTGACTGAGCCACCCAGGTGCCCCAATAAATCTTATTATTTTTTTAAAAAGAATTCTCTACTGACTTACTCAATGGTCAAACAAATGGGCCTCTTGCCCTCAGAAACTGCTATACTAACAAGGAAATGAGTAGGACAATTTAGCTGATCCAGGAAACTGTTGTTGCTGAGTGAAATTCACACAGGATATTCTCATAAGACTGACTGGACCCCTTTGCTTCTCTCTTAGTGATGCCCACCTGCCTCATGCTATTTTTTTTTCTAAAAATACATTTTTCCCCTGCCATTCTTTGCACTGAAATACTAGCCACTAGCCATATATGGCTACTTAAATTTAAATTAATTTAATTAAATGAGAATAAATTCCTCAGTTATGCTAGTTTTATTTTAAGTGTTCGATAGCCACATGTGGATAGTGGCTACTGCATTGGACAAAGTAGATCTAGAATATTTCATCATCATGGAAAGTTTTTTTTTCTTTTTGAGCGCTGTGAATTGTATAAGACTGATGAATCACAGACCTGTACCTCTGAAACAAATAATACATTATATGTTAAAAAAAATCATCATGGAAAGTTCTATTGGTCTTGTTGCATATGGTACTTGGGAGCAATGTGAATGACATGTCATTCATGGTATGTGGGAGCATCAGCTATGAACCCATGAAAAAAGGGAAGTCCCAGAGCAAATGCTGGCAATGCTTTTCTGAAAACTATCCTTGAGAAGAGAGTTGGTCAATAGACTTTGAGTGATGTAATCTCATTGGAAAGTCTTTCTCCACTGAGAAGGTGAAGTGTTCTCTTTGCCTTGTTCCTTAACCATCCAATTCTAATTGCTTATCCTGATTATATTCTGGATGCCACTTATTACCTATGGAACTTTAAGCATATTATTGAACATCTTTAAATCTCCGCTTTCTCACCAGTAAAAGGGGAATAATAATGATATGTACCTCATAGGAGTGTTGTGAGAATTAATCAATGACAGATAGTTATAGAGCACTTATGATGTGCCAGGCATTCTTCTGAGAACTTGATTAAATAAAGCAAGTCACTTGCATAAAGTTGAGGCGTTTGCCTAAGACCTCATACCTATAAATGACAAAGATGAACTTGAATGCAGGAAGTCTGCTAACAAATCTAAAATGTATTTAAGCATGATATCCGTCATGTAGAAAGCACTCAAGAAATAGTAGCTGTTACCATTATCACATTTTTTTTATTCCTGAAGATGCATAAGTTTGCAACCTGGTTTTATAGTCAACCTTTCTCAGCTTAGTTATTCTGAACATCCTTGAGATCTGTTTCTTAGCCTGCAAGGTTGAGAGCAAGACCCTGGATGGCAATGGAGTTGCCCACAAGCTGGTCACTTGTCTATAATTCTTCATCTCCCTCCATGCTTTTTCCAAACTATTCATGCCTTATCAAAAGAAGTAGTAGTCCATTTTGCCTTAAAAAAGGTCTCTGTCGATAGTTCTCTACATCCTACCATTTCTTAACTCCACTAACAAGGTTTACCAGATCTGAGATTCCTGGGAGAGCAAAAACCAAGCCATAGTGAATTAATAAGAATCTTAGATATTGCATAAATCTGTGGAAAAGATGTGGGTCAGAAACAATACTTAAATTATGCTAAAACAAAACTCCAGTTTTGTCTGAGCCAATGGTATCTTTCCATCTTCTGGAAACTTTGGGCTGTGATTTACCCATTAGATCAGAACTACCTTCACTTGAGTTAAACCCAGTGAGATAAACCCAGTCACTTCAGATACCTGAAGTCAAATTCAGAAATACTCCACAAAACTGCATCTCAAGACCTTGAATTTTAAAACGTCTGGTTGATTCTGTAACATCTGAAAGATTCTTTTAATTTAAGTAAAAGACATAAGCAAGAATCTGATTCCAAAGTAAGTATCTTCTAATAAAAATAAAGCTTTACTCAGAGAAAACAGGCATAAGCAGCTGAGAGAAGCACAAAGTAAAACAGCTAAAGGAAAGGGATTATGGGAGAGAGGCCTCCTGCCACTTGCTGGGCCTCATTCAGAATGGGTCTTTGGAAAGACTATTAGATATCCTAATAAAAAATAATATAAAAACATGGATTCCACAGCTATTGTTAGCAATGCTGTAATATCAAGATGAGATAGAACATGTGTTTCCTTCCTTAGGGCACCCAGATATTTATTTCCATACTGTTGGTTTTTGTTGGCTCCATGAAGATTCTTTGCATTCAACAATGTAAGATAAATAGAACTTCCTTCCCTTAATGAGTAGAGTGGTTTGTCATTTCAACAATTTAAATAGTAACAACTACATTGCAAACTCTGGATTAATTATGTTATGTGATGCCTTCAGAACCTTTTCCCACATAGCCATTCAATTCTCCTAGCAAGCTGTGACGTGTCATCATTATCCCTGTTTACAAGGGACAAAACTAAACTTCAGAGTATCTCCATGGCCTCCAAGACTATTTCTTTCAATTTCATTGCTTATTTCCACTCACATTTTGTGAACTTTCCCCCCATATCCCTAAGCTAAGAGAACCAGGACTCACTGCACTGGGAACAATAGGTAGGGGAGCATAAGACAGTACCTTCTCTTGCTTATTCTGTCCTATTGTTAGAATGCTTTCCTGTTAGTCGGAAATTCTGCAGTTTTTTGAGTTCTTAAAGCACAATTTGCTAAAAGAATACACAGGTTGTATTTAACATACCATCTCCTACCCTATTCACCGTTCCAAACCATGGGAAGCCGTGGACTTTGCCATTATTACCTTTTATTATGCACTAATTGCATAAAGATCCTGCCTTCTTCACTCATCAGAGAAGCCTTTCTCAATTCACTAAATCAGTATTTGACCAAGTTTCCTGGCTTGCAGGATGTCCCAAAGGAAAAGAGACTTATCTCTTTTGGGTGATCATGTCCTTCCATGCCAAGTCCTGTGCGTGGATTGAGTTACCAGTGAGCTAGATTCCCATCTGGATTTGTCAGGGACATGTGGCTGCAGAATAAATTAAAGGACCTCACAAGGTCATTCTGGCCCCATCTCTACAGTTCCACTCTGTCTAAGGTTCTTTCCTTCTTTTCTGCAAGGACCAGCCTAAGAAAACAGAGCTCTAGAGCAAATCTGCACTATCCCCCCTCCCCCTCAAAATCTTAGCCTTCCTTTGAGTATTTAAACTGATCTGGGGGAAAAATCCCATTTATAGTATGTGGCAAACCCCTCTCGTGGCAGCATCTCATCCTTCAGCCCACCCCTCATTTCAACTGTAGCCACAGCAAATGATCACACGTGAGCTCAGACTCACCTCGTACTCAGTCTGTCATTTCAGGAGCATGCCACACACTTTTTGCTTTCTGCCCAGAACTTCTCCAGCATCATAGGAGAGAGACCACTTGGCCTGATTCCACTGGGAGTAGTAAAAGCACAACCCAGAAGTGCCAGAGAGCTCATGACCCCAGGGGTGATCTTCATCCTGTTAGTAACTGTCCCAGTTCCTGGTCCCTCAGAAGACAATTCTCCATGCTACTCCCAGGGGTGTCAGGTTCTCTCATCCACCGCAGTGACCCTCATATCTCATCTCATGTTGGTTTTCCTCTTTCCCTGTCTCATGACCCTAGTCTTTTGCTTCCACAATCCATGATCACCTCTCACATAAACTGCCTGCATACAAGTCCTTGCTTCGGGCTCTTCTCCTCAGAGTAACCATTCATACATGTGGAGCTGCTTCCCCTTCACCTTAAGCAAAGCCTTCAGAGAGTGAAGGGTCCATAGCCATCTCTAGAAGACACTGAAAGGCCTCACTCCAGAGGTCATCACTGTCTCTGGTGCCCATTAGTGAGTGCTCATCAGTATTTGCTGAATAATCTTCATATTGTCTTCCTAATGTCCTAACATGGAGATTTCATTATGGCCCTTATAGTCACCTGCAGGGAGGAGGACCATACCTAAGGCCACCTTAAAAGTCACATCGTGTGCCAGATGAGTACCAATGAGTCCAAGTCACCACTTTCTGGAACAACTGTAGCAATTTGTGGACTCAAATGTTAAAACTAGGCAGTGGTTCCAGAATTCCCAGTCTAATAATCTCCTTTTACTCTTGCTGGTTAATGGGAATGCAAGGTCCAGAGCCAGTTCTCTAGATCCCTTTCAACTGCCCTAAATAAAAATGAAAAGACAAGGCCCTTCTGAGTCTATTCCAGACTTGGAGCTTTTGCATTTACTATTTCCTCCACCTAGAATGTTCTCCTTGGCTTCTTGCCTTTCAGTCTCAACTCAGTTGTCAACTCCTCAGAGGTCTTCTCCAATCACACAAGTTAGAACAGCCCCATCCTTCCAGTTACTCTGATATCACCCTTTCTTGTTGTTTTCATAGCACTCACCACTACCTAATGTTATTTTGCTTATTTATTTATTTGCATGTTTATTGTGAGTCTACCCTCCTCTAGGATCTTGCCTGTCTTATTCCCTGCTTTATTCCAATGACCAGTATATAGTTGTTACTCAACGTTTGGGTAAAGACATGATAGCTATCCATATTCTCTACCATAAGCCTCACTCTCCTGTGCTGTAACAACATGATAGCTGTTATTCATTACACAGACCATTGGAAAAGAACTCCACTCTCCGCTAGTTGAGCCCATGGGTTAACACTTGCGAGTCTCTGGCATATCTCAAAAACCAGGAATGGTGAGTTAGGCACTGCCAGTTACTCATCCACGGGCCACAGTGTTTTCCCTGGTGCTCTGCATCCTAAGCTTAGGGTGGGAAGCCCAAAGAATCCATCAGTGTCATCAGGACACAAAAGAGGATGGGGAGGAGGAATAAGGAAATTAAAATGCAAGGCTTCATCCACCCCTTTGGCATACCTTTAGCTCAGGTTTGTTAAGTAGAGTGAGGCTGAGGGCATGGGAGGAAAGAGATGTAATAAAAATGCTTAGAGCTAGCTCTAGAACTTAGTGCAGAAAAGGAAAATGTGTCCCAATGGCCACACCGGATATTAGTTTACCAGGAGAGAAGACCAGATGAAGATTTGAGGAAACTGCTCCAGCCAGGAATAACAGCTGTGCTTGCAGCTCATGCAGCTTGTACTTTCAGAAATCTTAATGACAGTGTTAGGAAACAAGATGAGAATGTGGTCTAGCAAAGGAGAGCTGAAGGAAAAGCAACACTGAAAGCATGAGTCACAGTGCTTCCTTAAGCAATCATTCCCAGATGCTTCTAACTTGACAGCACCCCCACAACTTTTTTCTATCTGCTCACATCTTTTTCACCTCATGTTTGATGAGGTCAGCCTTCAATCTAACGTGCTTGCTTAGAGATCTTACCATGTAATCATAAAATTTCAGTGAGGTGAAAAAATAATCTTAGGTGAAATTTTCCTTAGTCTATGATATGCACTTACAGTTCTAATTATCCTGTGAGCTCTGATTAGTAGACAAAAATTATGAAGATGTCTATGCACTGACTATTTTAAGGACTAATAGAAGGGTAGACCAGAAGCAAATGGTCAGGTAGCTGGGTTGGGAGATAGGGCCCATTGGCCTTGAATGCACACACATGATGAAGAAAAGCCAAATGGAAGAAATAAGACAACAAGTATGTCTGAAAACTGGCATTTCATAAATAATTACTACTGCCTTTGGTCTCTCTGAGAGTTACTGATAAATATCTCTTTTTCCCCCTAAACTTCTTTTCTCCTTTCCTTTATTACTTGATTCTTATTTATCAAATGCAAACTAGGGTTAATAAAATATGGTCACTGCCCTTAAATGTTCTTATACTGCATGGGGCAGGTAGATATGTAAACAGGCAATACAAATAAAGACCTCTCCTTGGAAATGACCCACTAAACCATTACACACTAAGATGCTAATGACTAGTAGGTAATAGCATAAGCTATTAATTAATCTCTTTCAAGGATGTCAGTAACCAAATAGGGGATCATGCCTTCAAACATTGAATTTTGTGGAGTTTGCATTTTCACTATCATAGTCTACCATGGTCCATGCATTAATGTAGAGTGGAAAACTGGGAGCATCTAAGTTTCCCAGCAGGGCTATTATACAGAAGGGAATTATTTTACAAGTGGCAGAAGGCTTCCCTACCTCATCCCAAATATTGCTGCTGTTCAGTCTTTGCTGATGTTCCCAATTGAAACTCTTTAAAATGACAGTTTTTTTCATAAATGCATAAAGTGAAGCAATATATAATTTTATGGTATCATCTAGTTACAGATCTACTGAAAACAACTTAGAACAGTTTGTCCTCAATCCAATTGAAATGACTAATCATGACATTGTGCCATATATCCCCCAGCACAAGATGAATAGTGGAAAGGAAACTATAATCTAAGTAACCTCAGCCTTTTATAGGTATAATATTAAACCATAAGAAGTATGATTTCATACTTTAGTACATGCTATAATAATATCAGAATTAGCCTGTACCAGGAATCCATTTCTACTCCCAGCTCTGTTAATTATCTAGCCTCGTGGCCTTGGACAAGTCACAAAGCTCTCAGTCTTACAGTCCTCATCTATAAAAAAGAAGACTATTAGGTTCAATAAATCCAAGGTCTGATCTACCTCCAACCTTGCATAGTAGCTAATGTTTATTGAGTACTTAGAAGGAACAAAAACTTTTACCAGGCTCTGTTGGATTCATCATCTAGGCTTTTTTCTCCTATATTTCCAAGTTGCACTTTGTTTTTACTTGTATTCAAATGAACCTGACAACTTACCAAATAAATTGTCAGAAAGAGAAAATTCTTCTGTGACAGGTAAGTGGGAGTGTTCGATGAGATTCATTCTTGATCCCATCCAAACTGTTCTATTTGAGAATGCCCCTTCGTTATGGTGGTCTTCAAAAAAAGAAAAAAAAAATCTGAAAGACAAATAAATAAGTAGAGAGTTTGAGGAAGGGTTGGCAGTTTAGATAGTTGGTTAAGAGAGAGAGAAGGAGGGACCAAGCTTATTCACAAAATAGCAAATGGATCCCTTTGTAGACATTTTGCCATAACCTTTCTGTACATAGCTGTTTTCAATATTTATCATTTTTACACCTCATCTGGACTCATAAATGTCCAGGATATGTGCTTTCAAAAGAGACACTCTCTAAAGTATCGGAAACACCATATGTTTTTATTTAAATTTCAGCACTTGAGAAATTTGGGCAAGATTTGATGATATTTTGGTTATGTCTTTATTTCTTTTACAAATAGAAAAAATAGAAACAAATAGAAAGGCATTGATTAAAAATGGGAAAAATCGATGACTTACTATCTTAAGTCTTATTCCAAAGTTGAGCAGGTATTTACAAAGACACAAAAGTGATTTCAGACCACTTTCTGCTGGAATCTTCTTGAGTAGGCACTATGTCAGCAAATCAAAAATTCAGAAAGTGTTCTCTCAGATCTTAATTTTTGCTTTTTAGAGAAAATTTCAGGGGCTTGCATTTTCACTCTCAGGGTCTACCATGGTCTTATATTTATGTGGGCTAAAAAAAACATTATGGTATAAAGAAAAATAATGGTAAATCTCACCAAAGTGTCTGAAGTTTCATCCTGAGGAAATGTCCAGAATGAATCCAAGAGCCCAAGAGAAGCAATGTCCACTTTTAGTTATATTTTTAGGTCTTCTTTTCCTCCTGCCTTCCTTCCTCCCAATATGTCTCCTACTTTCCTGAAGAGGTAATTTGAAAGGTCAAGTAATGAAAAGTTGTGCTATCAGAATCTCTTTTCCAAGTCTGTTTTCTGAGGATGATTTTCAAACCTTTTTATCTTGTCTCTACCAATAAATCATTTTGTCTACAAATAAATAACTATTTATATTTGCTATTCAGGAAGAGAATATAGGGCTTCTATTGGACAAATATGTATTTCATTAGAATGTCCCTACTATTTGTGTCTTTATTTATTTCTCTTTCACTCAGCAGAATGTTCCAGTTCAAGCAGAAGTGAGTTTCAGATATACTGGGCTGCTGATAAGGTAGTCTACCATACTATGCTGCTGCATCCATTCCTTTATTCATGCTTTGAAAAAACATTTATTGAGAACTTATTCTGCACTAGGCTCTGGGCTGGATCTTTGGAGATAAAACAGTAAAAGGAAAAAGAAGTGTCCATGACCAATGACATCAAGCTTAATGAAGAAGAGAGACATTAAAAAATAATCACGCATATACACAGATGATTACAGATTATCATGAAATCTTTTGATGAAGCCTAAGATCAGGATGCTCTAACAGAGAGGTTTGGGTGTGAAAAGGAGTGAAAATAGGGAAGTGGCTGATGAAGGATGTAGTTTCAAGGGCAATTTCTAAAGATGGTCAAATCTAGGGTACATCCGAATTGAAGAGAAGACACCAGAGAGTGGGTGGTTGAAGGGGCAAGAAAGAGAGAGAACCTCCTGCTACAGGATACAAACCATGCCCACTGTGGGAATGCAGACAAATCTGGGTCCATCTAGTGAACCAATGGCATGCCCCTACCAGAATCTATTCCCCAGGAAGCCAAGGGGCCTGTTGGGAAAAAACCCATTCTAAAGTCAGGTGGAGCCAAAAACCATGACCTTCACCCTAAAGCAAAATTAAGTCTGAGAAATGTGTAATTCTCACTGTAGTACAGCGTTTGGCCAATCCATACTGGATTCAAAAGGCTTTCCTGCCACCATAAGGTGAGAGGGAAGGCGATAAATAAAAATGAAATCTAGAAGCATTGATGTATAAAGTAGAGGTAGACACTTCCAACAGAATACTTCCAACAAGTAGGAGAGAGGACTCATTTCAGCGCCACCCTCATGCTCACACAACTCTGCCACGTATCACAGTGGAACTTTGACCCCAAGAGGACCAGGGCCTTTCTGGGGGCAATTGTGTAATAGTAGCAGCACGCTAGGTATCACCATAACCCTCAGAGAAGCAGAGGAATCGTGACCACTGGTTGGGCGCTGTTCTCACTCATGGACGCAAAAGGTAATGGAAGCAGCAGCCAGAACAAACCTGATCATGAACAAACATGAGGAGACCCTAAGGCACTTCTGAAATACTTGGACTTTGACAGAAAAGCTAAAGGACCTGAGGAATAAACCAGTGAAAGTTGAGTTGTTACAGTTAATGAGACTTCATTCATACTCACAAGCTAGTTGCAGACTAGGGAAATTCAACGTTCAATACGTGTACATGAATTATACAGGCATATATTCACTGTGTATATATTAATATATCAATTATGTATAATAATTGTGTATACATGTCTGCATATTGTATAATAAATGGGTTGAAAAGCCTCCCCAAAATTCAGACAACTACTATTCTAGATAGAGTTCCTCCTCTGGAATAGGAAATTCCACAGTTTACCATAATAATAATTTCCAGGAACCCACAATGTACAGAGTCAGGAATTTTTCCTAATATTCAATCCAAATGTATACTCTGTGATATAAGATCCATATCCTTTGGTCTTTAAGAAAAAAATAGGAGATTTTGGTAGTTTGACTCTTCCTTTGGGTTTCCTTCTGTGCTAACTTTTTCTAACATTTGTCTTTTTTAATCTTTAGTCATGTTCATCAAGCTTCCTCATACTTCCATACCATATGATAGCTCTGTAATATTTTCCAGGTATACTCATCTTCATTTTGGATTCTTATATTTTCCTTTATATGTTCATATAAACTTGGTACCTTTAGTTTAAGTGCCTGGCACATAATAGGCCCTCAAGAAATGTTGGCTCAATTAAATAATCTGTATTAATTATTTTTCTGCTTAGTTCTGCCCAATTCCCTGCCATTTGGCATGCTCTTTCTAGAAGTGGATATGATTCTCCTATTCTAGATAAGGATATGATTCTCCTATTAGCACATAATTTATCAATCTCTCACCCAAAGCCCAATTCCTCTAATTCTGTAGCATTTGGGTTATTACCCCTGGCTGAAGATCTATTATGTGGGTGCCCCTGATTAGCTAACAAGAAAGCCTTCCAGAATCCAGAATCCATGGCAGAGTCTGCTCAAACCAGGTTTGATGGATTTATGATTCCTGAAGGGGCTTAAAGAAAAGGAAACTCTTTAATTTTTGAAATGGTAATGTAAGCACATGGTAAGCAAATCAAACAGTACACTGAAAAATAAGTCTTCCTTCCAGCTCTGTTACCCATTTCCCTTACCAAAATACAACTACAATGGCCAATTCCTTGTGTATCCTTCCGATACTATACCCATTCTTAGCATAAAGGGCCCTTAAACACTGTACATTAAACCAGGGTTTGGCAACCTATTGCCTTCAGGCCAAAGCTGGCTACCCACCTGTTTTTGTGTAGCCTGAAAGCTCACAATGGTTTTACACTTCAGAATGGTAGAAAAAATCAAAAGAAGTATACTTCACTACACGTGAAAATTACATGAAATTCAAAAGTAAGTGTTCGTAAAATGTAATTGGCACACAGCCACACCCATTTGTTTATGGAATATCTATGGCTTTTCTCCTCCAACAATGGCAGAGGTGGGTAGTTGGAATACACAATATATGGCCCACAAAGCCAAAAACATTTACTATCTAGCCCTTTGCAGAAAAAGTTTGTTACCCTGCCTTCAACGAATAACAGAAGAAAAATGTTTAACTAAGTAATATTATAGGCAAACTATGAATAAATGTAATGATTGCCTTGGGAGTGTAAACCCACTAATACACATCTCATAATAGTAAGATCTTTACCTCTTAGCAGCTCCTTAATGGGATTGGTGAGTTTAGCCTTATTTGGCTTGTCATTTAATGAGCACCTACGATGTCCCAAGTATTTGACAACTGTTTCCATATATATTATTTCTTCAATTAGGGTTACTTCTATGTCCTCCTTTCTCCAATATTCTTCACCCCCTTGTTGGGGGAAGACCTGCAAGGGAAGACTAACTCCCAGGAGACCCCACACCTTAGTTCTGGAGGCTTTTTTTTCCCCCTCAAATCCTCCCTTCCATATAAGGAGTCATTTTATAGGTTGAGAATAAGCAATGGGTATTCTCTATACCAGTGGCCTTTGAGTAGTTTTGTTCATTTACTCCCTACAAAAAGTTTGAAAAACAATGTACTCCATCAACACATTTTTGGGTTTATATCTGTAGTTTTTCACTTTAAAAAGTTGCAAAAAAATTAACTTCTGACATATAAAAATTGACATTTTTACATGCTGTTACATTACTCTTAAATCTATTCAATTACTCTTCAACGTACTCTTAAATACCACAGCAACTTAATAGCCTCCCTCATCCTTCAAAGAAGTACCAAAAAAATGTTCTTTAACATCTGGAAAAAAATTTTATCATTCCTATTCCTCTGTGAGTTTACATTTCATTCCACTTCACTGCAGAAGTTTACTCTGATATAGCATATTTTATTACTTGAATGTCTATTATTGACCATCATATCATACTTTTCTACAACAAAAACATGCACATAAATTTGGATTTTAAAAAACATCTAGTGAGCTTAAGATTTTTAATATTTAAATAAAAAATATTCTGGATTGAGTGTATTACTACTTATTATCAGTGTCCATTTCATCAAAACTATACATTGCCCCTTAGGCGTTCTCTATGAATAGCATGGATCATTCTCCTTGGTGTCAAAGAGCACAGCTAGAGAAAGTGGTCCGTTGTGGATGAGAGAGCATGCAGATGAGAAAGGAAGTCACCACTGTCAGGCATGGGCCACAGCCAGAGATGACTGAGCACATGCACCAGAAGAAGAACACCTCCTTAGAAATACAGTTAAAAGGTTTTATTTAAATACTGAATGTTGAGAAACTGTAGACAGAGAGCCTAAAAATTCTCCAGAGTTAGTAACGAAAGCCCAGATCACAGAAAGCCATCATTTCTATTCAGATGAATTCATGTGTGTGTTAATACACAAAGTTTAGAATCAGAGCAAAGAAAGAAAAATATCTGAATTTGCACACAGACTTCCCCACCTTCATGCCTTGTTTTCCTGAAAAGTTGTTAAAATTTAAATGACACTAGCTTTAAAATAAAAGACCCACTGCAGAAAATTCAGACAATACAAAAAAAGCATTAAAGAATACCAAATTGCATTCTATAATTTTTTTTTAAATTTATACTTCCACCAGCATGGAATAAGGGTGACTTTCTCACGACACCTTCATTAGCATTACTTTCAACAATCTTCTCTAATTTCATAAGTGACAAATCCTATATTACTGTATTAAATTGCATTTCTTTGATTATACTAGTAGAGTTGAAATTTTTTTTACATCTTTATTGTCTATACGTGCTAATTTCTTTCCATTTTCTGTTTATGTCCTCTGCCATTTTTCTATGGAAGTGTTCATTCTTTTATTGAATTAGAAGAGTTCTTTGCATATTGAATGTAGTAGTGTTCTGGAATATTTACTACAAACATTTTTATTTTCTTTTAATTATCTTTACCTGAAAAGTTTTTCCATTGTATGTAGTTAAATATATTAGACTTTTTAAAGCCTATTTTTATTGTTTTTTATTTTTAGTGTATGGTAAAGGGGAGTTTTCTCAGAATTGCTTGTTGAATACTTTTTCCCATTGATTTATGCTCCTTCTTTTAATGACACTGAATTTAGTTTCCCATTGATCTATCTTGTACCAATATTATCCTTCCCTATTATTGTTCATTCTTTTTCAGTATTTCCTAACATATTCTCATGTTTTTATTCTCTGTAATAAATCATCGCATCTTGTGTCACATTCTTTTTTTAAAAAAAAGTTTCTTAAAAAAAATTTCTTTAGGAGTTTGAGATGTACCAAACCTATATACTTAGCTAGGAAGATTTACATCTTTATAATATGCAATTTTGCCTTTCGTGGGCAAGTTATGTCTCCTTGCACACTCAAATGTGCTCTTAGAGCTCTCAGCTCTATAGATTTTTTTTTCCATATATGCCACAACTTCTCCGTGACGCTCCTCCGTCATTTATCTTTCTCCTCCTCGTGTGGGAATTAATGATTTCACTACATCTGTCATCTTCCCCACTATAGCACCAGATTGTAAATTCGAAGAAGACAGGAATCATAATTATTTATGATTAAATATCATATATTTCTTTTGAATCCCCCTATCACACCTGGCAGTGCCACACATACACAGAAACAACAGCTGTGGTGTGGTAGAAATGTCATGGGGGACGGGACATGAGAAGATTAAGTTAGAGAACTGTGCTGACCTTTCATAGCTTCATGTATAACCGAGGACTAGTCACTTAACACTCTGGTCCCCGTACTACGTAAGTCTTTACACATATGAATAGGTGACATGGACAAAAATGCTCACTGCATCGTTTCCAATAGTAAAAAATTGGAAACAGTATAAATGTCCATCAACAAGACAATGGATACAATAAAGAAATAGTATATGCATAATGCTATAAGTATATTCATAAGTGTTATGCAGCACTTAAAGTGAATGAACTAGGACTATATATATGTATTCATATGGATAAAATTAAAAACATCACATTGAACAAAAGAATCAGGTTGCAGAAAAATACAAGCAGTTTGATAAAATGTATGTAAGCTCAAAAATATACAAACAATGCTACATATTACCATTGATAATGTAATGCAGGAGTCAGTAAACGCTGATTCATGAGCCAAACCCAGCCTGCCAAAGACCAAATTTGCCCTTCTGCTTGCATATCTATGGCTGTCTTCACACAACAATAGCAGAGTTCAGCAGTTTCAACACAGTCCACATGGTCTGCAAAGCCTAAAATATTCACTATCTGGTCTTTATAGAAAACACTTATGATCCCTGCTCTAACCTATAGAGACATGTATGAAAGTGTTGAACCCACAGTCAGAATAGTGCGGCAGAAGGACCGGGTGTGTACATAGGGAATTTCCATAGCATCTGTAATGCTCTCATTCTTAAGCTGGAGGGTAAATACAAGGAGGTTGATGATATTATTCAATTTCTTTGCATGTGGGAAGTATTTCATGATGATAAAGTTTGAAAGAAATTATATATGTAAAAATCTTCCTCATCTATAAAGTTATGCAAGTTCATATAGGATTTTGCTCTTCTTACACATTCTTAAGGCTCTGAGGAGAAAGTATTCTTTTCTTAAAAAAAAAAAAAGATTTTATTTATTTGACAGAGAGACAGAGAGGGCACGAGCAGGGTTGGCGGGTAGAGGGAGAAGCAAGCTCCACACTGAGCAGGGAGACCAACTCGGGGCTGGATCCCGGGACTCTGGAACCATGACCTGAGCTGAAGGCAGATGCTTAACTGACTGAGGCACCCAAGCGCCCCGAAAGTATTCCTTCCCATAAAATATTTGGGGACTCTAACTGTGGCCAATGAGGCACTACTAGAAATATTGAATGGCACAATAAGATCTATGTTCAAGAGTACTCTAGTGAGAAGGTGGGATGGGGAGAGTAAACACTGAAAGGTGGAAATTCGTGGCTGAAGTGAGGGGATTTCGTGCTTCGCTTGGTGGTGTCTGGAGAGATGGAAAAGAGGAGACTTGAATACAGTAAACATAAAGGGGCGTGGTGGAGAAAGAAGCCTGATGATTCAAAGTTTAAGCCCTGGGTATTGGTGGAAGCAGGAACAAAATGTTTATTTTACTTTATGTTTATTTGTATGATGCTGTAAGCTAAGTCTTAACTTAAGGACCCAGGAATAGTTTCAGAAATGGTACACACTGTTTGTTTTTAATGTGATAAGACACATAGTGACTGGTAACTTAGACTCCCACTTTCTGGTTATCAATTTTTACTTGTTTAGATACTATGTGTCACCGGAAGTGTACGGAGTTCCTCTGATGTAGCATAAACCGTTTGCAAATAGAGACCTTGGAAAGACCCTATTCCAATTAAACAGCTTTGACTCTGATTTAGAAAAATCTCAGTTCTCAGAAGATGAAGATAAAACCAGTTACATTTGCTGGTTCTCTATAAACTCTTCACACCCAAGGACACCATCCTTGGTGTCAGTTTTCTCAGATGAACCCAGTTGTTGATGGCAAAGTTAAATATGTAAATCATTCTTAAAGAGCAGGAAAAATGTAGACTTTTTCTAGCTGTCATTATTTCATGCCCAGGGGAAGCTCTGGATTCAGCCCAAAGTCTGGAAGAATGTTCTTAAGAAAAAGAGAAAGGAACTCTTAAAAAAAAAAAAAAAAAAGATTTGGTCTCCCCAGAAGCACTCAAACTGAAGTAATTCTTTTCAGGGCAAAAATACAAATTTAAGGTACATAGATCCTTCCCAAAGTCCAGAGAGATGTATAAGACAATGTTTGGCCAGTACCAACCACAGGTCAGGCAGGATGACCACGAGGCAGTATGGTCATTGTGACCACATTACTCTGAGAGTCGTGCCCTATAGGAACCAGACAGTATTTATTACTATCACAGTAACTAGTACATATTTTGGGAGATATAGATTAAAATAATACCTACCATTTTATGAGTACTTAACTATGTGACAGCATCCATGTTATGTTATCTCATTTAATCTGTAATAAGCCAAGTAGGTGTTAACATACACACTTTATAGATGAGAAAACTGAGGTTCAAAGAGACTCAGCAAACTTCTTAAGGTCACACTTCTCAAGGACACATTGACCTTCTCACCTAGTGAGAAGCAGAATAGGGATGTAAACCCACATCTAACTCTAAATTCATGCTCGCTCGTGCAGCTCTCCCACCGAGACTGTCACTAACCATTTACCAATCCCTAGTGAGGGTGAATTGGCAGTTCTGCAAGGTCACGTTTGCCTAAGGTAGTCGATGTGTTCATATGCACGAATTAATTAAGCCTGTACAGAGTTTGCCTGTTACATTATTTTGTTTCTTCTTTCGTGTTTCTCAAGTCTCCATTTAAAAGTATATCACCTTCAAGCATTGTGAACCAAAAATACTTAAGCCAACAGACCTCTACAGCTCTTTGAGTTTCTGTGCATGGGAGATTACACAATGAGGCCTAAAGAGTGGCTAAGTTTTATTTCCAACTGGATATAAAAGTTGAGGCCCCTAGGGCCACGAACCTGACAGTGAGTACTCCTTCTATTCTATACCTGGTCTCTTGCTTGTCTTGCTCAAGCCAGGCTTCTCAACCACCTTGACTAGTGCTAACCTCTAGGAGGTTTTCATACTCTGGGTACCTCTTCTTGTCACAGTCTTAATTCTATCTTTATGTTTGTGGTGATTGGTTGTCTATCTCCCCCACTGGACCATCAGTTCTAGGAGAGCTCACCCTGGATCTCTAGTGCCTAGCAGACTGCCAGGCACATATTAGATACACAATAAATACTTGCTGATTGAATGAATTAGAGGATGGATGAATAAACTAACTAAACACACAAATGAATAAATGAATAGTATACCTTCACAGAGAACCACCTTTAGAATCAGTCTTGTTTGGGCCACAGGATCATTAGTGAATAGAAATGTACAAGAACACACATAAACACTGAAGAAGGATTTTTTAAATCACATACAAAACCTGATAACTAAGGCTGTTTTCCCACAATGGAGCCCTAATTACTGAACTGTATCCATTCTTGTTGGAAATCTCTTAACCATTTTATACATGAATTGACCACCTCAGGAAATAGTTTTAATAACCCTCCCAAATCTCCTTTTGTTAATTTCTCTCCCCTTAGAATTACCAGAAATAGTTTTTTGTCTTCTTAATGTTTACTCTTCACAGTCAGGAAATCTGTCTCTTTTTCCCCACAATCTGCTATAGTCAGAATGGGCAAAAAGTTGTTTATGCTTTCTCTATTACCGACCTATCGTCTTTTTTCCCAAAAAATTCATTGGTTCTCCTGAAATCTTATGATTACCATTTATGTAAATTATTTGTTATTTGCAAAAGTAGGCACCATACATTATTCCACTCTACACACCCTTTTGCAATGTGAGTTTGCCACTACCCATCAATAGATGAAGTCTATTCCCCAGCCCTTGAACTTGAGCTGGTCTGGTAACTTCCTTGACAAGTAGAATGGTAGATGCTATGAGACATGTGAGTCAGGCCTTAAGAAGACTTGGACCTTCTTTTCCTCATCTAGGAATGTTGCCCTGAGACTGACACACTCTGTGTAGATGCCCCCAAATACAAAACCTCTTGGACAGAGAAGTCCAACTATCCCAAATATCCCAGCTGACGGCCACATCAAGACTTCATACCTATTAGTAAGGCTATCTTGGACCTTCCATTCCAGTTGATCTTCTATCTGAATAAGCCACATGAATGAGTCCATGCAAAAGTAGTAGAGGGACTACTCAGCTGATTCATAGAAATATGAGAACTATGAGTAATTATGAGAACTAATTATGAGTAGTTAATCATTACTCTTTTAAGTCACTATGTTTGGGGTAGTTATTACAAAGAAAAAAATAATAGATATAGAAAGCAGTACCTGGAAGAGGGAGAAATTTTTTTTAAAAAAAGGCTAAAATATATGGCCAAATGGTTTTGGGATTGGGAATTGGGCAGGACCTGGAAGGGCAGTAAGGAGACTGCTCTGGAAATTGGAAGAATGGTGAAGAAATTACTATAGGAAGCTGGGATGGTCATATTTTGTAATCATGAAACAACTGGCAACATTGTCACCTGTCACCTCTCAGAAGATGGAGAGTTTCCTAGTGAACTTGTGGACCTGATTAAGGAGATTTCCAAGAAGCATAATGAGTGTGTCACTTGGTGTATTTAGCTGCACATGATAAGCTCCATAAAGAAAGAAATGAATTAAGGAAGGCACTGTTCATTTTGTAAGCAGAATTTAAAGTAAATATGAAGGGTTCAAGACATGCTAATTGAAAAGTAAGATTGTTTGGAGCATTTTTGGTCTCTCCATCTGGCAGAAGATTCTCAAGTATGAAATGGCCCCAGGGTAGATATCACATCATGAGTGTGGCTATAAGATCCTTTGCTAAGAGCTCAAGAAACTTAAGGAGATGCCTAGTAGACATTCGCATGTAGGTAAAATGTCTTCTCAGAACGTCAGGGGCGTTATCCCATAGCATTATTCCACAATAACTTGACATGTCCAAAGTAGAAAGAAGTCTGTCTCAAAAAATTATGGATGTAGGTTTTCAGGCACAGAGTGAGTCCTAAAAAGTCTCATGATAAATCCAGAAAGTGTTATGCAAATTGCTCTAGTAAGACCAATGCCATCTTGAGCCAAAAGCTGACTTTGCAATTTTTCCCATTATGCAGTGAAATCTATTTCCCCACCCCTTCAATGAGTTGTTATTAATATGACTTGCTTTGACCGACAGACTTGTTCTACTTCTGAGGCTAAGCCTCAAGAGACCTGTAGCTTCTGTTTTCACCCTCTTGGAATAATGTCCTGAGACCATCATGCCATAAAGAGACCAGGAATGAAATACTCCAGGCAAAAGAGACTTAGCCATTCCAAGCATCCCAATCAATGGCAACATCAAGGACCCTGTCTTGGGAGTAAGACCTAGCTGATCCTCCAGTTGAAATCAGCTACATGATTAAGCCCAGGAAAAAGCAGAAGAACCACCTAGCCAGCCCACAGAATTATAAGAAATGATAAATCAGAGTGGCTCAGTCAGTTAAGCATCTGCCTTTGGCTCAGGTCATGATCCCAGGGTCCTGGGATCTAGTCTCACATTGGGCTCCTTGCTCAGCAGAGAGCCTGTTTCCTCCTCTCCCTCTGCCTGTTATCCCCCTGCTTGTGCTCACTCTCTCTCTCTGACAAATAAATAAATAAAATCTTTTAAAAAAGAAATGATAAGTCATTGTCTTTTTAAGCCATTAAGTTTTGGGGGTAGCTTGTTACATAGTATTAGAGAGTTTGTTATCATCCCCCAAATGAACAATATGGCATGTTGGCTATTGTCTCACTAACATCTAAAGAAAGTATTTTCTTTAAAGTAATAGGTTTACTCTTTAAAAATGGCATCTCAATGTCAATTTCCAATGTCACTGCCAAGTGAATTCATTTACTCCCTTATTTATTCAGTCAATATACATTTATTGACTCTGTGTCAGGCGCCAGACATACAAAGACCAAAAAAATCATGATCCTTCAAGAAGCTCAGTAGAAATGTCCAGCAAGGAAAACCCAATTCAAATAGTCTAGGGGTTATTATGACAGAGGTAAGCACAAGTCCCTTCAGGACCATAAGCAAGGACATTCATTCAACGTTCATTAATTCCCCACTATGTATCAGGCTTTGATCTAGATCTTGGAAATAGAATGATAGATGGGACAGGAAAAAAAATCACCTCTGTCTTCAGAGGCTTACATTCTAGGGCAAGAGATGGATAATTTGCAAATAAACAAAAAGTAAGAATTCCACTGGTGATAATAAGAAAATAAAGGGGACAAGGGATAGAGTGATGCCACTGGACACTATTTTGGACAGAGTGAACCAGGAAGAGCTCTCTGAAGAGACATTTGAGCTGAGAAGTGGAGGATAAGGAGTAAGCTATGCAAGAGGGAAATAAGACCAAAGGCAGAGTGGTCAGCAAGTGCTAAGCGCCTGGGCATGGAATACGGGAGGAACAGCAAAAGCCCAACGAGGCTGGCGATGGGTGAGCAAAGGGACAGTATAGGAGATGGGGTCTGAGAGAAGACAACTTTCATATGGCCTTGTTGACTGTGGTAAAGAGCTTTGCTTCTATTCTAAGTGGGAATCATTGGTGGGTGTCAAGCATACGTGTGACTAGGAAATCTTTCTGAGGATGGAGGGCTGCCTCTTGAATTTAAACTTGAATCGACATTAGACTAGGTGGAGGGCATGCAGTGGGGATGGCTATAGGAAGGCAAATCGCATGCTGTGTTCTGAGCAGTCATACGTTTTTTATGCCGTAGCCAGTGGATTCAGTGGGAACCAGTGGGGGAAGGATGACCTATTCAAAAAATAGTGTCCAGAAAATTGACTATTCCTTTGAGGAGAAAAAAATTAAAGATGTTTATCTTGCATCACTCTTGAAAATAAGTCTCAGGCAGATTAAAGATTTTAAAAATTATAAAATTATTGGGAGAAAATATAGGAAAACACATTCATGACCTTTGTGAATGAAGGGGTTAAGAAGAATTTCTTAAACAAGAAATAAATAGGAAAAGAATAAATTTGACTATATTAAAATCAAGAAGAAATCAAGACACCAGAAACAGAGCTAAATATATGAAACAAACTGGGAGAAAATGTTTACAACATAAATAGTAGCCAAAAATTTGTACAAACACCACATAAATAACTCCTATAAATAAAAACAGAAAGGATAAACAATCCAGGAAAGAAATTGGCAAAGGATATAAAGAGAAAAATTCACTGAAAGGAAAATAAAAGTGGCCAATAAACATACAAAACATCTGAAGCTAATTAATAATCAGAAAATGCAAATTAATATAACTAGATACCATTTCCACCTATCAGATTGTCAAAAGTTTTTTGCATGATATTATGTATTCTCAGAGACTGCTAATGGGGGCATAGTTTTTCATCTTTCTGGAATGCCCCTGAGCAGTGTGTATTAAAATAAAATGCAATTCTAACTCTTAAATATCATCCCTGGATAAACCTTGGCACATGTGCACAGGATGTTCACTGCAGCATTGATTCTGTTTAGAGCAGGAAGTAAAATCTCAAAGTTTTATTAGGATTTTATCTTGAAAAATACAAATTAATCAATATTTTTATTATATTCACACATATTAATTTTAATCACCAGAACTCTGTTGTAATACTTAGACCTAACAAAGAAAAAAGGTATTACTTTTTCCGTGCAGTATTTCACTTCACAATCAAGTTGTGTTAGATTAGCATTGTACTGACACAAACTTACAGAAAGGAGAGAGAGGAAGAATAGCAGACACTGCTTTATTATCAAAATTGGAAAGCGCCAAACTGAGGGAAAACATAACTCCCTGTGGAGGGCACAGGGGCTAGGGAATTACAGAGTGGGGTGAGAGAAGAGCAAGGTGGGTGGATATTTTTATATAAGGACAACTTCTGCTTCCCCATGCAGCTAGGTAACTAAGGACATGTGTATAGTGATACCTTGTAGACACAACTCCACTGGCAGTAAATACTACCGCAGTAAGAAATACCTGGGAAGGGGCACCTGGGTGGCTCAGTCGGTTAAGCATCTGCCTTCAGCTCGGGTCCTGATCCCAGGGTCCTGGGATCCAGCCCCGCATCAGGCTCCCTGCTCAGCAGGGAGCCTGCTTCTTCCTCTCCCTCTGCTCCCCCTGCTTGTGTTCTCTATCAAATAAATAAATAAAATCTTAAAAAAAAAAATACCTGGGAAGAAGATAATTGTTCCTATTTCTCTTAGCCCCTTCACGATCTCTGTTGCTAGGATGAAAGAGGAAAATGAGACTTTTAGCAAAACGAAAGGGGAAATTCTCCCTATTAAGAAAAGAACACATACCTTCATGCTTTCCTTCATCCACCCACCTAAGGACAATGCGAGCCTTTTCAAATCTGTCACATGGTGATGTGTATTCTCCTGGCTTTCATAACCTGTAGACTCTGTGAACCACAACAGTGCTGAGCTCTTCTTGGACATCCCTAATCATAGCACCATGGTGGGTTCATGGAGTCTTTCATTAAAATGCTCATAACTGAAGTCTCCAACCAGCGCTCCCAGACTAATCTCTGGGTTAAAGCAAATAGCGTTGAAAGTTTCCACTTCCCCCTGCTCATGGCGCAGTCACTAGAAAACACCCTACAAGGCTTTAGGACTCTTCACAACTGTGCTAGGGCTTAACACATCATCCCTGGCAACTGAAATGTTTGCAGGCTGCTCTTCCTGCTCTCCCATTAGTCCAGATTTCAAGTTTTCCCAGCTTCCAACAATGTCGGGGTAGCAAGGAAAGGACTTTGGAGTCAGAAAGACCTGCCCTCATGTTCAGTACCTGCTACTTCCTGACTGTGTGATCGTGGACAGATTATTTGTCCTCTTTGAGGGGGCGCCTGGCTGGCTCAGTAGGTAGAACATGCAACTTTTGATCTCAGGTTTGTGAGTCCTAGCCCCATATTGGGAGTAGAGTTTACTAAAAAAATAAAAATTGGTTGTCCTCTTTGAGCCTCTGTTTCCTCATCTATAAAATGAATATAAGAAAAACTCCCAAGCAGGCTTACTGTGAGAAGGAAACAGGCAGTTTATGTAAAGCCTGTGACTTGTTAGTAGGCGCTCAAAGTCAGCAAAATCCAGGACACACTCACGGACACACACATTTCTTTCCTTACAAAGTACTCAGGGCCTCACAACTATTGGGTGTTCCATCACAATCTGGCCAGATTTGGGAAGTGTGGAAGGCGTGGGAAGACCTGAGTATATTCCTTTCCTTCTTGGACTCTGGAGAGAGGGCAGAGGAGCCTGGAGAAAAACACAGCTGCAGACACCGAGGAAGGGTCTCAGGACAAGAGTGTGTCGTCCCTGGCTGGTACTTATCAGCTACCTCCAGTTGCATCAGCCACATTGCAACATCCTCAGCAAAACAGAAAAGTCCACGGTGCAAATGGCACAGGTCCATCATTTGGAGGAGGGGTGACTCAAAGATGAAAGTGCTTATCATTTCATAAAATCACAGCTAGAAACCCAGTGATGGCTCCCTCAACATCTTTCTCTACTTCTCTTGTCGATACTCTGAGGTCCCTTTATCTAAGGCAGTCCCAGTGGCAACATCAGATTTCTTTAAAACTCAGGTGAGTTTCCCAGAGAAAGAATCCAAAGTGAGTCATGTGTATCCCCCCACCTTCTAAATAAAAATTCAGTTAAGAGAAACGATCCAGGCTCACCTTATAGTTAGTTGCCTATTTCACTATGGCAGTAAGCAGACAAGGTGATGCCTTATCTGTGATTCAGACTGTGGACAACTTTAATATCAAAGTTCTTCCTAACATTTTCCATCTTTTTTTAGTATTTCCATCCAATATTAATATGATAAGTGGAAAGCAAGTTTACAACTGAAATCAAAAGAGAAAGCTTTTTAAACCTACTCTTCTCCTAGGAAAAACTTTTATTTCAGTTGCGCATGGCTTAAACATTGTCCTGTCCCTAGGTCCCAAGTCATTTGAGATTAGCAATATTCCCAAACTCACAGCAAGATTTGATAAATCACCAAAATAGAGCATACTATTCAGGCCAAACTGTCTATGGAATCAGAACAGAGACATTTCTAAAATTCACTGTCTCTGGTGGTTCTCTTGGGTGACCACAATGTTTAAAAGATATTCCTAAATAATTTGTCAATAAGGTAAGCAACTGTTAGACCCATGAACTCCTGCTTCCTCTTGTTTGTTTTTAGAGTTTTTCCTTTTCTTTCCCTTCTTGTTTTTAGGATTTTACATCAGACTCTACTAACTTACAATTCATTCACTGACCAAACTTCCTGATGTTAAAGAGAAATTTTAAATGACAACTTCCCCTCCGTTGCCTTCAGATAGACACCCGGTCCCAGAGGAATTAGGTACTCACTTGGATTATCTCAGGTTGGAGATGAACTTTCAAGGCCCTGGGAGGATTCTGAGTCCAGTCTTCTTCTCCAAATTGCGGCAATTTTGCTACAAATGCTGAGAACCTGGGTTTGCATTGGGGTGAGTCCCGGAGACAGTGGGGTGAGGAGGAGGAGGAGGAGGAGGAAGAGGAGGGAGTTCTAGTAAAAGCCGTGGATGATCACAGTCGGCCTTCCGGCTCAGCAGCAACATCTCTTCCTTGGCTCCGTGCCTCATGAACACAGATTAGTCATTAACAATCCTTTCCCTGATAAATGATATAAACATAGAAAGGAACCTTGGGAGGGCCTCAATATTCCCAGGACAAACTCCCAGAGCCCCAGAGTAGGGAATGGGACCTGGCTGAGGAGCCCTGAAGCTAGCCTTTTAAAACACTTCTCCTCAGGCTCCTTGGTAGGGTTCTGAGTCCCCAGGTTTCCACAGGCTTGGTCTGAAAATGAACTGTCCTCCCCCTTCCCCCCAATTTCTTTCAATAGCTCCACCACCTCCCAGGGACTGAAGTTAGCAACTGAGCTTTCTTGACCCTTCCCTCTCCTGGGCCTCCTATAGCAAGTAATAACAGATCCATGTGGATTCTATCTTTGGAATGTCTCTTATTTCCAACCCACCCTGTTCCTCTGCTGATTTGGGCCTACCACAGCCTCCTTTCTGAAGAACAGCATTGGCTTCATATCTCTTTTCTCTTTCCTTTTTTCTTTTTTTTTTTTTTTTCTCTTTTCCAAGTTGCACAGCGGTATAAAGCGTGGGGGCTCTGGTCAGATGCCTACTTATTTGCCACAACCCTGAGCAAGACACATAGCCTCTCTGAGTCTTAGTTGCCTCCCCCGTAAGGTGGAGATACAGTATCTCATGGGCTGTGGTGAGAATTACATGTTAAAAATGTGTAAAATGTTTGAAAAGTGCCTGAGCTACAGCAAGCACCCAATACATTTCAGCCATTATTATTTCTTTGCTTTATCAATTGAACTGACGTTGAACGGTCATCTGCATACTATGTACCCAGCAAGCACCTTGCTAGATGCTCTCCTAATCAAAATCCCCCAATGGATTCCCACTGCCATAAAAATAAATTTAAAATGCTTTGGTCTGACATTTAGAACTCCTTCCACTCTCTAACAATCTAGCCCTGATCTATCTTTCTAGCATTTTCTTACATCCTGTCTCTTCAGAGACCTTAACCTCTTACCCACCCTATGCCAAGCTCTCCTGGCTCCATGCCTTTGCTCAAGTTTCTCCTTTTACCTAAATCACCTTCCTTTCCTATCCTCAGGTCTTCCAGGCCCACCACAAGTGCTGAGTTCTCCCTGAAGCCAACCCTATTCCTCATCTGCCCCTACTCTGCCCACCAAACCCTCCTCACCTTTTATTTGTAGTTCTCTCATTGTCCCTTAATCCCTCTGACCTTGTATATTATAGTCACCTACTTACCTCTTTTACAAGAACAAAATTTCTGGAGGAAAGGCATGGTAGCTGACTTACGTTTGTATCCATCCCTGGTCTTCACATAGTGCCTCTCATGGAAAACTATTGCATAACTATTTGTTAGTTAAATCAATGAGTGAGCTGAGAAAAGAACAACTTTCCAAAGTAGCATGTGCACACATGGGTGGGTGTGTGTGTTCGCCCATATATGTGCATGTATGAATGTTCCCCATTGTAAAGTTAGTGGGAGGTCTACATTCAAACCTCTTAGGATTGCTATATTTTACGTCTCTTATTAAGTGGCATCTGTAGGTCCTACAGGCTCTCACTCCCTATGCCTATGGGCTCCCTATATACTGAAGCATGCCCCCAGATACACACCCAGATACAAGGAAGAGGGGGAATCCAGCCTTGTAAATTCTCCCCTCCCATTTGAAGAGTCTGGTGACACTCACACTGCTCTGCAACTCTGGGATGCTTGAAGGACTCCTGCATGACTCCCAGACCAATTCTTCTTGGATGGCAAGAGCTATGTTATGATTTCATTCTCCCCAGCAGCAGTGGAAGGTGATGGTTAAGGACACAGACTTGCGAACCTATCACTTGGGTTCAAATCTCAGCTCTGCCACGTTTGAGACCTTCGGATTTTCCATAACATCTCTGTGTCTCCTCATCTATAAAATGGACATATAATTACTACCTATTTCACAGGGTTATTGTAAAGATTAAATCAATTAATATGTGCAGAGTGCTGGTACATACAGAGTGTCTGATACATAGACGTGATCTCTAAGCATTAGCTACTACTGTTTTTCCCTAGGCATTTCACACTATCATTATCTGCCCAACTAGACTAGATCTGAAGGATCTCAGGTACTGGGAGTGAAAGTATTGAGGAAGAGAAAACTTCAGAGTAAGGAAAAGGCAACATCAAAGACTCTGAGCCAGGAGGTAGCTTGGAGAATCCCATGAAGCAAAGAAGGCCAGTGTTTTTCAACTAAGAGCACAGAGGAGGTGTGAAGAAAGACGGATAGGGGAGGTAGGGGCAGTGGTGTGCTGGGGAACGTTTAACAACCTCTCAGAGAGGGGCACACACACACACACACACACTCATGTTTCAACTTTTTAGATATTAGAGATGTGTAACATGTTTCACAAATAATAACAAGACACAAAGTTTTTGTATATTATAAATTCCATGTAGCCAACTGACCCTCACAGAATGCTTTCACTTAGCTTTGCTGAACTCTTGTATTGGTAGCCAATTTTCAACCATGATTTGATCAACGGAACTGTATTCTGGTCCACGAATGCTTTTCCCCATACATTTGCTGTCATGAAATCACATGTGTGAAATAATGTTGAACTGCCACCCTCACAAAAATTATACTCATTAAATCACACCCTCTTTCAGTTCCAACATATATGTTGGAAATTCATTCATTAACCAGTGACATGAGCAGCTTTTTGGCTGAATCAAATAATAGTTTTCAGACATTGGAAGACACGTCTTCATTTTCGTGTATGTGCTCCTCACAATGTAGAGCTACAAGCAGGGCACACCTCTTTTTTTTTAATTAACATATAATGTATTATTTGTTTCAGGGGTACAGGTCAGTGATTCATCAGTCTTACACACTTCACAGCGCTCACCATAGCACATACCCTCCCCAATGTCTATCACCCAGCCACCCCATCCCTCCCACACCCCTCCACTCCAGCAACCCTCAGTTTGTTTCCTGAGATTAAGAGTCTCCTATGGTTTGTCTCCTTCTCTGGTTTCATCTTGTTTTATTTTTCCCTCCCTTCCCTTTGATCTTCTGTCTTGTTTCTCAAATTCCACATATCAAGGCAGGACACACTTCTAAGTTTAATCTTTATTATTAAAATTTTCTCCACCTAGGCCAGAGATCGCAAACTTCTCTCTCAAGGGCCAAAAAATAAATATATTAGGTTTTGCAGCTACATCTGGTCTCTGTCCTATTTTGCAACCTTTTAAAAATATAAAACCTCTTTCTTAGTTTGCAGGCTGTACCAAAATATCCATGGGCCAAATTCTGTCTGCCAGCCCTGCCTTCCTTAGACAACGACAAAGCAATAAATCAAATCCTGATTCATGGATTTTTGCTCATTTCTGTAGCGTAAATATCCTCATCATGGCCAAACTATCAACGAGACGTTACTTAACACGAGGTTGAGAAGAGAGGAAGGGTGGTACACCATTACTTAGTATTTCCACCTTACATATACATACAATAGATGTGAATAACCACAAGAGCATAGATAATTGTAAAATATAGCAAAATAACTAGGAGATGATGAGTTTTGAGTATTTATTACATCTTTTTAAACAATGCATTTAATTGTAAGTTTATATACTTTAATTTTTAATATGGCTATGTTTAACAACCTGCTCAGAAATTCCTGAAAATTTAACAAGTGGCTCTTAGGAACCAGAGCAAGCCAACTCAGCACCCCACTGAGGGCATGAGGGCCCCTTCCATCTAGTCCTTATAAGTCAGAAGCTAGGAAGTAGTATCTCCATTTTACAAATGAGGAAACCAAGACTTAGAGATCAGCAAATTGTCAAAAGCAACAAAGCTGGGGCTTTAAACTTAGGTTTGTTTTCTCCAAAGCTAATATAGTCCCTCCTATACTTTATTCCACCATTAAGCCAGGCAAAGTGAGATCAAAATATTTATGAAATGCTTATCAGTACTGGGATATTTTAATTAATTGCTGAATAGGGTAGAGATGAGGGAAATCATTAACATATTGTTAGTGATCAACTCTGGTATAGTTTTAGATGTGTAGCATAAAAGCCACTCTGCCAAAAAAAAAACTGATCTCTATTCATAGAAATTCATATTTTTTGATTAATGCTTTGGCTTTTTTATCTTCTCTAATTTCCTCCTTTTTTTTAATTGAAAATTTCCCCCACCCACCCTAATGAATGAGTTCATCATAAATCAAAGACAAGAAAAGATCCCAAAGCAAATGGGAAGTAGAACAGGCAAACTTTGAATGTTAGAATAGCAAAGGTGTGACCTAACCTAGGGACAGGAGACATGGGTGACCACCACAGTCAGAGAACAGAGACAGGACACTCAGCTTCACAAGGCAGTGACCACAAGGAGGACACTAAAATAGAAAGGGAAGGAAGGAAAGAAAGCATGGATAGTTGAGTTGGTCTCTTTCCCCATTGGCTCAGTCCTGGCTGTGAGTGAATCTTTGTCCCAACACTGAGTCAGTCTTATCAGAGGTTTGTCTGCAGCAGTCCTTATACTACCACCTTAAGTAACTTCCTTTCTCTGTCTAGGCACCACAACCCTAAAGAAGCTGTGTTCTCAAAACCAGAGAAAATTTGTAAGACCTAGGACAACATGGTAGGGGCAGTGCCAAAAGTGTGGGTATTCACAGTCAGGGACCTGGGTTTGAGTCCTGACTCTGGTCTTGTCACATGACCTTGAGCAAGTCAATCTCTGGGTTTCCTCCCCTCAAAATAATATAATAATGGAAAACAATGCCTACCTCATAGGGTTATTATGAAAATCAACATGAAATACCACATGAAAATGCATGGTACAAAAACAGCAAAGAGAAAGCACTGGCAGGCCCCATAAGATGTGAAATCTTCAGAAACCATGAGAGTCTGACCCATCTCTCTGCAATCAACTTTTAAGTGACTCACTAAAGTCCCAGGATCTACATTGCAGAGATAGCCATCCTATAGATGGTGAAGTACATAGCTGGACATTCATCTAAACCTGGACAGCCAGTCTTAATGATCAGAACCTTTTAAAAATAAAATATGCACAGTATTACTCAGCCATCAAAAAGAATGAAATCTTGCCATTTGCAACAATGTGGATGGAACTAGAGGGTGTTATGCTAAGTGAAGTAAGTCAGTCAGAGAAAGACAAATACCATATGATTTCACTCATATGTGTAATTTAAGAAACAAAACAGATGAACATAGGGGAAGGGAAGGAAAAATAAGATAAAGACAGAGAGGGAGGCAAACCATAAGAGACTTAAGTATAGGAAACAAATAGAGTTGCTGGAGGGGAGGTGGGTGGGGGCATGGGGTAACTGGATGATGGGCGTTAAGGAGGGCACTTGATGAAATAAGCACTGAGTGCTATATGCAACTGATGAATCACTAAATTCTGCCTCTGAAACTAATAATACACTATATGTTAAGTAAATTGAATTTAAATAAAAAACTAAAAGAAAAAAACAATTTTGTTTCTTCAAATCAAAAATATATATATTCACAACCTGTTTTAACATGTAACCCATGAGATAGAACATTACTATATTGTACTTAGGGCGCTAGTTTCTCCACTCATCCTAGATCAAATGCACTTTGTTTCTGTATCTTTTCTGCCCCTCCCTTTTTTGGAGGGGTCCTTTATTGTTGTTGTTTTTAATTCATAAGTAATAATGGTCAGTGTAGAAAAATAGAAAATGCAGATAATCATAAAGAAGGAAATAAAATTTACTTATATTCTTACAACCCATAGAATCATACAATATACTATTAACACTGATATATTTTCTTCTTAATTTTTAATGCAAATAGATATATCACATCTTCTCTTTTCATAAAAAATGATACCATGTGGTATATACTGTTCCGAATCTGCTTTCCTCTTTTACTGTATCATAAATATTTTAATATCATTAAATCTTTCACTACATATATAACATAATTTAATGGCAATACAATATTCAGTTCATAGATATAAAGCCCTCATTGATCAATTGCCTACTGCTGAAACTGACTTATTTCCAATTTTCCTCCATTATAAATAATATTGCAATGATCATCCTTTGTAGCTAAATCCTTGGCTACATCTAAGATTATTTCCTCAGCCTGTTTTTCTAGAGGTGGAATGAATGGGTCAGAGTGAATAAATTTTTAAGATTCTACAGTAAACTTAGCAAACTGTTTTCAGAAAGATTGTGTCAATTTATATTCTCCCAATAGGATCTCAATATGTCTATTTCTTGCCCTTTGCCAGCACTTGGGGGCCTTGTGGGTGGTTCTCTTTTCCAGAGGAAATGTCTTCTGAGATGCCTTCAGTCCTCACTTACCCCTCCTCGTACAGAAGCAACATGGACATTCAAGCAGTGTCTTTTGAACTGTGTGACATGACCCATTAGTGGTTCATAAAATCAAGTTAGTGGGTCGTGACCAGCATTTGCTTGTTTTCAATGAAATGGTGTATTTTTTAAGATAGCATAGCAAATATTTCCATTGTAAGTAGAAAGGTACGTACCAATTAATGGAGCTTTTGTTTTACTTACATATGTGTGTGTTGATGAGGCCTAGATTTCAATATAACACAGTTGTAAGGTCACACCTTTGCTATTCTAACATTCAAATTATGTAGCTGGTCCAGTCTATTAATTCAGACATGAAGTCTTCCTGATAGGAACATGGCATTCTTTCCACCTTGGTGGATAAAGTACAAGCTGCTTAGAGGGTTTATGACCTACACTGTTTCAAAAGTCTGTTGTGCACTAGGAACAACACATAAGGGAAGCTGTTTAGAACTTTTGTTCTGCCCAAGGCTTGCGTTCAATTGTTCTAGCCCCAGCTGGAGTGGAATGTCCAAACTGCATTCAACTCTTATAAAAAAAAAGTCTTAAAATAGGACGACCCATTTAATGCCATGTGCTGCTAATATGGGTTAATTGGATGTGAAACATTCGCAGCAGGTTCTCAATAAAAGATACAATAGAAAGATGAAGGTTGGTGTTGGGCCTGAGTGTTATATTATGCCCAACCTGCATTTTAAACCCAAAGGTTGCTAAAAAGATTATTAATAGGTAGAACAAAGAACACATTTGGGGACATGGCCCATTTTATATTTGAAAAGGCCCCATCTGTTGGGGAAATTCAGCTGATAGCTCAATGGTTATCTATCTTTCTTCAGTGGGGACAAGGCTACTTATCATCAAGAAGGCATATTTTCAGAGCTCTACAGTGGTGGGGATACTGTATTTACACTATTCCTTTTGTGTTTCAGGGGCTGAATATAGGCCATAACTATGGAGCAGAATCAGATATGATGAAAATCACAATGCTGGTCTCCTCAGAAATGATTCTGAAACACAGGAGCCAACCAGGTACTTAAAACATCAGTCTTTACACATAGAACAATCACTTACTAAACGTCTGCTACTCAAAGGCTTTGTTTACCCTTTGCAGAATTCCCTAATCAGCATGGTCCATATGAATGTTATCCCTTCTCGGTACCCTCAAAGCACCCCATGTTCACCCTTCTCAATGTACTTTTTATTCATTATTGCAACTGTTTATTTCCTCATGTTTGTCCTTCACTAGTTTGTAAGCTCCTTGAAGGCAAGTCTTGTGGTGTTTTTTGTTTTTTTTTTAATCTCTTTCTCTCTAGTCCTAGCACAGCACCAAGCCTAGTACAGGTGCTCAAAAAATCTCTATGGGTAAGTAAACAAATGAATGACATATGATATATGACGAGCTCCTACAAATCAACAAGAAAAAGATCAACACGAAACAAAAATGGGTAAACCACATGCAAAGATGATACATAGAAAAGGATGTACATATGACCATTACACATATAAAAAAAATTGAAATTCAATCATAATGAGAGCCATAATAAAAGACAAAAAAGGACATTTAAACAGCCAATAACATGTAAAAAGACATCCACACCCAGTCATAATAAGAGAAATGTAAGGTACACTGAGATACCATTTTTCACCTATCAGGTGGGCACAGATAAAAAGAAGTCTGCTAACATATTGTACCAGTGAGGATGAAGAAACAAGCAACTTCCATCTATTGCTGGTGGGGATGTAAATTGGTACAATCCCTAAGGAGGACAGATTGTAAGTGTGCATAACTTTTACCCAGTAATTCCATTTCCAGGGGTCTATCCTAAAAAATACACATGCACATGTGTGAAATGATACTTGAACACAGAGTTAAATTCACCTGGTATGCTCCAGATGTGCTGTATTGATTGTTAAAATATTGAAATTCTTCCTTATGTATTGGTAAATAAGCTGTCCTGAGCCCAACACCCTACTGCTGCCCTGTCAGCCAGCCCTTCCCCCCAAACCCCCAGACCTTGCTGCAACGGGGCAACTCAAGAGGTCACGCCTGATAGGTCACGCCTGATACCGCAGGGGCTGCCAGGACCATGCTTCAGCACTGCAGCCAGCCTCATTCTGATTGATCTGTGCTTGTGCTATAAGGGCTGTTAGATACTTGGATCTCACTCCTACGTTCAAGGCTGTTCACTGCAGCATAGAATCTAATAGCAAAACTTGGGAAACAGCCCAATCAAAAGCTAACATTTATTGAGAGCTGACTATGTGGCACACACTGTTCTAAGCACTTTACATTGGTTCTCATATTTAATCCTCACAACAGCCCTAGGTAGGAGGCACTATTGTAATTCCCATTTTACAGACAAGAAAATTGAGGCACAGAGAAGTTACCCAACATCATATAGCTAATCGGTGATGAGCCAGAACTCTGTCAAGGTAGTCTGATTCCAAAGCCTATGCTCTTAGAACAAAATGTGCTTCAGTAGAGACTGGTGACGTTAATTAGGGTCTATCCATGGAATAGAAACTTATACAGCTATAAAGAAGATGGGGACACTCTTCATGAACTCATAATGGAATAGCATCCAAGCTAAACTACTCATTGAAAAGAAAGTACAGAATAATGTGTGTAGTAGTTATCCAATATGTGGATCTACACACATGTGTGTATATGTATTTATATACATACACATATATATGTATTTGAATACACATATGCATATGTATGCATATACATCACACATAAAATCACAAATTGGATACGTAGGATGTATCTGGAATGATATATAAGAAATTGGTAACACTGGTTGCCTACCTCTGGGGGACGAGGTATTAGGAAAAAATGTTTGCAGTGTGTACATTTTGCACCTTTTGAATTGTATACTATGTGCACATACTGCCTGTTTTAAAAATTAAACTGCAAATTGGTGTTTTAAATGAATGATATATAGATAAAGATTCTGAGGCAGAAAGACAAAAGAGCTTACAGAGAAATAGAAGAGGTGAGTGAGAGTCCACCCTCCTGGTCATCAGGCAGAGCGGAGTCTTTAAAGAAAGGGGAAGTTGGGAGGATATTCAGAGAGTTGGGGAGGGCATCCCTGGGGTGAGGCAGAGGTAAGGAGACCCTGATAAACTTTAGGACACAATGAAGTGAAGGTCACTGGAGGTCTGTGTGTCCTCTATGGTTGTGAGTATATGCATAGGAAGCCAAGATCTGGGCGTAGAGGGCCTGGGAGGGGCCCCTGAGGTTGAATGCGGATTAGAAATCAGCCTTGTGGTGCCCATCTTAGGGAAATTCAGAGGAACATGAACTAGAAGTGCCCAAACCTCATCCTGGCTCACATCCAGGGCTGGTAAGGAGTTAAGCTGTGGAGCCATTCTCAAAGGACTGAACAAGAGACAAAGAAGTAATTGAAGGGTTGGTGGAAAATGGGACTGAGGAAAAATGGTTCAAGGAGCTGATATTGTTGGTTCTGAAGGAGGACAATTACTGTCCCCTACTTGACGGCACATCATTGTCAGTGGGATGGTGACCAGCTGTTCTCTGCCGCCACAAAGGATACAAAGAGGGAAAGGGCTTCAACTGCAGCATGAGCAATCTAAATTGGATTCAGAGAAAATCTTTTCATCGGAAAAAAAAATGAAGTTGTTAAACACTGAGGGAACAGATTCTGAGGGAAGATAGGGTATCACTATCCCTCCCTCTAAATTAGACCTGATGGTATAGACACCAAGCTGCAGCCGACTTAGTCATCCTTGGTGTCTCCCAGGGTCTTCATCTGAAGCTGTGGGTAGTAACACCAACCTCATAAAGTTGTTATAAAGGTGAAAAGAGAGCCGGTGTATAAAGCATTTAGAACAGGGCCTACTCTACAGTAAATTCTGAACAATAGCAGCTATTGTCCTTTATGGTAAAATAGACAGTGTCTACTAACCATGAAGGTCTTCAGTGATTTCGATGATTACTTGGGATGGTCCCAGATGGTCTTTTTAATTCAAGCAAATATCCCAAGTGCTTCATCAATAGTTTTATGTCCACAGCTTTATAAGGAAATTCTAACTTTTCTGGAATAAATAGTAGACCATTCATCTCATCTGCTTTGGTTGTAAGGAGTTCTGATGTCAGCCATGTTCCCAGAAGTCACATTTCTGACAACCTTATTCTCTGGGGGAGTATAGATAAGGGTTTTTCAAATATTTTGGATTGCAACCTATGATAATAAATAAATTTCATACCACAACACAGTACACAAATGTATACACACACACATTCACACATGTGTAACTGAAATAAAAGTTTGCAAAAAAAAAAAATGCTTAGGCTATCTATGTGTTATCTATTCTGATATTTTCTATTTTATTGTATTCTGATTTTTAAAACACTGATCTTGACCCACTAGATTGATTTCATGACCCACCCATGGATTGTGACACATAGTTTGAAAAACTTATGTCAAGTCTAAAACCATTGGGCAAGTTCCTGACCTGCTCTGGAGTCTACTAGCCCAACTGTAAAAAGGGGATTAAATTATCAGTATCTTGGTGTCTTATGAAGTTTAATTTAGAACACTAAGTAACAATGGGCCTAACATTTATTTAATAGACTCTCCTCAATTAAAGTTGATTATGCCATTAAAATGGCCACCCTAAAGTCCCTGTGTTAAAGCTGGGCAGAGGTCCTGACACAGAGCCCATATGCTGTTACTTGGTAGGTATCCTCCCCAGATCAAGGTGCTTGGTTTCCCCTCCGATAACAAATGCTCATCAGCAAACCTGAAAAGAATGTAAGAGCAAGGTGAGAGGTAGCCACAATGCAAGAAACTAAAGTGTTCCCCAAAACATGAATGGACAGTGCTTAATATTAAAGCCCAGATGAGAATGAGTGTTCAAGAGCTACAGAAAGAGGTAAATTATGTCCTCTTCTTCCATTTAAAAGGCAGGGTAGAGCAGAATATATGTTAGGAAAAAAAAAATTCTGTTCCAAGTGGCAAAAATACAAAAAATAACTAAATATTTTGTTTCTTAAAGAGTATAGATTGGGTGCTGAAAACATTAATGGAAAGAGCTCTTCCTTCAACTAAGACAAATGAAAGAAATATCAGTATCATCAGAAAAAAGAGATGGGCATTTCACCTGTAAACACAGCTCCCTTTAACTTGGCAGTTATAATTCCTTGCCTTGATCCTGAAAGAACTAAATACAAACAGTTCTCAAATTTTGCTTCTATCATGATTAGAACTTCTTACCATGACCAGTGAAGCAGGATATTAATGGAATGATCATTTGTGTGTGTCGTCGCTCTATTCTCCAGTCCCTGCAGAAAAGCCACCATTCTACTAAGGGAGACAGATCTCGTGCATTTCCTTTCCTTTGCCTACACAACCCCAAGCCCCCCACACATCCAACTGAGAAGAAAGCAGAAAATTCCTGAAAGATCTCTTCAAAGAGATTTTAATGGTAACCTAAGAGTAGAGAGAGAGAAGAGATGGTTTGGGGGCAAGATTAAGAATTTTAGAGACCCTTACTGAGAGGAATATGGTGCCAGTACTACCATCCTCCAAACATAAATCAAAATAGAAATAATACCAACCCATAACATCAATAAAAAGAAATCCAATTGAATTTAGATTTCTTTTGATCAAAAAAATGATTTTTTGTAATAGCAATTATTTTAAAAGTGTGTGGTGTGTGTGTGTGTGCCCCCAAGCCCCTGCCCTGTGAGTACCCTAATTGACTATTCTACCTTTGGGTTTATCTAACCCTTAATACTTGAAAGGAAAGATATTCCCAAGACTGGAAAGTGGAAGATTAGTAAGAACCCCCACTCTGCCTTGGGTAGTAGGGGGACTTCCAAGGGAATGGCTCCAGTGGATATCTAGAAAGTTTGGGCTCTAAGCCCAAGGGTTCCAAGCCCTGCCAAAGATTCAGGCATCCTGTGTGGTGCAGAAACCAGGGAGCTGCAGAAAGGCCGCTGCAGGCTGGGACAATGGGCAGCCCAGTGGTGAACATTGTGGATGGTGTCCTATGACTGATGAAATTTTACTATGTGTAAAAGCTTGACACAACACTGCAGTAGAGTCCCAATAATGACCAAGACTGAATATCTTTCCAGCATGGCAGAATGGAAAATAGGTTATTTTCATACACTTGAGTTTCTGGCCAGCAATTTAAACTTGCTCACTCCTGGACCTGACACTCTGGTGGTACCTTTGCAGATGTGGCTGAAATCTTCCTTCCTGGACCACGGAGCCTCTGGCCTTTGAGAACACTTCTTCTACCATATCAGGCAATTCTCTCCCCTGGTCCAGCTTAGCCAATCAGACCTTATACCTTGGGTATAAGCTGTCAGGTTGGCATCTTACAAGCAGGACTGGAGCAATAGGCAAAGATGAGCTGAAAATCTATACCTATCTCTGGGGTTTACATTTTAGAAATAAACTCCTACTCCTACTACAATAATACATCATCATCCATTATATTGAGCATATATGAGACAAGGTGACACTTTGGGGAGACACATCTCATTGCAAAATGATAAATTGTTTCAGACATAAGATGATGTCAGCCCATCCCTCTCTTTTCTATTTGCAGGCAGAGGAAGGGAGTGTGTCCGTATCAGATTTGGGGATCAGATATCACGGATGAAGCTGAAAAGAGTGAATGCTTTGTTACTTTAACAAAGCCCATTTTCAAAGCTTTGTCCCTCTCTGCTACTGTACTTATAAAAGAGAATCAGATTATCATCAGAATGAGGCCCAGCATAATTTTATAAAGAAAAGGAGATCATTGCTCATTGGATTTTAATTACTAGGTTTAATTTTGTCGATGCCACCTCCTTTCATTTTTTTCCTCCAAAACACATCCTTGGATGTTTCTCCCATCCTTTCTGATTTTATGATTTCCTATCTATAAGTATTAAATACCTGGTTTATTAACATTTTTTCTTAATTGACTTTTAAAATTCAGTACTAAGCATCAGTCTCTATGAATCACTTTGGTATTATCTTCTCTGTGAAGATAATGGATAGTTTGTTAGTATTGCTCTTATAGCATAATATTAATAGCATAATATTAATAGCAATAGCATAATATTAATATCCACAAATTTAGGCTTCCCTGGGCTTAATTGCTGAGTGCACTATATTGAAAAACAAAGCTACTATTTACTTTATAAAATGAACAAAATGTGTCTATAACAACCACATATGATATCTAAAGTTATAATCAGAGCTGGAGTTCCTCTTCTCCCTCCTAAAACGTAAAAGGAAGTAGGACAGAGAAGGTGATTATGAAAATCAAAGAGATCCTCAGCTATAGTAGAAAAGGGAGCATATGAATATCACTCAGACCCATGAGGTCATGGGGAAGGTGCAGACCACTCATCCTCAGGCACAATGTGATATTAGAAGGATGTTTTCCAAATCAGAAGTCTTGATGCATGGTGTAATGAGAATGAGTGTAGTTATGAGCACAAGCACTCCCCACTTCACCCTAATTCATTCATTCATTCACTTATTCAATCATTCATTCAATACATATTTATTGAGCTCCTGCTCTGGGCCAGTCACTGGGCACACAACAGTGCACAAGAATGATGCATTTCCTATGTTCATGAGGCATATTATCCAGTAAACTCCAAATCTACTTTATTTTTTTTCAAATCTACTTTGTATAAACAAACAACATGAAAAAAATGTATAAACGCAAAAGCAACTGAAACAGATTTAGACATCCATGGCTGCAAATAGGAAACAAAAAAACTAGACAATAATCATCATTCTCATTATGTCCTGACCTGGCATTCTGCATATAATTACCCTAATACTAAAACACTTTCCAAAGTAGATCCTGTTACCTTCTTTACAGCTAAGGAAGCTGAAGCTAGCTAAGCGGCTTGCTTAAAGCCAACAGCCAGAAAGTCCAAGTGGTGGGGTTTGAACCAAGACCCATTAGCCTTCCAATACCACTCTTTCCCTATATAAGGACATCTTCTTTGGGCAGAGGGCTTTTCCCCCAAGAACCAGAATCATCATATTAGAATAACAGAAAAAGACCTACCTAGAGCATATTAGCTTAGCTCCTTCTAGAAATGCTTCATAAGGATTTATCATCTCTTTTTTAAAGACCATTAGAAAAAAAACTTTTATATATAGACCCCTTCTGTTTCTTCTAAAATACTGTGGTTGAAGGTATCATCATTTACATTTACCACTGTTATTAAAGTCCACACAATAACTTGTTTTGCCAAGCTTACATGCTTTCTTATGTTAGATATATAATTCATCACATTTCTCTTTTTGCTCTAGCTTCTAGGAACTTCTAAGCTTAATATCTCTAGTTTTACTTTAATTCACTCATTTGTTCATTCAGCAAACATTTATGGAAAATGATTACTTTACTGTGATTATTTTGTCCCTGCCTCAAAGGGCTTTTGACTTCCTTTTTATCTTTATTGTAATTGCTTTGCTATTATATGTTTATTATAATGTATTTTATTACATGGGTTTTTGGAAGTAGTCAGGAGAGTATAAAATGTAAATGATAGCTAAAATGATTTTACTGTAAAAATGATAGGATCTGGGATACACTGTAATAGCAGTGACTGAGAGCACAGGGCTTATAATCTTGTAGACTCTGGGTTCAAATCTTGGTTCTGCCCCACTCACAGTGTAAACTGAAACAAATTACACTTTCTGAGCCTCTGTTTCGTAAAATGGGACTAAGAATTCCCACACAAGATGTCTATAAAGTTTAAATAAGATAATATATATAAAGCATCTGGCACTGCCTGGCACGCAGTGTTTAATAATTACTACTTGGGATTAAAGCAGGTAAATGTACAACAAATAATTCTACCCATAAATATCCAGTCTCTGAGGTGGGGTGAGCCTGGTTTCCATGGAAAATAAATGGACATTTTTAAAACCTCAAAATTTAAATTAATTTTAAACTGCTTCCCTTTGGTCCTCTCCAAGATTCTCGGCAATGTTCCATCACCCCTGGTTGTTGAGCCCTCTTGTCTAATTATAAACTAAATTCTGGCTTGTTAGCAGAAAAGATTTTCTCAGGCTCTGTTCTATAAACAATACCAGAGAAATCACAGATGCTTTGAAAACTGGGAGAGCCCTCCCAGTCTGCACTTTTTTTCATCTTAAAGACCCCACAAATGACTCTGGCTTTAAAAGTTGTATATTTGCTATCAACAAGCACAGCACCTTATGCTTTCCTCATTGACGACATGAATCACATTGTCTTATAGTTTATTTCCATGTCTGCCTCACCCATAGGAAACTTCTTGAGGGCTGGCAGTATTTCTCATTCCCATTCATCCCACTTCCTAGCCCAGTGGCAGGCATATAGTAGGTGTTCAATAAATATTTGCTGAATCAATGAATGAACTAACCAATTAATGAAAAGCTACGTGAGGCCAAGGACCATATCTAATGTATTGTGTTTTCTTCCCATAGCACCTATCATAGTGAATGAATGAATGAATATTTAGCTGAGCTCACTTGAGCTACAAAGAATTTTTAAATAATAATAATTTAAATATAATTTTTTTAGCTTAAGCCACAAAATAATAACTTTTTTAAACCCCAGAGTCAATTTTTGGAGAACTTTCAAAGCCATGACCAGCATTTAAGTTTGGATTTCTTTGTGACTATTTCCATCAAAATTCTCAAACAAACCTTGTGAAGTTCTCACAGTGTTCTAATGTGGAGTCTTGGGTTGCACTATTTCTCTTAGTGATAGGGGAAGCTTGGACAGAGAGGGGTGAATGGACTCCCCCAAAATCAGACTGAGTTTAACAAGGCCTGCAGGTGGAGTCTGATTGTGTTCTTCCTAGACCTTCATGTCTAGAAGACATGAAAGAGGCCTGCCAAGGGTTCAATCACTATGAACACCCAGGAGACTCTTGAGAAATAACCTTTCCAAAATTGGGTTCAAGGACACCAAGCCCATGGAAAGGTGTGTGTGGGGGGTGGGTGATGCTAAGTACTTCCTTTCATGAACTGTTCACTGTCTCAAGTGGTCTCTTTGTCATGCACAATATCAACTTGCACATGAAACTCAGCCCCTTCCTGGATTCCCACTCACACAAAAAACCCAACCTCACAGAGCCTTTCTTTGAGTGGTGACCTAATAAAAGTTTGGGGAGTCTAGATTTCTTTGTCAAGTAACTTGGTACCCCTCCCTTTCGCTTCTTCCCAATATCTTCATTTACCCATGCAGAGAAATACCCAAACCCCTCTTATTCTACCTTCTCTTCCTAGTCTTTGCCCTGATGCTTATTTTCACACTCAAATGACTCACAAAGATACTTCCCTAAACAAGGCACTTCCCTCCATAAGAAGACTCTTGTACCAGCTGTTAAAGAATGATTTTCACCACTTGGGCAGAGTTGCCTAATTGTTTCCCAATATCTAATCTCCTTTTATATGCTTAAAATTAGAACTCCTGAATTTTAGCTGGGTACATGGACATCCAGAATAAAGACTTTCTCAGCCTCCCTTGCTGCCAGGTGTAGTCATGGAATAGGAGCAGAACTAACATGAGCAACCTCCTAGTACATCCTTACAAGGAAGGAGCATGTCCTCCACTTCCTTTGTACCTGCTTCCTATTGGCTGAAATGCGGACATGAGGGGGAACGCTGGAGCAGCCATCTTGGACCATGAGAAAAGACTGTGTGTTGAGAATGACGAAGCAACAGGATTGAAGGTTATCTGGGTCCCTGCCACCACACAGCAGCTATTTCAGTCCTGAACCACTTACACGCAGACTATTATGTGAGGAACAAATAGACTTTTCCCTTGTTTAAGCTACTTTTATTTTGGTTCTTTGTGACAGCCATTAAAACTATATCCTGCCCAATACACCTATTTACACAGATATTGGCAGACATAAGCGGCATCAGTAAATACTGTGACGGGCATTCTAATCAGATTATCCATTAGAGTAAGCCCTGTTCATTTCCTTTCTGTGGCTTTTTTTGTTTTCCTTTTTCATGTAGAATCATTCTGCCAACTCTTATCAAGTCGACAGATCTCTATTGTTTTGGGTTATAAATAAAAAGTTTAGCATTTTATATGCAATGGGATTTTTTTTCAAACATTTCCAATTAACATAGCATGCTTCTGAATTTAGCTTTAGTTTACATTTAAGTTAAATTTAAATTTTCTATTTAAATTTCTATTAAATTTTCTATTTAAATTTCAGTAAGCTTAAAATTTTTCTTTCAGATTTTTTTCTTCTATAAATGTTTTAGTATGAAACCTTCAACTATATAGAGAAATAACATATCTTTTTAAAAACCCCAAGAAATCACTAACAAATCTTAAGGTTTTTTCATACTTGGTCCATTTAAAGTTTATGGATAGTATTCTACAACTTGCTTTTTCATTCAACATTAGGCTCTAGTTCATTCATTTTCATTCTCTTTTATAATTATTCTGCAGTGTTTCCATTCTGCCATTGATGGACATTAAGGTTGTTTTCAATTTTTCACTATTCCAATCAATGCTGAAATGAACATTCTCACATCTAACTCTGGGGGCACAGGTTCAAATGTTTTCTAGGATATGTCCCTGGAACTGAAATGGTAGCATTGTAGTGTATGCACACTTTCAACTTTAATAGATTTTACTGAATTACTCTCCAAACTTGTTCTACCAATTATAATCAGAGAAAGACATGTATCATATGACCTCACTGATATGAGGAATTCTTAATCTCGAGAAACAAACTGAGGGTTGCTGGAGTGGTGGGGGGTGGGATGGATGGGGTGGCTGGGTGATAGACATTGGGGAGGGTATGTGCTATGGTGAGCGCTGTGAATTGTATAAGACTGTTGAATCACAGACCTGTACCTCTGAAACAAATAATACATTATATGTTAAAAAAAAAAAGAAGAAGAAGAAGAAGAAGATAACAGGAGGGGAAGAATGAAGGAGGGGAAATTGGAGGGGGAGATGAACCATGAGAGACTATGGACTCTGAAAAACAAACTGAGGGTTCTAGAGGGGAGGGGGGTGGGAGGATGGGTTAGCCTGGTGATGGGTATTAAAGAGGGCACGTACTGCATGGAGCACTGGGTGTTATATGCAAATAATGAATCATGGAACACTACATCAAAAACTATGATGTAATGTATGGCGATTAACATAACATAATAATAAAAAAAAAAGATGATGCTGAACCCACTAATTCTGAATAACGTAAACAATTCATTATAATTTGTGCTAAATAAAGTATTTTAAAATATAAAAAAAATTATAATCTCTTTTCTCTACATCTTCATTAACATATCTTGTCAGCTTTCTTACTTTTTGCCAATATCATGAGATTGAACTCGTATCTCATTTTAATTTGCATTTCCTTGATTACTGTTTAGGCTTATTTGCCATTCAGTTTTCCTATTCTGTGAGATGCCTCTTTATATTCTTTGCCCATTTTACTATTGGGTTGTTTGGATTTTTCATTGATTCATAGCTAAATCTTTACATATTTGGAATCTTAAATTTTTCTAGTTATATGCATTACAAATATGTTCTCTCTCTCTCTCTATGGGCTTTTTAACTTTCATGCACAAAATTTGAACACTGTAATGTCAGTTTTTTTCTCTACAAATTGTGCTTTTGTCTTAAGAAACCCTTTCCTACCTGAAACCATAAAAATATTCTTCAATTTTTTATTCCAATAATTTTAAAGTTTTTCTTTTCAAATAGAGGTCTTTAATCCATGGAGAAATAAATCTAAATTCAAACTTAAATTTTTTAAAATCTGGGAATACCAAATTATAGCTTTTATGACAATTGAAGGACCAGTGAAAGAAAAAAAAATTGTGAAAAAGTAGAAAATACACCCAAAAGAGTCCAGAAAAAAGATCAGAGATAGCTGAAAGAAGTCTGTTGTATGTATTTTTTTCTTTTTTATGTCACTTTTAAAGTATTCTTCAGATTCTTTCATCCATTTCTCATGCAACATATGATATTCAGCTTATGTATCAAGCTCAATTTATGCCCCACTCCAGATCTGCTCATCTTCACAGACCCTGCAGTGCTGGCCACTTGCCTTTCTTCCCAGGCTGGAGCAATCCCAGAGATGGCTCACATCCCAGCTGCTGCCACCATCACCTCATATCCTAACATCTCCAATTTTCTCAGCCTCCCCAGGGATGAGGGCTGGGCTTAGCCACGGATTCCTCTCTGCGCCAGCTGTGTGGGAACTGCAGCAGGTCCAGGGTGCAGCCCCAACCTGATTTTCCCAGCCAGTGGTTGCCCAAAAGGGCAACATTAGGCAAGTGAGGGAAACTCGGTGTCCTGTAGGGCAGGCTTTTCCCAATGAAGCAGAAGATGGAAATAGGCTTGCAGATAATGTCATGCCTTTATTCTTCTTCCACAGTCGACTGTTCTAAGAAGCAGTGAATCCATGTGGCCACCCAAGAGATGTTCCGCATTAGCTAGCAGCATTTTCTTGAGAAGGTGTGTCTAAGTGGGGCAACATACCAACTTGTATTGCTTTCCCTCCTTCTCTGTCTTATTCCCATTTTTCCCTCCCTCTTGCATTCTTAAGATTGCATCCTCTTCTCCAGTAAGCATTGCATGGAAAATTTGCTTCATACTCTCTTTTCCAGGGATCCTACAATAAGACAGTTTGCTTAAATTTTTCAAACATGTGTTATCCATCAGTTACTAAAATTTATTTTTTATCAAAACTGGTAAGCAGTTTTGAATTTGCATATATGACACATTTTTAAGGCCAGGGAAGTCTACTGGGGAACTTCTAGGAGGGATCTTTCTCCCTGATAAAACAGAGAGCAGCATGAGAAGAAAGCTGTCTTCTGCCTTCAAAACCCTCTTCCTTCCCACTCTAAATGTGTTATGTGGGAACCTGAGGTTTGGTACTTCAGCTGCCATCTTGAAACTCTGAGATGGCCTTGCAAATGGCAGAGCTGAAAGGTGGAAAGAGCCTTGGTACCCGATGACCCCTCTGAACCCCTGAACCAACCCTGGAACAGACTATCTCCAGACTTCTTGTTCCGTGAGATGACACTTAAAGATCATCCTTGTTAGGCCATTATTGGGTATTCTGATGTCTGCAGCCAAAGTCTCCCTAAATAATGCAGGTATCATCTGCACACCCGTGTTAATTGGAGCCATAGGACTGGATGAGACCAGCAGAGAAGGCCTTGGACAGGACTCTGAAAAATGCCAATGTTAAAAGGACAGACAGGAGGGAAAGGAATCTATCAAGGGGTGTTAGAAGGACCATCTCAGACATTAACACTCTCAAATAACAAAAGCAACAGTACTCATAATCTAGCAGCACCACAAGGAAGAAATGTAACTGAAAACTGTCAATTTAGCTCTTTAATTGCAAATCTGTTCAAATATTTGACCAAGATAAGGAGGAAAACAGGAGCCACAGGTTTTTATCTAAATAAACATTGTGGTGGTTGTTTTTTTTTTAATTCTGGTAACTGTATTCTTTTTGTTTCACCCCATTATCCCAATCAAGAATTAGTGTGGAGTAATTCATTGATAGATAAAGTGAGTATCTTCAAATTCCTTGCTTAAGAGTTTCCTATGGCGTTGGGTCATGAAATTCACTTGGCCCTGGAGAAATCATCATTGCTTGTCAGCATGAAGCCAAGCTGATGAACAATCCTGACAACATCACACACCAAATTAGCGAGCTGGCCAACTTCAGATTTCTCGACTAGCTACTGTTTTTGCCAAGTTTTTAATTGTGAATGGACATGATAAGGTTATCCCTCTCCCTTCACTTAGAATAAATATTTGTACACTCACTGACATTCCGTTGTCCATATAATGCATTTACTCAGTCACTGTGTGATTGGTGGTTTAAGGGGAATACTCTGCTAGACCATAGCATAAAAGATGAGGTCGGGGAATACTTTGTGGGAGATAATAGTGCAATTTTAGAAATGTTTAAGGTAAACTAATTTAGCTCTAGAAAGAAGAAAGGGCCTGGGAAAGAGCTCCGAAGTCAGAGTTGCTGTTAAATTTCAACCCGTCACTTAGAAACTGTGAGAAATGAAGCAAGTTGCTTAGACTCTCTGAATCTGTTTTTGCTCTGCCAGATAGAGATAATAATATCAACTCCCTAGGGTTGTTCTGAGGACTAAATCATGTCTGAAAGAGCTAGCACAGTGCCTGGCTTATAGTCCATTTTAATAACTAATAATCCTAAATCAAAACATTTACAGATTGTTTTTAGTATTGGAAAAGATTATTGAGGCTATCTATTAACTACATTGCAAAATCATTCTCCCATGCATCCTTAAGTTTCTTAACTTTGTATATAGTGTTTTTCTTTGGGCAAAAAATATCCACTTTTATGTAGTCCTGTCTGTCCACTTTTTTCTCTTCATGGCTTCTATGTTTAGGTCTTGCTTAGGAAAGCCATTCTCATTTTTAAGATTTAAATATGTTGCCCCTTATTTTGTCCTAATATTTTTTTAGTTACACATATGTAATAATCTGAGACTTTGTGTTAGATTATGATCTAACTTTATTTTTTTTCCAAATCAATATCCAGTAATCTCTCTTTTCTATTGAAATGACAACTTTACCACAGATTAAATTCTGTAAATGTATGCCTCTGTTTCTAAACTTTGTCTTCTGTTTCATTGATTAATTTATCTATTTCCACATAAGTACTGCATTGCTTTCATTAATATTACCTTATAGTATGTTTTAATATTGGTAAGGCAAGATCCTCATTATTCTTTTTCCTCAAAATATTTTTTATTCTAACCCATTTTTTTTCAATCAGATGAAATTTGGAATCAGTTTATTAGCTTTCTTTCAAAAAAAATCCAGCTGTAAACATTACTGAGATTGGATTGAATTGATATGTTTATGAAATTCAGTCTTCCCATCCAAATCTATTCAAAATGTCTTTTGTGTTCTCTAAAAGAACTTTCTGAACATTTCTTGTTAGGTTTATTCATATATGTATATATTATAGTTTTTAAATTATAAGTACAATTCTTGTTAGGATTTTGATGCCCATTTTATAGTTTTATCACTAAGATAAACAGGAGTTTTATTTGATACTTTTAACTGGTCCTCACTACTATCCATGGGAAGGCTATGGTTTCTAGCTTCTTGTGTGATCATGTGTGATCTTCTGAATCTTCATATTAGTCTGCCTAGTTTTTCCATTGGGTTTCTTGAATCTTTAAAAATAGAACATCAGATTTTTACAAAAAGTGACAATTTTATCTCTTCCAATCAATATTTATACTTTCTTCTTTTTCTCATTATATTGTATGTTTTAAGCCCTCCAGCATAATGTTGAATAGTAGCAGAGATAATGGGTTTCCTTGTCTTGTTTCTGACAGTAGCAGGAATTATTCTGATTTTCACCATTAGGTATAATGATTTTTCCAGTCCTCCTTTTGCTAAGTGATTTGATGAGGTACACGCACTGAGTTTCATCAAATGTCTTTTCAGTATCTACTTCCACCTGTTAGTGAGTAGCTTTTCAAATGTTAAGGCATCCTTGTATTCCTGGGATAAACCTTACTTTTTTTGTGAAATATTATTTCTTTCCACATTGCTGGATTTAATAGGCTGATGTTTTATTGAAGAATTTTTCCTCCATTTATCAATGGGTGGGCATAAATTTTCCTTTGTGTGTGTGCTCTCTGTGATAGTTGTTATTGTCGCTCAGGTCCAAGCCCACCCTTCTATACTTTGATTCGTGATGCTAGAACTCTGCAAACCACATGTCTGCTCTGCCAGTTGGCTTTTTATTAGGCTCTGACTAACAAAGAAGACTGCAAGGCTGGAAGAGGAAGAGGGGATTTACTCCTTCCTGACAGCGTGCTATGATCTTCCTGTTTGCCCCTCTTCCTGTTTGTGGTATTCGGGCAAAGCTTCTTCACCCAGGCAGCAGCAGCTCCTTCCCATAGCAACAGTTGACTCCAGTTGGCGGGTTTTTTGGGTGACATGCATATATATATATATATATACATATATATATATGTTCATTTCATCATTGTTTACAACTGCAAATATATGGAACAACCTAAATGCCCATATACAGGGGACTGGTTGGATAAACTATGATACACCCACACCACAGAGTATAATGCCACTATAAATAAGAATTAGAAGATTTCTATGAGCGATAGGGAGCAATCTCCAGGATATTGCCAACTGAAAAAAAAAAAATAAGCCAAGTACAAAGAGTATATATGGTTGGTATCCTTCCTGTAAGAAAGAAAAGTACATAAGAAAATATATGTTTCTGCTCATCTGTGCAAAAGAAATGCAAGAAGGATTAACCAGAAATTAATGAGATTATTACCTGTGAGGAGTGGGTGAGAATGATATGGAAAGAATGGGGGAAGGGGAACGGGGTGGTAGGGATAGCCTTGACTCTTAGAATCATGGTCATGTTTCATAGACCAAAAGAGAAAAAATCAGTTAACGTCAATCAAGATGAGTGTATGCAGAGTGTAGGGGACCAGGAGGACCCAAAATGGGATGCAAACAGTACAAGTGAAACCTAACTGTATTACACGTGAATAATAGAGCCACACTTGCTGCACCTCTGCAAAGTCAAATCAGAGTCCAAACCATACAGCAAGGACCCACTGAACAAGCCTGAGACTGCCTCATAGCCAGAGACCTAACTTTGTTATGCTTTTCCATGCCTGCACTTATGGAACCCTCTAACTGTTTCATTGGATTTCAGTTATTTGTCATCATCCTTAGCAACAACCGTAGCTAGCATCTGAAGAAGCCATAGGTTTAGGAAAATGTTCATTATTTTTAGATTCGGCTCTTAGTTTAAGAAATATCTGCTATTGGGATCAGGAGCATGCCCTGCCAAATAGGGGGCAGAGAATGAAAGAGATTGATTGGCATAGTGTTGATGGAAAAGGAAATTCTTCTTTTGTGAAATAAAGGGCATGATGTTGGATGAAAAGATTTCATAATCATCAGTTTCTATATGGCTTTAGAATGTTCTTCATGCTCATTAACAAAGATTAATTATAGTTAGCCTTTTCAGTTTAATCAAAATTGGAAGAGAAGTGGGCACAGGTTTTAAAAGCCTGGTGAGACACTGAGTAGGTGAGTGCTTAAATGAATCACGGTTGGGGATCTTAACTCTCAGGTTATCATGATGTGTTAGGTATAATGCTGAGAAATAATCAATAATCAAGAAGTCATTTTTTTTACCCTTAAAAATATTGACCTGCTGATTTCACACTCAACAATTTCTCACTAAGAAGTGATCAGAGACATGAACAAGTGTTTACATACAAAGATTGCAGCATTATTTTTCATAGCACAATAATGGAAGGTACCTAGATATCCAACAATAGAGAAATGGCTAAGGACATTATGTTATAGTTATACTGTGGTATATTACCCATGTACTTAAAATGTTTTCCAAAAAATAAAGTGTTTTCCAAAACCATCCAATGACATGGGGAAATACTCAGAATATTAGAAAATAACACTATAGGGAAGTTTGCCTGCATGATACTGCCTGAGAGCAGAAAAATGTTGGGTATCAATAGCTCAGAGGTATTTTCATTATTTTTTTTAAAGCAGATAAAATGTGTGTGTGTGTGTGTGTGTGTGTGTGTGTACTGGTTTATATATGTATTTATATATTTTTGTAAATATGTATGCATGCACACACAGGAAAAAGCCTAGAACAGTTAACAAGGAAGGAAAAAATGACTACATGGAAACACCAAAATGTTAACAATGTTTATCTTTAGGTAATAGGAACTTTGGGTAATTATTGTTTTCTTATTCATATTTTAGATGTTTTCCAGATATTCTGCATTAAACGTGAGTTACTTTTGATAATTTTGTTTTTCCTGTTGCTCATGCCAATAATCTTGGAGCTATTTCAAACTTTTTTTCTGTAAGATCCCATATCCAATGCATCAGCAAACCTGTCAACTCTACCTTCAAAAGAGTTCTGAATCTATTCGCTTACTTACTGCTTCCCCTTATGATGATCCAAATCACTGTCATCTGCCACCTGAATTTCTGCCATAGCCTTCTTTCCAGTCTTTTGGTTTCCACACTTGCTCTCCACTTCCACCCCCATCTCTAGAAGGACCAGAGGGAGGGTTTTCAGATAAAATTATGGGGAGTAAAATGGGGTCCCATTTACAGAACAACAAGCCAAAGTCTAAAGAGGAGCATTTCTAATGGGGGAATTGCAGGAAAGCTGATACATTTCAAGGAATACTAGACTCTAACATTGCATATGAAGTTATGTTCCTACACTGTGCTTAAATTACACACCCCATCTCCCATTATCCACTCAAAACACACAGTGAAAATCTCTTATCCATAGTAAACTTGAGTTAGTGATGCTTTGGGTTGCTTGTGATAAATCCATTCAGATCTAGCACAGAGAAAGTAGGAGACAAAATGACACACGAAGAGCAGGAAAGAGACTGGAGTAAGAAGTGACTGCCAAGAATCTTCAGAAAGCACTGAAGTAGGCACTGAATTTCCCACAGTGCATGTGATGGAGGTTTAAGCCATTTTATTCCCACATGAAGAGAAAAGGGACCTCAAAAGTCTGGAGAACATGGGGCACCTGGGTGATGTAGTTGGTTAAAGGTCTGACTCTTGGTTTGGACTCAGGTCGTGATCTCAGGGCTGTGAAATCAAGCCCCATGTCAGGCTCTGTGCTCAGTGAGGAGTCTGTCTGATATTCTCTCTCCCTCTCCCTTTGCCCCTCCCACTCTTGCTCTAACTAAGATAAATAAATCTTTTAAAAAAAAAAGTCTGGAGAACTTAAGTACATCTACTCAGGCAATTATGTTACATTAACACAATATCAGGGGGAAAAAGGTTGGACAGATGCCATTTCCACGTTGCTTTCTAATTGGCTTCATGCAAATATCTCATGAGCAGAGGCTGTGCCTCATTAATCTTCACATGTCTGACACCTGCCACAGGACCTGCCAAAAAACAGGTGTCAGAAAACTGTCGTAGAATGAGTGGATTAGTGAATTAGGAAGGAAGAAGGAAGGGAGGGAGGGAGGAAAGAAGGGAGGAAAGGAAGGAGAGAAAGAGGGTAGAGAGGGAGGGAAAGGAGGAAAGAAGAATGAATGAATGAATTTACAGATAACAATAAGAATGGCTAGTGCTTCTGGAGGATTTACTATACCAGGTGCTATTCTAAGCACTTTCACTTATTAACTCATTGACTCAAGATTAGAATTCAATTCCCCTTGGCTTTATGTACCTCGTATATTTTCATTATCAGCTTCACCAATGATCAGATCCATGGTGAAAAGAACTCTCTAATGAGACTGATTTTAAAAAGCAGATGTCCTTAATTAAAAAGAAGATGCTCATCAAATCTGTTCTTATGTAAGTTGTCCAGGTGCTGTTGGCTTATGAAAATGTGTATGAACACCAGAGGCTAGAAATGCTGAGGGGATGTCCTCATTATTCCATTATATGAGCAACTAGAATTGACAGGCTAAGTCAAAGCAAAGTAATTATACTGTTAATTCAGGCCTCCCCAAAAGCTGCTGGTCTCAGCAGTTGTCTTAGTTCACTAATAACAAACCTAACATAGATTTGTAAATTTTTCCCAAAGGTCTTTGAGCACATTCTCTTTCATTTAGTCACTCAACAAGTAGTTATTGAGCACCTACTATGCACAAGGCACCACTCTAAGTGCCTGGGCACAGTAGTAATCCAAACACTGTCACGGCTCCATGGAGTTCACATGACCTCACAACTGAGACAGCAGGACAGTAATCCCCACTTCACAGATAAAGAAGTTGAGGCTCAGATTGCTTAAAAGACTCCGATCATGATCAGAGATAATGGCACTAGATTCTAAGTCTTGGTACTTAGAATTTAAAACACGGTAACTTGTATAAAGAGATCTCCTTATATAGAGATGAAATAGTTTACAGTGTTTTGGTTTCCCCTCAGACTGTAGAATATTTTGCCACGTGTCACACACACAGTGTGCAGGTTGAACCCTCCATTCCCTTGTGGCAGTGTTGCTTAGAGGATTCAATAGGGAGACTCCTGGTGGGAAAGCTGTAGGCAACTTCGAGTCCACTCTTTCTCTCAATCATAAGATTTGCCCTCAGCAAATCTTACCCAGAACCCAGTTACCTCCCTCTACCTCCATTGCTACACTCTGGCCTAAGCCCTGTTCATCTCTTGTCTAGGTGTCCACCGTCTTTCTTCCTCTTCACTTCCCTCACCACAATGGCCAGAAGGATCCTTTTAACATGTAAGTTGGATCTTGTCACTTCTCTGTCCAAAACCCTACAAAGACTCCCCCATTTCACTGAGAGTAAAAGCCAGCCAGCATCCTTGTGGTGGCTGACAAGACCCTGCACAATCTGGCCCCCACTTCACCTGAAAACATTTCCTTCATTCTCCTCTTTGACTCACACTGACCTCACTCTTTCTCAAACCCACAGGGCATGTTTCTACCCCAGGGACTTTGAACCAGCTCTTCTCCCTGCCTCAAAGTTTCACCCCAGATATCTGCATCTTCATGTCTTCGCTCAAGTATTATCTTCTTAGAGGCTGCCCTGAGCACTCTATTTGAACTTGCCGCACTCTCAGATAATTCGGGTACCCCTTACCATGCTCTATTTATTTTCCATGTCACACTTACCACCTTCCAAAAAACTATATAAACTATTTCTATATTATCTTCATGGTCTTTCTTCTTCCACAAAGTCAGGAATCTCTCTTCCTTTTATTTTCTTATGTATTCCCAGAAACTAGAATAATACCTGGCATATTATAGGCACGCAGCATGCATAATCATTATAATAATAATTATTATTGCTATTATTGTGAATGTCAAGGGGCAGGAACTATGAGCCTTTTAGAAAAAGATTTTCTCACTTGGAGACACTAAACTTCAGAGAAGGAGATGAAAACTTTTCATAGTCAAAGATAATTAGATGTGAATCCTAGCTCTGCCATTTACTTTACTAATACTTACCTCACAAGGTTACAGTATGGATGAAGTGATGTGATATGTACCAAGTGTCTGGTGGAGCAATCCAAGCATAATTAATATTGACTCTCTCAAACTAATACTCAAGTAGCAGTTTTGTTTTACTTTGGCCAGATTCTTACTTAACAGCATGGCTTTGAACACATTTCTTCCCCTTTAGAGCCTTGGTCCACAGAGCTATGTTCTCTCAGTAGGAGCCCATGACCATGGCTTGGAGAGTTCCAAGGGGACTGGTGGGAACCTGGGGCCTCACAAGACATTGCTTCATCCTTTCCAGTGGATTAGCTAATCTGCCTCTTTTCGTTACCCAGCCCTTTAAAAGTCAACAGATAATAACAGGAGATAAATAAAACCTTTGTCACTTACTGCTGCCTCAGTTTTATGCAAGTGATGCAAAAGGAGTTGCAACAGGAACCTTTGAACAGGAGACCAGTCAAATGGCACAGGCTATTAAACTTGTTTAGAATGCAGCTTTTTTTCCCCACTGGAATTTCTCAAAATTAACCAACTGCACTAATCAAGACCCTTCCAGACAGCTGTTTAGAGTAGTTATTTCCAAACTTCTTACCACTAGACATCCCCCCTTTTCTTCCCACAACCTCCCCCACATAAACCCAGGTCTCCAAAGTTCTTTCTACCAAATAAATTGATGTATCAAGTGATAATTCCTGTATTTTACATTAGTCAAACTAGTGAGTATAGTCAAAGACTTACACTCATTGGAACTTCCAATCAGCATGAGGTAGACATACTTTCACACTGCATGGTTATCCTTTGAGCCACAAACAAAGAAATGTGAGGTTTTACACAGCCTGAGCGGCCTAACTGGAATTATATTCATTCATTCAACATAGACTTGATGAACACCTATTATCTGCCAGACACTATTCTAGGTGCTGCAATAAAGCAGTGAACAAAATGCACAAAAATTCCTATCCCCGTGGAGTTCACATTCTAATGAAGATACAATAAAGAAGAAAAATAAATAAAATATATAGATAGCATAAGTTCTAAGAGAAACTAAAGCAGGAAGGAAAACGGGATGTTCAAAACATGGTAGGGGTACAGGGTTGCTCTTTTTAATGGTGAGGTTAGAAAAGTTCTGAGTGAGAAAATGACAATTGAGCAAAGATCTGGAGGAGGTGACAGAGTGATCTCTTGAGACATCTGAGAGAAGAGGAATAGGCACTGAGGAGGAAGCATGCCCAGTATCTATGGGGAGCAACTAAGGCCAGGACAGCTAAGACAAGGACATAAGCAGGAGACACAGGAGAATAGATCAAAGAAAGTCTTGGAATTGGTGCTTAGGATCAGTTTTTACTATTAGTGAGAAAGGAACAATTGAAAGGTTTTGAGAAAAGCAATGACTTGATCTTCCATTTTAATGGCATCATTCTAACAGTTGTGTGAGGCAGTGGGATGTTTCCAGTAGTACCTTGAAATATTAAAAAAGGCACAGGAGGGATGCCTGGCTGGCTCAGTCAGTGGAGCATATGACTTTTCATCTCAGGGTTGTGAGTTCAAGCCCCACTTTGGGAGTAGAGGCTACTTAAATATAAAATCTTTAAATAAGAATTTCCAAAATTGCTTTGTTAAAAAAATTAAAATATAAAGGGCTCATGAAAGTAGTAAAGGCTATCTCAAAGATGCAGAGCTGAAGCATTACTAATAATAGCCAAAAAGTGGAAACAACCCAAATGTCCATAAATTGATGAACAGATAAACAAAATGTGGTATATCTATATAATGAAATATTATTCAGCCATAAAAAGGAATGAAGTACTGAAACATGCTACCACATGGTTGAACCTTGAAAGCATTATGCTAAATGAAAGAAGCCAGTCACGTAAGGCCATATATGATCCCATGTATATGAAATGTCCACAATAGGCAAATCTGCAGAGACAGAAAGTAGATTAATGGTTGCCAAGAGATGGGGAAAGGGGGAATGAGAAGCAACTGCTAATGGGTACAGGGTTCTTTTGGGGTGACAAAAGATGTTCTGGATTAGATAATGATGTTGGTTGCATAACTTTGTGAATATACTAAAAGTTACCGAATTTTACATTTTAAAAGAGTAAATTTTATGGTATGTGAATTAATCTCAATTTTTTTAATAAAAGATTTTGGCTTTTGGAAAGCACAGCCAAGAAAATTACTTCTCTCTGCTCTCTGCCCAGTCACCCTCCTCCCCTCAGGAAACACGCAGCACTAAATAAAGTCAATTCTGTGAAACTAGTCAGTGGTCAGCCAGAATAATTTAATCCAGGAGAGTGGATTGTGATTGTGACTTGTTTCTTTCTTCCAAATGCCTCTCACATCTACCCTTGACTATATGTCCCTATCACCATGACCCTTATCTACTTCACATGGATAAATGCATCAGCCTTGCTGGGGTACCTACCTCTTTTCCTTCCTTTCTTTAATATCCAATCTGTTCTAACAGAACAATCACAAGACACCACTTTCATCACTCCTGTGCCCCACTTAAGAATCTGAAGTTGCTTACTCAATGCATTTCCCATGTCAGAGAATGTATTTTCTAAAGAAAACAAAGAGAGATTTGTCATCTATGATTTTTGTATTGCTTCCACCTTAGAAGTGAGTTTGGATGCTAAAATGTTAAAAGAAGTTTTGTTGGTTTACATGGAAAATGGAATACAGTATTCAAATCAGAGCTAGCTTAGAAAATTTAGGAAGAAAGGTTGATGTACCAACTGTTTATTGAATCAAGTTTACCAGACTATTCCTGGCTTTTTTAATTCTACAACAGTCCTTTTCCTTTATTCCTTGCTCGTCTTATGTCTGCTCTGATAGGGAGGCCTTCTTCCTCCCTCCACTGTTCTAAATCTTGCCTTCTTTTTAAGACCCAGCCCTGGTTCCTGCTCCTCTGTGAAGTTTTCAGGCTAGCCCAGTAGTCTTTCACTTTGGCTGTTCTTCGGAATCTGCTGACATTACCAGTTATCCAGAGTGTAGTCTGGGCATTACTCCACACCCTTTGGGTAGATTTCAAGTGTCACCAAGGTTGAAACCCATTACGCTAGGCATATTTTTTATCCTGGTATATGTAGGAATAAACAAGACAGACAAAGCCTTAACTCCCATAGAACTCATTCTGCAGTGGGAAAATAAGCATATTTTTTCAGAGAGTGATTTTAAAAATAGATTAAAGCAAATAGGTAATGAAATAAAGAGGAGCTAAGAGAGTTGGAAGAGATAACTTTAGACAGAGTAACTTCAAGTATTATGAGAATTCTCACATGTGAAATCTAGAACCGTCAAACTCATAGAAGCAAAGAGTAGAATGGTGGTTATCAGGGGCTGAGAGTGGGGGCAGGGAAAATAAGCAGGTGTTGGTCGAAGGGTACAAAGTTCCAGTTATGCAACATGAATGAGTTCTGGAGATTACTATACAGCTTAGTGCCTATAGCTAGCAATACTATACTGTATACTTAAAATTTGCTAAGTGTAGATTTTATGTTAAGTGTTCCACACACTAATAATATAATAATAGGGGATATGAGGAAATTTTTGGAGATGGACATGTCTTTGGTCTTATGGAGGTGATGGTTTCATGGATGTATACCTATCCCCAAACTCATAGAGTTGTACATATTAAATATGTACAGCTTTTTACATACCTCAATAAAGTGGTTTTAAGAAGAAAAAAAGATTTTCAGTGACAGTGAAATCATTTTCAGTGATTAACTGAGACCTGAATGATGAGAGGAGTCAAGATATGAGGGAGGAGAAATTCAGGCAGAGAGAACAAGGTGAGTGACAGAAAAGAGGGCAATGAACAAAGGGAAACATGGAACAATACAAGATTGTTAAGGAAGGCAGATGATGTAGCAACTTGTAGGTCATGGCGAAATTTTGGTTTTTATTCTAAATGTGATGAGAAGCTGTGGTAGATTGTTTGCAAAGATGACCACTATAATCCTTGCATCTCTATGTGGATGCCCCTTTGCAAAATGATTTTGAGACTCCTTTCATCAAGAGGCAAAGTCTACTTTCCCTCTCCTTGAACTGAGGAGATTGGCCCTGGAACCACGGGAATGTGGCAGAAGTGACATTGTGGGACATCAGAGACTTGGCCTCAAGAGGCCCTGCAGCTTCCATACTCTCCTCCTTATAATACTGCCCTGAGTCCATGAAGAAGAAGCCACCAGCCAACTGGAAGATGAGAACATCCAAACACCATCAAACACAAGATGGCTGAAGTCACATGAATGACCCCAGGGGAGACCAGCAGAAGAACCACCTGCCTGAGCCCAACCCAAATTGCTGACCCATAGAAGTGTGGGCCATTACATAGTTTTGTTTCAAAAACATAAAAATTTAGTGGTGGCTTGTTCTGCAGTGATAGACAAGCACTACAGAAATCTTTGGAGTTTTAAATAAGGAGCAAAATCAAATTTTTATCATTTAAAAAACCAATTTCATCCCAAATACACTGATGAATCCATCTGTAAAAACCATGGTTTTTGGGGCACCTGGGTGGCCCAGTCGGTTAAGCATCCAACTCTTGATTTTGGCTCAGGTCATGATCTCAGGGTCGTGGGAGTGAGACCCACATCAAGCCCCACATGGGCTCCATGCTGGGCATGGAGCCTGCTTGAGATTCTCTCTCTCCCTCTCCCTCTGTCCCTACTCCCTTGCTTGCACATGCATATGCTCTCTCTCCCTCTCTCTCAAAAAGTAAATAAATAAAAATAAAAAAAATAAAACATGGTCTTCAATCTTTCTTAAAAAGATAAAAATATTATGGCCTTCATTAGAGAGAGTGCTGCTTACAGGTCTATGTTGGACCACAGGGGTCTTAAAGCCTTCTCTTCAAAATGAAATCTTATCCTCAAGCATATTAAAACCATGTGAAACCACAAATACTAGACAAAAAAAGGTGCCAAAACTCATTTGACTCTTTACCCCATTTCAGCTAAGAATAGTATGAGAAAAATTCTGATGAAAACCAGGATAGCGTTTTAGACCAGAATTCATTATGGAATATGTTTCTAAAGAAGACTAAAAAGGAAGTATCTGTGAACCCTAAACTGTGGAGTTTCAATTCCATGTTATGCTGAAATAATCAAGGAAGCATTACATACATCATTCTTAAAAATGTGAAAGATTAAAAGATGATCTTTGAACGCACAATCTCAGAAACAACTTTAAAACAACCAGCACTCTTAAAATACAAAAAGCTGTTTTGTGGAAAAATTCTGTAATTAGTAAAAGCCAAGATGTTTGCTCTTGCTGTGCATAATTATTTGATCTGCAGAGAAATAGGATTCACTTTTGTTATATAAATAGCATGATTTTGTAAATGGTTCTTTAAGTGATAATATTTAACCAAGCTTTATGGCTATTTATTCACAGTACCTCATAGTATTTTCCATTAATTTCTCAAGGATGTTAACATTATCTTCCTGGGGTGTTCATCATCATGTTTGATCACATATTATGGTCAAATGGTATATGGCTTGAAAGAAAACTATGCATAGTACTTTCAAAATGAGTTTACCTATTTAAGCCCAATGTCTTATAATCATATCTTATAAGAATATTCGGAAAGGATGGGAGAGAAATAAATTAGAGAAGTTCTCACCTACCTGATCGCCCCACCACTTGAAGCCAAGCTCCCCCACTCAGTCTATGACAGTAGAGAAAGAAGAAGAAAAGGAGTATAGAAACAGACAAAAATGAAGAAAGGAGAGTCCAAGTGAAGGAAGGAACTAGGGGGAAAATAATAGAGAATAAACAAAGGAAGTTAGATGAGGAAAAGAGAAAGGGAGATGAGGCCAGATGCTTGAGTGAGAGAATTAGGCTTTCACAAACGGCGTGTCAGTTACAGCCATCGTGTAACTATTAGGTTGCCTTCCACTGAGCACCTGGAGCTCATTCTGGGCAAACCTTAGCCTCTTTTGGATCATGGACAACTTTGAGAATATGATGGGAGCTATAAAATATAGATAGATCATCTTTCTGGGCAGAAGTGAACATAGATGCTTACCATTTCCTTCATATTTTCTGAGGGTGTTCTATGAAATTTGGTGTTCTATCCCAAATTGAGAACTTTCAAGGTCTCAAATCAAGGCACTTGCTTTGAGGTAGCTTCTCCCACACCAACATTATCCGAAACCACTGTGGCTTTACTTGGCTTCAGGATCTAACTATAATTGCTCCTCTTTCCCTTGTGATACTCCCTTCACATGAAATGTGTGGCTCACCTTGCGGGAAAAGCTCAGCCTCCTCCCTTAGTTTGGGTAAAGGCGGTTACATCTGTTCTGCCACAGGCCATGGCTGAAAGAGTTGAAAGACTCTTAAGTTGGTGGTATGTCTTAGTTATTTGACTGAACTCAAACTTTATTTCAGAATCCAGACATTATGAGTGGAAGTGTGTATGTGGAATAATAAAGTTAATTCATATATCAGGACCCACAAAATGAGGGCAGCCCTAGTGGCCTGGCCCACACCACAAATCTAAACCCAAGCCAGCCTGCACATACAGAAAAAACACTTGTCAGGGAAACCTAACACACACCAATCACAATCCTGCAACTCAGCATTAGCCAGCTTACCTGACCCTAGAAAACAGGACCTGCTCGCCTTGTAGGAAAATCCCCAACCTCCTAGCCAGTCATGCCCTATTTCCATGTTGCCTCTTCTAATGTACCCTAAAACTCATGCTTGTCCCAAACCCTCAGGAACAGTGTCCCAATTGTTGTGCGGCACTGTACTCCCCTAATCTCAGGGCTGCTTTCCCTGGGATAAAGGACACCAAACTCATTACCGAACTGTTTTAGTTTTTAGAAAATTTAAAATAAAAGTAAATAAATTGCTTAGTTTTATCATTTGACAGGAGAGAGACAAAGGGGGAAGAGAGAGTAGGGGCAGAGAGGGGAAGGGAAGGGAGAGATAAGAGAAAAACACTATTACTCCGTGCTATTCCTGTGTTTGAAGTACTTTCAGGCCCTGGAATTTTAGTTAGCTAGTCTCTTCAAATATAACTATTAAAGAAATAAAAATAAATAAATAATAAATAAAAAAGCAAAAATATAAATACCATAGAATTAAAATAATCTTTAGGCATGCCTTAAAAACAAATCTTATATGTGTGTGCATCCAAAACAAATAAATGTTCTTTAACAACTGTAAAAAAAAAAATGTATTTCAAAGCCACCTTGAAATTGTTTTTCAGACAGCCACATTTTTGAGTCATCTGTTCTGTTGTTGCTGCTAATAAGTTTAACTGGTTACTTATTGAATGATAAGTAGAAATGGAAAGTCAGGTTAATTTTCCCTGGAAAATATCTCTTACAGATGAAGTCAAGGATTTATAAGCAAGAACTATTATTTAAATAGTGAAAATTTAGAAATTGCCTAAAACGTCTAACTGGTCTAGGCACAGAAGATGAAATAATACTAATCAACCATTTTAAAAACTCGTGTTTTCAGGGTGCCTGGGTGGCTCAATCGCTTAAGCGTCTGCCTTCGGCTCAGGTCATGATCTCAGGGTCCTGGGATCAAATCCCATGTGGGGCTCCGTGCTCAGTGGAGAGCCTGCTTCTCCCTCTCCCTCTGCCTGCCACTCCCCCTTCTTGTGCTCTCTCTCCCTGTCAAATAAATAAAATCTTTAAAAAAATAAATAAATAAAAATAATTTAAAAATCGTGTTTTCATCTGCAAGGATATGGAGCAATGGGAACTTACATATAATGATGGGAAAGTAAAATGAAATAGCCACTGTGGAAAAGTATTTGGTAGCTTCTTACAAAGTTATACACCTACCGTATGACCCAGCAGTCCCACTTCTAGAGAAATAAAAACATGTGTCTACAAAAGGACAAGAATGTTTATAGCAGCTTTATTCACAGTAGCCCCCTCCCCCACAATTTGGAAAAAATCCAAATGGCCATCAATAGGAGAATGGATAAACAAATTTTGTTATATCCATACAATGTAGTATTATACACCGACTTAAAAAAAGGAACTACTGATAAACACAGTAACATATATTAATTCTTAAAATATTATACTAAGGGAAAGAAGTAGGATTCAAAAGCGTTGATTCTATATGATTCCATTTATACAAAGCTCAAAAACAGGTAAAATTAACCCACAATAATAGAAATCAGAATAGTGATTACCGGTAGGGGTAGTATGCAGGTATATGTATACATAAGTAAGAATCTGTTGATGTGCAAACCTAAGATTTGTGCATTTTACTCTATGTAAATTGTTTCTCAGTGATTATTTTAAAATCATGTTCTCAAAGAATATTTAAAGACACAGGAATTTATTGTATAAGGTTAAGTGCAAAAAGCGGGACATAAAACTGTGTATTGCAGTATGATCCCAGATTGTTCAAAAATACATACGTGTACAGGAAGACTGGGGGCACATGTGCTGAATGGTAAGAATAATTAAATCTGCTATAATATTAGGGTAACTTTATTCCCTTCAATATATTTTTCTATATTTTGAAATTTTTCTACAAGGAGCATATATTATATTTTTTAGGGAAAAGAAGTTGTTTAAGTGTCCTGTAACTACCCTCTCCTCCCCATCTCCATTGCTCCAATCCTGGCTCTGCTCTCATTTCTAAATTATTATAGTAGACTCCTAACTGATGTCCCAAACTCAAGAGTTTATCTAGCCCAATCTGCTTCTCTGGATATTTCTTTCTTTTTAAAAAATAGAATTCTATTTTTGTGTCATGCATGCAATATTTTTTCTTCCCCTTTAGATTAGGATTTATTCTAATCCCTGCATAGACAATAAAAAGCCCACCCTTTATTTAACCCATCCATCCAGGATTTTGTCATTACCACAACACTGAAACTGCTCTAGTCAAGGTCACCAACAATCTTCATGTTGCTAAATTCAATCATCCATTCTCAGTCCTCATCTTCCTTGACCCTCCTTTGACACAACTGATCATGTCCTTACCCCATGTCCCCGTCTGAGCCATGCTTTCTTTCTTCATTTGGCTGCAAGCTTCCTCAGCCCACCTCCAAACTCCCCTCTATCCCCCATTTTCCCATCTCTTCTGCTGATTCCTTTTCATCTTCCTGATCTCTCTATGTAGGAGCATTCCCTGGGCTCAGTCATGTTCAAATCTTGATGATCTCATCTGGTCTCATGGCTTTAACTACCACTGTGAGATGTTATGATGACTCACAAGTACACAGCTTCAGGTCTGACCTCTGCCCTTAACCCCAGACTGTTTCCACTGTCCACCTCATATTGCCACATAGATATCAATAGGCAAGTAAAATTCCAAAATCAAATATGTCCAACTTCCTGATCCCTTCCTCACCAATCCTGATCCTCTCCAGTCTTCTGCCTCCTAGTAAATGTCCCATCTTCCTTCAAAATGTGTCCAGAACTTCAAGGAACTGGTGTTCTTTGAATATGACAAGCGTGTCCCCCCTTGAGGGTCTTTGTACTTGCTTTTTCCTATTCCTGAAACTCTTTGCCCAAATATGCTTCTGTCTTACTCCCTCACTGCCTTCCTTTCTCTGCTCAAAGTTCATTTTATCCCTGAACACTCAAAATAACCCAACAGCCCCCACACTCCCTATCCCCCTTACCCTGTTTTATGTTTGTTTTTAGCATTTATCACCCTCTGATATACTATGTACTTGAGTTACTCATCAACCTGCTTATTTTTTGTGTCTGCCCCCTAGAATGCAAGCTCCATAAGAACAGATACTTATTTTGTTTACTTATTTTCTATCCCTAGTTTCTGGACCATTGTAGGCACTCAATTATTGAGGTGCTCATTATCAGTGCTAAATAATTGTAGGATGAATGAATGAATAATGGAATTTCTATTCCCATGGCAGGACTCAGTGGTTGGCCTCCACTGAGAGTGATTGGGCGGTTATTTTGATGCGGGAAACAAACTCCCAAATGTCAATGGCTGTAGCCTTTCTATTAGGGAGTTCCCACCCCTCACCCTGGGATTCCTCCAATCTCCTGCCTAGGGGATATAAACCTGACCACCAGCTTTATGGAAGTTCAGCTCACAAAGGCAGCTGAAAGCTTTCAGTGTTCAGTATGCAAACTGTTAATTTCCCTGTGTTTAGTAAGGTTCATTCATTCATTCCTTAGACAAATCTTTACCAAGTGACTATTAAAGCCAGGCCTGTGCCAGGTACTTGAGATATATCAGTGATCACAACAGACTAAAATCTCTACCTTTTGGAGCTTATATTGAGCTATGACAGGTGTTCTTGAGTCCAGAGATTCCCCGTCCAGAAGATAAACCCCCTGTTTCCCACTAGGTACAGGGAGAAGCAGTTCCTCGGTTGAGCTGGTCAGGGACTTTCAGCAGGGTTGGGAAATCTGGCAACTCTCACTTTCAACCAGTCCTTGTGTTTTCAGCCCCCTTCCTCTGATCTCACTCTATCCCCGCCCCTCCCCGTCCTCCAGAGGTACCTTGTGCTGGTGCCTTCCATTATTCAGCTTCCATGGGCGCAGTAACTCAAAACAGCTGCCTTCTTTTTTCCCTCGGCTCTGCTAAGGTCAGTTAAGGCTGATGTATCCCCATTCAACTTCCTAAATACAATTTTCACTATTTCTTTTGTGTTTGTGTTTCCATACCTGGGGTGCCTGGCCTGGGAAAAATTCAGTCCCCTGGAACCTGCCCCCACCCCACTCCCCAAGACACAGACGCCCAGTAAGCACTGGGTTCAAACTTTGCATGTTACTGTTTGTGTAGCCAGGGAAATAGGGAAAAGACAAGGGCCTCTAGTTCTTAATCTCACTTTAGTCGGCAGTTGGTGAGAAGAGGGATCTCACCTGTTCATCTGCTGTTTCACCTGTCCCTGTGCGTGGGTCTAGACTAAAGTACCAGGGCTCATTCCATCAGCTGGCTCATGCCTCGCTGAAATAACTGGGACACTCTCCTGACTTTGAGAATCACTGTTGTCTGGAATTACTGCAGCCAGGAGAAGCAGTGGAGAACAGATTAAAAATTAAGAATTAAGATTAAAATATGGCCACTAGAGTCTTGCATTTAAGTTCTGCTCTGAAACACCATTTATTAATAAATGTTTGGAAATAGTTGAACTTTCCTCATGGGGTTGCCATGAAAACAAAATGATCATGTATGGAAAGGCCTTAGCATAAGGTCTGGGACATAGTAATACATGAAATCTAAAGAAAGGCTTAGTTTTCCTTGTCCTTCAGATAGGTCCATGAGGCTATTAACTCAGGTTTGAGTCAGGCCAGAATCTATTCTGCTTTAATGAATTGGTATTTTTGTGGTCTCTCGTGGAGGGGGCTCCAAGTTCCCTCGCATACCAAATTTGCTCCCTACAACCTAGTTCAGATCTTCCAGAATGCCACATAGCAGAATCACATCATTTATGGCACTTGGAGTTAGGGGACTAATTCAACATGCCAAGTGAGAGTTCAAAAGACCCTGAACCTAGGCTGGAGCTGAGTAGAGATGCAATTAGTGTTCACTCTAGGGATCCACAGGCTCTCCTTTATTCCCCAGCCACCTCTGAAATTAGGTTGGGACTATATGGCTAGTGTAGGTCGATGGATTAGAAGCAGAAACGACAGTGTCATTTCCAAGTGAGGCAGTGAAATGCTAGTGTGCCTCCTTCCTCTTGGCATGGTGATATCAGGGGTCATAGGTTCCAAATGGTGAACTATAAGATGTGAGTGGAGAAAAAAACAAATCCTAGATAGATGAGTGACCGTCTGAAACAAGCTTCCACTCCACCCAACTCAACCCACACTCGATTAGTAACATAAGAGAGAAATCAACACTTGCTGTATTAAGCCACTGAGATTGGAGGTTTATTACCACACTGTCTCTAAGGAGATAAATCTGTTCAAGAGAACTTGTGAAAATAGAATTAAAAGGGACTTCAGCATCCATTAATGACAGGCTACATAATTCAGGTGAACCTTCACACTAGAAAAGCTGAACAAAAAAAAAAAAAAAATTTTTTTTTAATGTCTATTCAACAGCATTGGAGAGTCAGCATGGAAGTGAAAAGTTACCTGGCTACCATCTGGCCATCCGGGTGAAGATAAAAATCCAGAGAAGTGAGCCTGACATTTGAGGACTTTTCTCCTGGGAGCATCTGTTAATGATAACAAAGCCAGTGTTTGACAGCTGAGCAGTCTGATGGCTGGCTGTAGAGACAAAAGTTGGGTGCCCGTAAAGCACAGTAGTATGGGTTGGGACCCTGGAGTGCTGTACTCCAGGAATAAAGTTGAATTGAAAGTAAAAGAGCCTTCATGCTGCCTGTAGCCCAGCTTTGAGTCATCTGGGTGGCCCAGAAGATCTCAGACTTTGCAACTGGAAAGTGTTTGGGCTCTTGGAAAGAACGAACAAAAATCCTTTCTAGAGAGAGAGAAAAAAAAGGAATCATTTTAAACCTAAAATCATTTCGACAATTTTTCTTTTTTTTTAAGATTTATTTATTTATTTTAGAGAGAGAGAGCGAGAGAGCAAGAACAAGCGTGAGCAGGGAGAAGGGCAGAGGGAGAGGGAGAAGGAGAGGGAGAGAGAAAATCTCAAGCAGACTCCCCACTGAGTGTGGATCCCAACCACACAAGGCGATCCCATGACCCTGAGATCATGACCTGAGCCGAAACCAAGAGTCGGACGCTTAAACACACTGAGCCACCCCTCTACAAACAATTTTTCAAATATAATTTTGGATACAGAGAAAACCAAGTACAGACAGAGATAAGATAATGTGAAAAAGAATCAGCAAAACCCACAGAAAATAGAAACAAAATTACATGGTCTCCAGATATTGGCACTGATCAGACTTTAAAATAATTAGCTTACTGTGTTCCAGGAAATAAAATACAGGATTGAAAACGTCAGTAGAGAACTAGAAATATTTTTTAAAAGACATAGCAGAATTTTAAAAGAATCAATAAAAGTTCTCAAACTGAAAATACAATAACTGAAATTAACAACACAATGGATGGATTTTTTTTTCTCCAGATTAGACTTTGCTGAAGAGAGAAGTAAAGAACTTTAAAAAAATCAGAAATAAAGAACTGAAAAAAAAATCAGATATCAAGAATGACACAGAAAGAGGAAAAAGCCTGGAAAATATAGAAAATGTAGAAAAGATATGGAAGAGACTGTCCTACACCCTGTCTAGCATTCATGTAACTGGACTCTTAAAAATTGCTCAGAAGTGAAGCAAAAGCAGTATCAGAAGAGGTAATAGCTGAAATTTTTCCAAAACCAATGTAAACATTGATCCACAGACTGAAAATAAAATTCAATAGATCTGGCAGGGAAGAGAGAGAGAAAGGATTACATTTTTAAAAGTCACAGATGACTCCAAGATTTCTAGCTCCAGCAATAGAGTGATGTGATTCGCTTAGATAAGAAACAGAGAGGGAAGAACAGGTGTGTTGGGGTCAGGAGGAGGCAGTGTGAAAGAGAAACAGTACGTTCCAGTTTTTGCCTGTTGAACTTAACATCCACACAGGGATACCAATGTGCCATGATTTCTTGAATAAATTTTTTTTTTTTTTGGTCATATTTAGGAGTCTCCAAGACTTGCATTCTTTAAAAAGAGCCAGTCAAACCTTTCTTGTCTCAAGAATCCAACACGCTCAGGCTTTCCGTTCCCTTCTGCTGAATCTATGGTTTGCCTCCAAGGGTTGACCTCCAAATGGATATTTGCAGCAAAATATACATGGACTTGAAAACTGCATCTGCCTGGTGTTCAGATGTAATTATCTGTGCAATGCAACCTTTGCAAAACCCATCACAACAAAATAATGTGTTTTCATTTTCAACACCACGATCCAGGGCTCCATTCTTTTTTCTTTCTTTAATATTAGAAGGGCAAGTTATACAGGCACCTTAAATGCTTTGATTTCTCAAAATGTGGGATTTCTGCATATGACGTTGACTTTAAATGATGGAATAAATACAACTTTGTATTGCAGTCTATGATATTACCTTAAGGATTATCATGAGTTTTTTAAATGGTTATTTGACTTTATTAACAGAAGAAAAAATAAAACAATGGCTACCATAAATTTCTCTCTCTCTTTTTCTTTCTTTTTTACTTAGAAAACAGCACAACCTTCACAATAAATTCTGTGGCTAATGGATGAAAAGTATATAGCATGCTTTCTTATCAACTGAAAAGTTCCCAGAAAGGTTGCAAGATGATCATGATGATGATAGCTAATGTTTATTGAGCACTTTCTACATGCCGGGAACTGGTTCACAGGACTTACATGCATTCACTCATTAAAGAGATTTAGAGATACAGGATAACATAAATTATATACCAATGACATATAGAATATTATTTACTAGAGAGTCAGGCAATTTTTTTTCTCTCAAAATTATTCTTTTTTAAAAATACACTGCAACTCTACTGGTACAATTAGGGACAATAAATGTATATGGGAGAACTTACAAAAAACACTTTATAGTAAGCTACACAAGTAAATCTATAATTTTTCCTTGACATTGTATTTTTCTTCTGAAAGTAGAAATAAAATTTTCAAAACCAATGAACAGGAAAGTAATTTTATTTTCAAACAATCCTTTACATGCCAACTTTAAATTTTAAAATATCATTAGATTTTAAAATATATCCAGAGAGTATCCATGTTATTGCCTTATGCAATCAAAGATGAATTTTTCAACATTAGCTATGGGTCTAGTTGTCACAGGTGCTTTCATTCATGCTTTCATTTCATTTCCCATTTCATTTCAATTACTACTATGTTATTGTGATTTTCCCCAATACCATTCCAAATACAGTCATTAGGAATACTTCAACCATAGTTGTGCATAGTTTGATCAAACTTCCAAATATCACTAGCAGAAATGGCTAAAGACATACATTTTTTAAAACAGAAGACTCTTCCAAGAGAATTTTACCCAATAAAACACATGAACCAACTTCTTAAATTACTAAATGTCTTAAAGATGTATAAGTAATTTGGGGCATTATTTATTTAACTACATTCTTGATACCATGAAGGGTCAAAATTTAGCCAAGCCCTTGTTTACTTCTCAGCCATTCTGGACATCAGATTCCTAAAAATTTAGCTATCTTACTTAGCTTATTTTCCTTTTTTTCTTTTCTTTTCTTTCTTTCTTTTCTTTGTTATGTTTTAACCTCTCTCCGAACCCAGGATCTTTGAATCCAGCCCCTCATAAATACCAATGCTTTCATACCAACCCAGATGTTTCCCATCCCCCATGCCTGCCAAAATCAGGAATTATCCCCAAGACAACCCTCTCCAGTTTCAGTTTTCATTATTTAAAAAAAAAAAAAAGTCTTCTCTACTTTGACGTGAAAACTTCTTTCCCAAAACTTCCACCTATTTTGGACCCCACCAGTCTCAGCCCTGGCCCTTGGGCAAATCAATATGTTGTTGCTCTAGTGTCCTTGGCTGTAAAATAAAGACAAGAAAGGTATGTCATAGTGGTGTGGAAATTAAATGAGAATGTTTACAAAGCACCTGGCACAATGCAGGGCCTCCATGAGCAGTAGGCTTTATTGGGAATAGGAAACCCTTTTCTGCATGGCTGCCCTCAGAAATGAGGTGACAGCTACTGTTTTCTCTGCTCTAGGCCAAATATGCTCAGTTCCTTCGATTTTTCTTTGAACAGCATGGTACTGTCTCCCTTATTCTTCTAGTCATTCCTTTCTGAATAAGTTCAGTTCTTTGAGAAACTTTGAGAACACTTCTTTGAGAAGAGTCAACTGCCAATCCAAAAAAAATTATATATTTATCCCCATTTTGTCAACTGGGAGCAAGCTCCATACCCTAACATGTCATTGCAAGATAATATTTTTCCTTTCTTTCTCTATTGCTGATTAGCTTTCCTCTCCTCCCCTCTCCTACCTCCAGTGTCGCCATATTTGACCCTCTGGCAAGCCGGGCTATGGGAAAGGCAATAGGTATGGATACTTTCTGGCTCTAGGTTAAGAGAAGACGGAAGTGCCCTTCAGACATTAGGCTGTATCTGAGAAGTTTCCCTCTTCATTCTGGTAGGATGTCAGCTCTTCCTCATTGAGGGTCACTCCCCTCTGTCCTCTCCATTTCTTCTTCTGGACTTCACAATTCTGGGCGGTGGCACCATAAGACATCTTCTTTTGGGGACTTGCAAAACTCTCGTGGTTGAGTTCTGTCTCCTCCGCTAATTCATCTTGGTCAATGATTCCACACTTCTCCTCAGAAAGATTCTCAGGGTCAGCCCACTCCTGCTTCTCCCCCGAAGCAAAGACTCCATAGAAGATCACACCGCTGTAGTGCACTAGGGCAGCTATAAGGAACACATTCTGCCATTCCTCACGGGTCTAGACAAGGAAATACAGTACCAATTAGTGTTTTAACCAAAAATAGAGATTAGCAGTTTGTTCTAGAGGCTTCCACTGGGACAAAAATCTCCTGCCCACACCCAATGGCAGTGCTGTGTTTCTAGGGAAGGCATGTGTCAGATGAATGCCCAGGAACCAAACAGAATTTGAGTGTTTAAAAAATGAAAGTTAACACTACAGTGAATATAAAAAACACTACAGTGAATATAAAAACACTAATGAATGTGCATTTTTTTAATTTAGAAAACTATTTTTTAAAATAAACAATATGTAAAAATACATCTAGCAGCATTTCACAGGTCTTTTAAATATACAAATGGGGTTTCCATTCATATGATAGGTTACATTAAACTTGCTTTAGTAACCCACCATTTTAAATATCAGAGGCCTCCTTTTTTTTTTTTATGTTATGTTAATCACCATACATCACATCATTAGTTTTTGATGTAGTGTTCCATGATTCATTGTTTGCATATAACACCCAGTGCTCCATGCAGAACGTGCCCTCTTTAATACCCATCACCAGGCTAACCCATCCTCCCAACCCCCTCCCCTCTATAACCCTCAGTTTGTTTTTCAGGGTCCATCGTCTCTCATGGTTCATCTCCCCTTCTGATTTCCCCCCTTCATTCTTCTCCTGCTCTCTTCTTTTTTTTTTTTTAACATATAATGTATTATTTGTTTCAGAGGTACAGATCTGTGATTCAACAGTCTTGCACAATTCACAGCGCTCACCATAGCACATACCCTCTCCAATGTCTATCACCCAGCCACCCCATCCCTCCCACCCCCCACCACTTCGGCAACCCTCAGTTTGTTTCCTGAGATTAAGAATTCCTCATATCAGTGAGGTCATATGATACATGTCTTTCTCTGATTGACTTATTTCGCTCAGCATAACACCAGAGGTCTCCTTCTTGCTTGCTGTTGCATACATAACAATATTTGAACTATGAAAATGCTCACTCTTGACTGTCAATAGCTTATTTATAATCATATTATCTGTGAAAAATACAGTAAATCAAAAAATAATGGGAATTTGTGTTTAAAATTAGGTGAAGTCAGTATCTGAGATTTAGTGGTCATGTTACCCATCCCATCATCTCATGAACAGAGAGGGAAAACAGATCCTCTGCCTATAAAATCCCCAAAGCCCACCTTCCTTTTCTATTAAAAAAAAATAAGAAGAAGAAGAAGAAAAGTTAACCTACACTTTTTTCTCCAAGAAGCTGGAAGACTTTCTGAAATCATATTAATAATAGGCAATCCAACTAAGAAAATAGTCGGGTAGAAACTCCATAGAATCAAAAAATTCTTGTTTGTGGGAAGCAGCATCCTAAAACCTTTTCAATGACAGAGATTAAGAAAAACCATGTGGCCTGTGGTTGAACTCTGGGTAGATCTGGGATCCTCCTCTACTACCCACCCTCGTCTAAATACACAAAGGCTCAGTAATGACTGAGTGCCCCACCCTTGTAGGTTCTTAGGTTAGGCCATTAATGTATTGTTCATTTTCTTCATAATAAGGAAGTATAACAGCACTAATATCTTTACTCTGGAACATGCTAAGTAATAGATAGAAACGGGCTATAAAGTTTAATTATAAAACAATCTTGAGTAAATTATTTATCCGGAGTTGGTCACCTCAGTTTCTTCTTTGTGTCTCTAAATAGTCCCTATGGTGTTCATTTTCCTTCCCCCACCCCAACACACACCCCTTTTACTTCTCAGTTGAGGAAATGTGGAACCAAACATCAATCAGCCCTGTTGCCATCAATAAACAATAATTTTTAAAAAAAAGAAGAAGAAGGAAGAAGAAAGTTCAAACAACACAGCCAAGGTCGAAGACACACATTCACAGGCTGGGGCAGGGCCTTGAGATCTCAAGTTTACACAGTAGTTCAGTCTTCTGATACTGCAACCCAAAGCCCCAAAGGAGACCATTACCTTGTGCTTGGTCATTGCACCGACAATGAGGGGACAGACCATTCCAGAAAGGGTCCCCACTCCATTTGAGATCCCCATGAGAATGCTGGCATAGCGGGGGGCAATGTCCAGATGGTTGACGTTAAAACCTACAGTGAAGCCAAAACCTCAAAATCAGAGTTACGAACATCTGGGGAACGACACTGCTTTTCCCAGCTCTCATCAATCTATTTGGTTCCCCGTACCATATGACTAATGGACACCTCTCCGGAGACAGCTGGGTTGAGGATTGTCAGGCTGTGTTTGCACCTAGCAGAAAAACGTGCTGTGATTGATCAGCAGTGGCTCCCATGGGTTCTCTGTGGGGAGAATTATGACACCTGTGCTCCTAGGTGGAACTCCAAAATAACAGTGTTTTGGGCAATACTGAAAAAATCGAAAGGATCACATTTACTCAGAGTAAACTATCGCACTGATTGTTTACAGCGTGATTAGAACCAAACCTGGCCTCATAATACCCTCACTCCCGAAAGGCCACCAGAGGTAAGCCCGTCTTAGTGGCCACATGGCACAAGGGAAAGGTCCTTTTCTGATAACAAATATTTGCACAAACATTGGCAGAATCCTCTGTAACTTACCAAAGACTTTCACATGCATACTTGATTTGGAGTCTGTAAATCTGGATTCGAATCTTATTTCCACCATTTAAGTAAATTTTAGGCCTTTGTTTTCTTCTAATAGGGGGGTAAAATGACTACTTAACTCCTAAAGATGCTGTGAGATGAGCCTCGGGAAATACGTATGCAAGAGCCCTTGGCAAGCAGCTAAGCTCTGCTAACGGCGCGGCTACCACCACCAGGACACCGCCCACTGCGGCTGCTGGGCTAGGTCTCCCTCTCTTTGAGGTCTTCTATCGGAAGATAATGCTGCTGGGAGTGGTAAGATACTAAATTGCCAATACCTCACTATTTATCAAGAGAGAAGAATGAATGGGTGGCTCAGTTGGTTAAGCGGTCCTTCGGCTCAGGTCGTGATCCCAGGGTCCTGGGATCAAGCCCCACATCGGGCTCCTGCTCAGTGGGGAGCCTGCTTCTCCCTCTGCCTCTGCCATTCCCCCTGCTGGTGCTCTCTCTCTCAAATAAATAAATAAAATCTTAACCAAAAAAAAAAAAAAAAGAATGAAGAATGAAGGGGGAGGAGCAAATGCAGAGGAAGGGACTAGGCTCCAAAAGAGGAGGAGGCCACCGGCCCTGGGACCCAACTCTACTAGTGTTGCCCAGGGGAGCATTCTAGAGTCAGACAGACCTGCCTCTGGCAGCTTTTTTTTTTTTTTTAAGATTTTATTTGTTTATTTGAGAGAGAGAGACACAGCAAGAGAAGGAACACAAGCAGGGGGAGCGGGAGAGGGAGAAGCAGGCTCCCCACGGAGCAGGGAGCCGGATGCGGGGCTCGATTCCAGGATCCTGGGACCATGACCTGAGCTGAAGGTAGACGCCCAACAACTGAGTCCCCCAGGCGCCTCCAATTGAGATGCAAACATGGACAAAGGATTTAAACCTTCTGAACCTCTCTGCTTCTTCTTCTTCATCTATAAGCTGGCATAATCATTCTTATAAAATTATTGTGAGAATTAAGTTAAATAATGTATGTTAAGGACATGGTACATAGAAGTGAAAACCAACATGAATGTTCTTTATGGCTGGTTATCCATCTGTCTTGTTTACCACTATCTTCCCTGAACTGGCAAAGTGTCTGGTACATAGTACGCACTTGATAAATAATTGTTTAATTACACATTTGAGCCATTGAAATTACAGCAGGGGATTGTAGGTTTTGTTTATTCGTGTTTTTGTTTTCCTTTGCCTTGCTTTTTAATTCTCTATTCTGTGCAAAGAACCTGAAAATAGGATTTTAAAAAAAAATCTTTTTTTTTCCTAATCTGGCACATTGGTTGTTTTTCCCTACCTCCTATTCAGGGAGAATTTTGAGAAAACCTTTTTGTAATAAATATACCTTCTCTTTCAGAGCAAAGTGGCAGACAATCAGAATATAAAACAGCTGCAAGATTAATTAATCTTACTGTTGATTTGAAAGCGATAAACACTTTATTAGAAAAGAACCCAGAGATAAGAAGCAATTAGTATGATCGTTGAGCATTATATTCTGATACAAAGCCCAGGCATCTGCGTTCAGCTAAAGATAATGTGAGAAAAGCCATTTAGATTTCTAGCTGCACAATCCTGGTGTTTAGGAGAAAAAAATCATTGAGAAACTGAGATACTGATAGCTTTTTTTTTGTAGTGGATATAAAAAAAAATGCACACGAGGTAGGAGAGTCTGTCTTCTCTACATAGGACATTTCTCAAAGTAAGCATCACGCATCCCCAAATCTTCCTAATCTCACCTGTCTTGGCTCTCTTATTGATAATCAGTTCCTAAATGGTACCAGTCTTCCCTGGCATCCCTATGAACTTATAAAGTGGGTAGATAGCAGATCCTGAGCAATCATTGCCCCCAGGGCTCTTGTCCCTCCCACAGTGTCTCTGTTGGATCATGTAAACCTTTTTTCCAATCCCAGGAAATTTACATGGGCAAGTCACCTCACTAAACCCTAGTGTCCTCACTGGTAAAATGGATATAGCAATATCCTTCTCACTGGGTTGTCAGGAGGATTAAACGAGATTATGTCCAAAAGTTGCTAGCATTGAGTAAGTGCTAAAAAAAAAAAAAAAAGGCAGGTGCTGTGTTTTGGTATAGTGGGTTTCTCTCCTTCTGATCATGGTATAATTGGCAATCCAGGAACAATGTGAGCCTAAATATTTCATTATCTCTGGAGACAGATATGAATCCTTTTTGCCTCATGGAGCTATCAGAGGAAGGTGCTTCACATCTGGTGGAAACAAGTCATGATTGCTTTTTCTTTGCTACTCAAAGTATAGAACATAGATCAGCAGCATCAGCAGCACTGGGAAGCTTGTTGGAAATGCTGAATCTCGGGCTGAATCAGAATCTGTATTTGGCAAGATCCTGGGGTGATTTGTACATGCATCAAAGTTTGAGAAGCCCTAGGCTAAAAGTGAATAATAACTGAACAACACAATTCACAATAGTGAATACTTACTAATTTTGTTGTGCATCTGGCTCTGGGCTAAGGGTTTCAAATGCTTTATTTCTACTAGAATGTAACCTTTATGAGGACACCATCTGATTACTTTTTTCCGCTGTAACATCCCTCCTGCTGCAAACAGCACCTGGCTCATAGGAAATGTGAGTGAATGCATGATTTATCTCAAGTGCATGGCTATCTCCCAACAACCCTGTGAGGTTGCCATTATACCTCTCCAATTGCTAGGTGAGGAAACCAGGGCTTGAGAATTTAAATAGCTTAGCATTTTTTATTTTATAAATAGCAAATAGTAAAGAGAGGCCTCGAAATCACATCTATGCACCTCCAAACCCAAGTTCTTAGCTGCATGCTACTTTTAAAATAGACTTTCCCCCCACCCCAATTTCACTGTCCAACAGCTCTATTTATTTTGAGAAGATCAAGGCTTTATTTTAGGGTGGTTGAAAAAACTATCAGAGACTCCATATTTTTCTGTTCCGGGATATTCTTACTCTGATCTTTCAGGCAGCCTAGAACAGTAGAAAGAGCACAGGCTTGGAGCCAGCCAGAACTGCACTTTACTTCTTCCTTTGCCACTAACTGTATGACAGTAGAAAAATATCTGATTGTTCTGAGTTTTAGGTACCTCATCCGTGAACTAGTGATATTACCTACTTGCTTCACAGTGGTGAGACATACACACAGTCCATGTAAACTGTCCAGTGGGTGATCACTGTCAGGGTGTCAGTCTGGTTTAAAGGTAGGAGAACAACCAAATTTTACTTTCTCGTCCAGTTGTGCATAGGGAGCTTCGGAAGCCCAAAGACATGATGGGACAGCGCACTGGCCTTTCCCACACGGTAAGGAGACTGGTCTCTGCTCTCGTGAAACGGGGAGACTGATGGCGCCTTGGGTAGTGTGAGAATTCCACAGAGGGCTTTGAACAGTCCCAGGCAGAGTCTCTGCTTGGTCAAGGTTAGCTCTCACTGGCATCATTATTATTCTTACTCCCTGCTCTCGCCTGTTGGGAAAGTCACTTCCCCTCTCTGGACCTGCATTTCCTTCTTGAGAAAATGAAAGCCATGGAGAAGACAAAATCTAAAGAATCTTTCCACTCTAAAAAAAAACTTCCGATTTTATAACATGATGTCAAATGACTACATTACTGGACTTTTGAGCTAATATTAGCCATTCTCTAGTTGGAGGTGAGGATCGAAAACGTCACAAGAGCCTCTGTGAGGTGGGGTGACCTGGTCCTGAGTATGAAAGGGCCACTTCACCGGGACACATGTTTGTGCCTCTGCCCATAGCTCAGGGGGGTTATCTGTACTTTGTGTCTTTTTTCCAAGCAGGGAAGTAGGGACAATTCCAGCTTGACTGGGCTCCTAAGCCTAGTCCTCAAAGTCATTCCCACATGATGAAACTCTCTAGCCAGGAGCCTGTTCCTTAGGAATGGCCTAGCTACTAAAGGAAAGTGATACAATATTCCCTTTCCCTTCCTTCCTCCCAAGACTCGCTGAATCTGTAGAAAAGATTTGGAAAACCAAAGGACACCTCACCTGAAATAGCAAAGCCGCTAAATCCTACAGCAAGCACCAGAAAGGAGATGGCCACCCCTTTAGTATGGGAAAAGCCAACCACCAGGAGTAAGGTTGCCTCCATGCCAAAACCTGCAAATGGAAACAGCAGGAAAAAAATATATTGTTTTCAGGTCCGTCAGCTCAATTCATGTATTTATCAAATAAGAATCTATTCCTATTTCCACAGACCTAAGTTTTTAGTATCTACATTCTGGCCCATTGCTTACAATATTACCTGGGTGCTTCACGACTACCTGACTATGTTAACATTACCCAGGTGTTCTGTGAGCCTTCCATTGTACACCCTGGTGCACTCTGAATACTGAATGGTTCCAGCAGGTTCCAATGATGTCCCTAGGATGGGGAATGCTTATTATCAGTTGCTTCATGGGTAGTTGCCCCTGCCATTTCTAGATACTAAAACTCTCTTATATACTGTCAATGATCCCCCTTTGATTATATAAGTGATGGCCTCTCACAGAAAAAAAAAAAAATAACAACACTCTAATATATATTGCCAGAAATGACCAGAAAGCTATAGTGAATATCTGAAACAAAAAGCAGCACCTCACTTCTTGTAAAGCATCAGACAAAATTCTTCCCTTTCAGAAGTTCACCAAGCTCTCAGGCCTCCTCATAAAAGCCATGAGATATTTGCACAGAAGTACAGCAGGACAAAAGTACTTTCTGTTCCTTTCATTCTGAATAAGTGAATCCAGTACAATAAAAAAGGATGAGGAAATTATGAAGATGTTCCTTCTCACAAAACACACACACATACACACACACGAGTTCAATCAACAGTAGACAGAAAGACGATATAAGTGCCATTTCCAGGTATATGAAGTGCCCTGGGAGATGAAAGACAATGATGCTTCATTCTGGAGACTGTCTGCTGATTCCAGACATCACCCGACTGTTCTGTAGTTACCTCAAAAACTACATACTCAATCAAATCTCTGTTCCCCTATTTTTTACTTCTAAATAAAGAACACCACCACCATATCACCTCCACCATGCTCTCTCTTCCTCTCTAAATTAATCTCTCCACCTGTGTTTAGAACCAAGACTTTAGAGTCACACAAGCCGGGGCTCAGATTCCACAACAAATCACGAATTACGTGACCCTGGACAAGTCACTCCACCCCTTAGATGCCTCATACCCCAAAATGGGGCTAATAATACAATCTTGTAGGATGCTGGAAGATTAAATGAAATTGGGTATATAAGGCAACAAATCACATGAGCACAGCTCAAAGGTCAACCAAAAGTGGGGCACCTGGCAGGCTCAGTCAGTGGAGCATGCAACTCTTGATCTTGGGGTTGTGAGTTCGAGCCCCACACTGAGTGTAGAGATTACGTAAAAAAAATAATAAAATCTTAAAAAGAAAAAAGCCAACAAAAGTCAAACATGCAAATCTCAGAACCACCTTGGATAATTCTCACTCTTCCTCAGCTTTCACAGACAAATCTATGGGTGTCAAATCTCACCTCTGCTGTCTCCTCTGCCACTGTCTTGTCCTGGTCCCATTACCCCTCACCTGGACCAAACTCCTTTTGGTGTCCCCTTCTCTTCCTCCTCTGACCCATTCTCCACATCATTCTCTCTCTAAACCACAAACCTAGTCCATTGTCCCTTTGCTTAAAACTTTCATCAAGGGTTCCACATTATTGGTATAGCACACATAATGAGCCTTTCCTGCTGTTCTATCTGCCAGCCCTCACTTCCCTGCTCCTAGGCCATATAAAGCCCTCTGTTGTAGTCAGGCAGATCCAGGAGCCATTTCCTACTCCCAACACTTGTTACATGCCCCTAACGTATTTTCAAAGGCTCTTCCTTTGCTCAGGATACTCTTCTCCTGCCACTTATATCTCTTTTTCTGGAGAAACCTTACTATCCTTTAAAGTCCAATTCAAACATTGCCTCTTCTAGGAAGCGTCCCTGACAGTCCTGCCCTTCCCCCCACCAGTGAAGCTGACATCTCTTTCTTCTTACTCGTTTTACAGAACTTTTCAACATTGCTTTGCAATTTTTCATTTGTGTTTCTGTCTCCCCCACAAAGATACGAGTATATAGCACAGAGCCTGGCTAGCATGCAGTGGCATTCAATAAATAATATTTAATGAATTAATGCAAAGTAAAGAAAATGGGACTCAGAATCAAGATAGTTTGGTTGAAATACAAGCTAAAACACTTTTTGTAGACCGGTAAATTGCTTACCTTCTGAGCTCATTTTCTCAAAATTATCAAAGAAACAGGGCAAGCATCGGTAATTGTTTTAGATGTACATTAAAAGAGATGATGGGGCACCTGGGTGGCTCAGTGGGTTAAGCTTCCAGCTCTTGATTTCAGCCTAGGTCATGATCTCAGGCGTGGAGCCTGCTTAAGATTCTCTCTCTCCCTCTGCCTCAGGTCCTCCCCCTGCTTTCACACCCTCTAAATAAATAAATAAATAAATAAATAAATAAATAAATAAAATCTTTTTAAAAAAATCTTTAAAAGAGAATCACATGAAATGGAAAAAGCGGTTTTTCTCAGCTGTGGGCTTTATACCACTGCTACTTATTATCAATTTTGTTTCAACATTTTAAATTAAATATAAGGGAAAATCGCTAGTGTTTCATATACTAACTATATGTGCTTTAGAAATGCTCTGTCTTAAATAGCAAGGCATCTGGCTGTAAAACGAGTAAGAAGAAAGAGATGTCAGCTTCACTGGTGGGGGGAAGGGCAGGATTGTTGGGGACACTTCCTTAACACTCTAGACAAAAGTTGTACCAAAAAATTAATTCCTCCGAGCAATCAGAATGGAGACATTTTGTGAAGAATAAAACTTATGAATGATACATTGGTTCATCTGTAAGGGAAGAAAAATGATCTTTGCCAAATAGTAGATTTCCAAAGGGAGAAAAAAAAAACATTTAAGAGCTTAAATGGTTCCTAGTGAAAAAATGCTAGAGATAGGACTATATGTTTCAGGAGCTTGAGGATAAAACTTGAACTTCAGAAGTGATCAAGAGACCTTGAAAGTGAACCTATAAGGGCTGACAAGAGGAACAGAACTAGGACTTAAAGGTCAGAGAAAAATGTTCATTTCATATTAGGCAATCTAAAGTTCACACAGGCAACCGATTCAGCCAGACCAGAATTTTTTACTTCAGTCACGCTTTACATGTGCTATAGAGGGAAGTACAAGGATTTGACATCTGTTTTTGAGGATCTTGGAAACATGCCCTGATTGAGAAAGAACTAGAACAGAGCTTCATGTCTTAGGTAATCTGTTTGCTTTAAATGATTCTAGCAGCAAACATCCCTTGCCTATGGAAAGAAAAGAAGGTGACAGACTCTAGGAAATGTGTGCTCCTTCTCAGATGAGAAATGTCCTCTATATTTCCTCTTAGAGAACATGAAACCAACTAAATTCTCTAGAAGATCATGCAAGTGCTTCGTTATGTACAAATCAATCTGGATTCTTCAGTGATGGCACAAAACTCTCCATGTATTTATCTCTAGCATCTTTGTATATAAGCAAAATAGGACAACCATTTTTTAAAACATACAATGTAGAACTCACTGGTCCTGCTATTTCAACATATAAAATGACATGAAAAGACATGTGAACAGGTTTGGGTTGGTTTTTGTTGTTGCTGTTTTGTTTGTTTTTTAAAGATGGGAGAGAGGCTAGGGAGATTCTATGTTTTCATTCTAGTTTCTGGAACAAAAAAAAAAGATTTATTCTCAACAGTCACTTCGTTGCACTTTAAAATCTTTGAGAGTCCTCACCACCACCACCCAACACCGACACTATCGATTATGGAGGAACAATGGCTGAAGTAACTGCAGCAAAATTAAACATAAACAAGACAGTCCTATACAATATGTTCAGAGTCTTCAAGGCATGTGGCTTGAGAAGCGGTTGTGCAAGTGGGGTTGAAATCCAGAATTTTCTTTCAAGTTCCAGGTTAAGAGTTTGCATATTTTTGGCCATGGGAAATACATTTGAATAGCAGATAGTTATTGAATGCCTCCTTAGAAAAACTTCTGTTTTGTCAGTGTCTTAAACATAGGACAGGAAAAAGGCATTAACATATATTGAGAACCTTCTATAGGTTGGACCCATGCTAGGTGCATTTGTACCTTGTCCCATTTAACATTCATAACAATCATTGGAAGTAAATACTATTATTCAGATTTTAAAGAAGGAAGTTAAGCTCAGATAATTTAGAAACCATCCCACTCTCTGTACCTCCACTGATACCACTTTAGTTCAAGACACCATCTTCTCTTGACAGAGTAACTGAAATAGCCTCCTAGCTGGTCTCCCTTCTTTCACTCTTTTATGTTCTATGTTCTATTCTTCAGATTTGAAAGCATAAATCAAATCACATCACTTTCTCTGCTTTAAACCCTCTATTTGCTTCCCAGGGCATCTCAGATAAAATCCAAGCTCTATGCGTATCTACAAAGCCTCCTAATATCTGGCCCCAGTTGAGCATTCTGGTCCCATCTCCTATTACTCTCCATCTCACTCCTTAAGCTCCAGCCATTCTGACTTTCCTTCCTTCTGCTCTCTGACATGCCACATTCATGCCTGCCTCAGGGCCATTGCTCATGCTATTCCTTCTGCCTAAAACACTTTCCTGCAAGAGCTATAATAAGGTAGTATATGATGAGTTACCACCCAAGTGTGTGCATAGGAAGGAGCAGTCACTGGAGATTGATGTCGACTTCACAGGAGGGAAGATGAACCCATGTGAAAGGACATGTGGTGAGGACTAGGGTGAGAGGTGAAGGTGCACAGAGCTCACAGTAAAGAGCAAGGGAGTGAGCAAAGTCAGAGATGGAAAAAGATATCCAGGGCCTGGTATAGAGGCGGCTATTCAGCTGGGGCAGAATGTGATAATCAGAGGAGAGGAATTTGGCTCCTGTATTAGTTTCTGATTGCTTCTGTAACAAATTATCACAAATTTAGTGGCTTAAAACAATACAAACTTACTATCATACAGTGCTGGAGGTCAGAAGTCCAAAATGGGTCCTAGAGGGCGCCTGGGTGGCTCAGTTGGTTAAGCGACTGCCTTCGGCTCAGGTCATGATCCTGGAGTCCCTGGATCGAGTCCCGCATCAGGCTCCCTGCTCGGCAGGGAGTCTGCTTCGTCCTCTGACCCTATCCCCTCTCATGTGTTCTCTCTCTCTCAAATAAATAAATAAATAAAATCTTTAAAAAAAAAAAAATGGGTCCTAGAGAGCTAACATCAGGATGCTAGCAGAGCTGTGTTCCTTCCGGAGGCTCTAGGGAAACTCCATTCTTGCTTTTTCCAGCTCTAGAGCCTGTCTGCATTCCTTGGCTTGTGGCTGTATCACTCTGACATTTGCTTCTACCATCGTATCTCCTTCTCTGACTCTGACCCTCCTGCCCCCTCTTAGAAGGAACCTTGTGATTACATTGGGTCCACCCAGATAACCCAAGATAATCTCCCCATCCCAAGAGCCTTAATTTAATCACATCTATAAAATCCCTTTTGTCATGTAGAGAAACATAAGCACACATTCTGGGCATTAGAACTTGAACATTTTCAGGTAGGCATCAATCTGTCTACCTCAGCTACCATAAACCCAGTACCCCAGAGCTTCACCTCTCACCTACCAGAGAGCAGGTCCACACCTGCCAACCTCCTGTAAAAAAGTTCATGTCAATTAGAGCCAAACATCTCTGCCTGGGTCCAGTAGTCAAACGGCTGGGAGACCTGATGCCAACTCCCAAACTCCCTGGTCAGACTTTATACCTGAAATACTGTGGGATCAGATCATGTCTGCTCTTGTGCAACCTCCATATAATCTTCACTTCTAAGTGGACCTGACCTGTCTAATCTAGAGTGACAGTCCACCCCTTCCCTCCTTTCCAATGTAATATCTATTGCAACTTTTCACCCATACATGGCACTATTCTCTGCCTCCTGACTGCCCACCCTGACCCTTCCCCCCTGACCCAGTCCCCAGGAGGAGTTCGCAGCAGTGACTGGGACATTGGCAATGAGCTCAGACAGACCTGGGATCTTGCACAGCATCTGCCACTTGAGCAAGTCACTTCATTTTACCCCAGTTTCCTCACTGTAAACCACAGTGTGGTTATAAGGATTAAATAAGATAATGTGTATAAAAGATGTCGCTTAGTGTCTCACACAGAAAGCATCCAATAAATGCTAATTTAAAACACAAAAACAAAAAGAGACAAGGAAAAAGTGAAAGGTTTAAAAAAGGTGAGCAGTCATAAACATGGCAGGGTTCACGATTACTTTTACCTACCTCTTTTGGAAAATCACCCAGCTTCCTTGTCTTTGCAAAATCAAAACATAAACAGGAACTAAATACAGAAAAGAGGATGAGATGTGTGTGTGTGTGTGTGTGTGTGTGTACCCCATACACAAGCATAGGCTAAGAGGAAAGAAGACTATTCAGAGGAAATATTTTTCTTGTGTTTCTTACCAAAACCTGTATGTGTAGAAAGGGAAAGGGATTAGGGAATAAACTACAGAAGCAAAGGATTATGTGTGTGAAAGGATTATGTGTGTGGGAGAATGTATGGGAAGGATAAACGATAAAGATACGTCACAGGAATTCGGTTCACTTTGGCTTAAGAGTAGATGAAAGAAGCATTTCTGCAGTTGGGGGTGTGTACTGATTTACCAACTAAGTTGTCCTATCTCAGGCTGCACAAGTATGGGCTGGAGGACCATTGGCAGGGATGTGATGGACACTCAAGTATCTACCGGAGGATGGACTTAGGGGCCTTTAAGATCCTTTCTTTTTTTTTTTTTTTTAAGATTTATTTATTTATTTGAGAGAGAGAGTGCAAGTGAGGTTGGGGGGGGGGACAGAGGGAGAGAAAGAGGGAGAGAAGCAGACTCCCCACTGACGTGGAGCCTGACATGGGGCTTGATCCCAAGACCCTGAGATCATGACCTGAGCCAAAATCAACAGGCAGCCTCCCAACAGACTGAGCCACCTAGGTGCCCCAAGATCCTTTCTCATGGGTAGACATAACCTCCAAAATATGCTCTGCAGCTCAGTTTCATCTCATTCTGTAAAGGCTGCTTAAGCCACCTATGAAATCCATAGTACCTCCACAATTCATGATTTTTCTGACAGCCGTTGTGGTCAAAATTTTTCTGCTTCTTAAATAATCAGCCAATTGTCCTCCAATAGGCACAATGATGGTCATAACCATGTGTGGGACTGCTGACAGGAGACCCACCTGGAATGAAAAGAAACAATGAGCTATTTTTAGCTGCTTTGGAGAGATGCACTTCCCTAATCCCTTGCCTTCCCCCCCACCACCAAGTTTAATTATCTAATTACCTCAGACCCAGATGGGCCTGAATTTTGTAATAAATAATGAACAAGTGGATGATTTTAGGTATAGACCTGTCTCTGCCACCAGATTGGAAGCTCCTTGAGGGCAGACACGACTCGTGTTCATCATGGATGCCCCAGCACCTGCCATAGCGCCCGGCACATGCTAGTCAAACACTTGGTGCAGAGTGAGCATTCATTGATGGCAACCACTGTGACTCGAGTACACTAGCTTCTCCAAGGTCACTTCAGACAGTGCCTGGAGCTGTGCGGGCATCGACCTCTACTAGGCCGCTCTTCTTCCCCTAGTAGAAAGAAGGTTACATCTTTCATGATGATGGTTTATGTTTCACCATCTACATCTTTCCTCCCTGAAACACAGACAACCTAATGACAATGGCTGGGGATACTGAAAGAGGTTCTTTGTAAACCACACAAGGCAATGGTTGTTATTGCTATAACTACCATTACAGAGAGAGGGGTAGTCTGCAAAACGAGCTTTAAGGTTCTTACTGCTACTCACTGAGTAATTAATAGGGGGGAAAAAACCCACAAAAACCTCTTACCTTCAAATCTTTTTATCCTTGCTAATATGCAGTCCTTGAATTTAGCTTCAAAACCACTTTGAGATCGAATAGAACATAAATCTTTAAAAGCAGCTTAATACAGCTCTGATCCTTATGAAGAAGAAATTAAATAGCTATGTATACTGTGCCCAAAATGTAGAACTTGTCTGACCTCTAGGGTATTAGGTCTCATAAAACTGTTATGAATTCTGATCAGCAATTTAATTATTTTATCACACAAAGATTTTCTCAGTAGAAGTGAGAGATTTGAAGTTCAAGAACATCTGAAGCATCTCTGTGTTTACCTTACTTATTGCAAATCCAAAGACCTCTTCGAAGTAAGCAGGCTGACTTATTAACAGCAAATAAAAAGTCCAGCTTCTGCAAAAATTTGCCACAATGATTGCATAAACCGGCAATGATGTGAAAAACCTTTTCCACGGTGTGTTAAATTTCTAGAGAGTAAAAATACCATGAGACTTTTAGTGACTATATTGACATATTATTTTTCTTAAGAGGACAACACAATTACGAAGAGGAATAGAAAAGAGACAAGTCTTTGCATCTATACTTACACTGAGGCTAATCACGTTGGCTCCTTCTCCTATACTTGTCTCTATGTAGGTCCTCTCCTCACTGGATATTGTCGGGTGAGCAGCTGGGCACTCATAGGCCTGCAATAGCCAAAACGTGTACCAAATAATCCCAAACATGCCTGCAGTAAAAAACAAAAGGCTTAATGATATGGTTTCCTTGTCTTCCATCTCTAAATATTCCAATTCTCAAAATATTCCCAGATGGCACGATGTTCATCTAGGAGAAAGTATTTTGTTGCTTTTCCTGCTGTTGTTGTTGTTGTTGTTGTTGTTAACTGGTATTTAAGGAAAGATAATATTGTTCTCATTAAGAAACTCAACTTTAATATAAGCATTAAAAGAATCCTAAGCAGACAAGTATTCCATTTATATGATAAACTTGTTTTAATAATCTCTATTTTCATATAGTAAATTCTTAGCCAACCCCGTTATACAGTAAAATACCATCTCTGTGAGTCTTCCATGGGAACTCATGAAGTCAAATTACTCACCATAAATGTAAAAGACAGAGGCCCATCCAATGTACTGTACCAAGACCCCAGCCAGAGGCATGGCTATCACTGCCCCCGCATAGGAACCTGGAATAAGAAAACACGGAGGAAACTTGACTACTGCCCCACGGGCCTCTTCGGCCCTTCCAGAGTTCCTGTTGTGGAGATGCAGATGAATCCAACTGAGCGAGAGCCAGATGCCTCCGTGCAGAGGGACAAACTCCCTGTGTGCCTTAAAATAGGGCTTCCGGGAGAGAAACGGCACTGGACGCCCTTTAACTTTATCCAGGGACCATGGAGGGATGAGACAAAGAATACTCAGGCACAGCAATTTTGAATTACATGAAAGAATCGGACAAAAAGATGAGAAAAAAAAAAATCTAAGAGAAATTTGAAAAATTCAACCAGGTACAATATTAGGGACTCTAAATAAGATAGCAAGCAAAGGAACAAACGGATCTGCCTTTCAGAGCTCACAGTCCAGAAGAATTATCACCTCAGTCTTTAAATGAGGGACTTCAAACTATTAAGAAAATCATACTTTCTAGAGTCTTGATTTCTTTTAAAAAATCAGGAAACAGTTCTATTCCAGAATGGCAGAATGATTTTTTTTTAAAAATCAGGAAACAGTTCTATTCCAGGATGGCAGAATGAACAGGAAGGCTCCTCTCTCCACCTACCTCCAGAATGGGCCCATTTCTAAGTTTATTTCTTTGTAAAAACACTTAACCTTGTAAATACTCACCTATATGTTGCTATATCTTGTCTAGACAAGATCACGAAGGCTGGAGGCCGTGGGTCTCCACCATCCCCTACAGCTCCATGATAATCTGCTGTAGAAACACAGCCCTAAAAACTCCCAGTCAGTATTACCTGAATCAAAAACATTTCTCCCTGAAATTCCCTCTGGGCTGTGAACAGAGATGTTTTGAGAATTAAATAAACTGTGTGTGTGAAGATGTTTTGTAAGCTGTAATTAGTGCCGCACAAACCCCAATTTATCACTTGACTGTAATGTACAAAATGACAATGCATTTTTTTTTCAGCCCAGACTTCCTCAAACCAGTAAGACAAGCATTCCAAGGCATATTGTTTAGAAAGAGCTGCAGGCCTGACTCTGCTGTGGGTGTGGAGAGGGTGGACTTCCCTGGGCCAAATTTCCTAGAAGTGAGGGGTAGGGGTAGGGGAATGCCCAGGACAGGGAGGGTCCAGGGATAACTCCCCACCTAAGATGCATTGGGTGCTTTTTGTGTGCCCACTACTATGTTGAGGATTCCAGACTCATGATTTTAGTTAACCCTTCTTTCAACCTCTTGGTGTTGGTACCAATATCATCTCCATTTTATAGCGGAAACCAAGGCTGGGGGAGGGGAGATAAACTGCCTGAGGTCGCACAGCTGTGAGTGACAGGAACCAGGTCTATAGGAACCCAGAGCCTTTACCCATAACTATTTAGTAATTTGGTCCTACCTCCTCCACTCCAAAACTCCCATTAATTCTTCATTGTAGGAAGCATTCTCTCATTGAGGAAATTTTACACTTGAAACTGTCCTTCCCTGTCTAGTAGACAAACTCTTCCTCATCCTTCCAGACATGGCTGAGTGTAATCTCCTGTCACACCCACAGCCCCTGAGCATACCTCAGTGGGGCGTGCCACCCAGACTGCCCTGGGGGAGCTCACTGCACTTTGATCCCTCTGTGGGTAGACAGTGGAGGAGACAGGAGCCCTCCAAGGATTGTTGAATGGCGTGAGGAGGGGGAGTAGCCATTAGGAGTGGGCCGGTCCCCAGTTCTGTCCTCACTAGCTGGGAAAATTTATTTGACTAGGTATCTCCTAAAGTCCCTGCCAACTCCAGTATTTTTTGTGTAAGAGCGGATTAACGTCAAATTTGGGTTTCCTTCTAATGACATTTTTCCTTGGCTGTATTTCAAACCAAGGCCACACCTTAGCTGAAGTAATAAAGGCTATGACTTTGATCAGGTAACTTTCCTTGAGAGTCAACCATTTCTTAAACCAGCCCTTGAAGGGTTATAAAGACGCTAAGAATGGGGCGTGGCAGCTAGTCATTCTTGCTTTGCTGGCAAATCAAAATGAAAAGCCTTATAAATAAACCATCCAAAGAAAATAAGATCAAGGATCTAGAGTTGGCACAAGGTCAGTATTGGAAGTGGAGATGATCTTGAACTACAAACAAGAGGACAGAAATGGTTTCTAAGGACAAGAGAGGCTAAAGATGCAAAGACATCTCAACTGTGCATGCAGTTCCAAGCTAGGCATAAAATAGGCACATTGGTGAATACTTCACACCAAAGTCCCAGGGATTCTAAATAATAATAATAATTATTATTATTATTATTATATAGAATATTATTATTATTATTATTATTCAAGGAGGTAAAGAGAAAGAGCAAGGGAGAAATAAATTAAAATATTCACAGAAATTAAGAGGAAGCTTTATTTCTCCCTTTTGCTAAGAAATACAGGTTGGTTTTTCCTAGGAAAGACATACTAGCTTGAAAAACTAGGCAGAGCTAAATTCTGATCCTAATTTTGCTCAGTCCCCATTGTGACTTTAATGGCCTAAGGCACTTTTATCTTCCTGGGCCCCTTTCCCCATAAAAAAAAATATTGGAAAATATATTTTACAACTGTGTTGATGGTTTCAGCAGGCACTGTCCTTGTTAAATTATTGATTGGTATCTAGGTAGACCCTTCAAACACTGACTATTCTGGAGATACATAGAGGGCCAGCCCCAGAAACATGACTTGGAGTAAGACAACCTTAACAAGGTGAAGTGTGGTGACCTAGGAGTTAAAGTCACTTCACTGCTTAAGAACCACTAATGTACTTTCAGGTAAGATGGATGGCCTCCATTTTCATCTGGAATATAATGGCAAAAAATAATTAAAAGATCTCTATGACAATATGTACATAGTAGTGTGTAGTGAGGAAAGTTCTGAATTAAGAATCAGGTGGTCTAGGGGCCCTGGTGGCTCAGTCTGTTAAGTGTCTGCCTTCTGCTCAGTCATGATCCCAGGGTCCTGGGATGGAGCCCCGCATGGGGCTCCCTGCTCAGCAGGGCATCTCCCTCTCCCTCTGCCCCTGCTCTCTCTCTCTAATAAATAAAGAAAATAAAAAAGCATCAGGTGGTCTAGCTCCCGTTCCATGCCCAGTGTGATCTTGAACCTTGATTTTCATTCAATGAAACTAAACTTTAAACTTTAGTTTCAGTTTCCCTGTCTGTAAAAAGAAGAGAGAAAGGTTTGATGATTCTCTTTTTCTGCTTCTCACCTCGGCAAATATCATGTGTTGGCAAATTCAACAACCACTTCTAACCCCTTCTTTCTGACCTTTCTCTACTAACAGTGCTGGAAAAGCTAGCACTTGGATTCCTAGCTGCTTCTGCAGTTGGTAAAGCATCTGACACAATTAGGGCCAAGGAAATATGTGGAAGCCTGATAAGGGGTTTCTAGAAAGCTTTTGCTTTGCTGATAAAAGGAACAGATGTGGTTAGGACAACCATTTCCACTTCTTCCTGCCTAGAATGTGGGCTTGAGGCCTGGAGCTGTAACAGCCATCCTGTGAACCTGAGGAACAAGTGTGAGAGTAAAGAGCTATCACTTCTAGGACAGTGGAATAGAAAGTCAGAGCATGCTTAGGCCCTGATGGATCATTGAGCGGTAAAACCAACACCAGCAATCACTCACCTTTGGACTTCTGTTATGTGAAAAAAAATAAATCCTATGTAGTAGGGTCTTCACTTGAAGACAAAGCATTCCTAAATAAAACCGATGATTCTAATACACTTACCACAAAAAGAGGTTGTGGCCAGTCGGCTTCTCTCCAAAGGTGGTGCCCACTTACTCCACATCCCATGGCAGGCAGGGTAGGTCACACCCTGGCAAAACGGTTGAAAATAGATTATTTGATTTGACTTCAGTTTCTGTTTGTGTTTAAAATGTGGATCCTGCTTCTTTAAGAGAGGCTACAAGATAAAAACCCAATTCATAAATACCAAGTAGCCTGTGTCAGCTATTTTAACTCACAGCACATATGCTACAATTTGAATATCAGTTCCAATGTAAGAATGGTGGGGAATGGGGAAGGGGTCTTTAGATTTCATATTATTATAGAATATTGGTGTAGATAGGGATTTCTGCAATCACCTGGTCCATCCCCTCATTTCAAGATACAGAACCTGAGGCTAAGAGCCATTAAGTGACTACATTCTGGTCTTCATCGCTGTTAATAGTATGTTCTTTCCACCCATCAGTATTTTCCAAAATGCAGTGTATGTCCCTCTAGTAGAACTAGAGTTGGATTTGAGTTGCTACAACAAACCAAATTTTTTATCCTAATTGGTGCATATATACTCTAATAGGCTTTAGAAAACAATGTAACTGATGCATGAAACCCATGATTTCAAAGATATTGTTGCTTACAGTGAGATTCTTTTTTGTGTGTGGTTTTTTGTTTTTTGTTTTTTGTTTTAATGAATTGATCTAGGGAAAAACTGTAGGTAAATAATAGTACAAATTGTACATGGATATGACAGAAGCAACGGAGGTTAGAGGTGAATGACTGAGCTTGGGCAACAGCGCTCTACATCGAGGCTTGGTAAACTATGGCCTGATTTAGCTCACCATCTGTTTTTGTACTGCTCTTCAGGAAGGACTGGTTTTTACATTTTTTTCCAAGGCTCACATTTTTATTTTCTTATTAAGTCTTTTTTTAATTCCATATAGTTAATATAGAGTGTTATATTAATTTCAGGTGTACAATATAGTGATTCAACAATACCCTGAGTTAAATCTCTGTGTAACACTACACCCTGGAAATTTACAAATTTTTAATAAATGCATTTAAATTGTTTTAGTGGAAAGGGCCCCTGCTATGTGAACTATAGGATTTGGGCTTCAGTTTCATCATTCATTAAATGACAGGGGTTGGATTAGATTATCTCTAAGATCATTCCTGGCTCATGTGAAATTCTGCACTCTATGAAACGGTCCTTTATTGTGTATACATTTGTAATCACACAGGCATTCTAATTAAAGTATTCATAATTATAGTTAAAACTGGAGAGTAGAAATAGCAGGACGAGGTGGAAGACCAGAAAACTAAATAAAGCGAGTTTTCTTCAGAAGCTGAATTATCTACAGGACCATTCTGTATTTAGCAGTAGCAAAAACCATTAAGGAAAGAATCTCCCACCTCCACTAGACCTTGCAAGATTCTGACACACATGACACAGCCGTAATGCACTCTGGCCGCAGAAGGGATGAACATGTTCAAGGTTGATGTTAAGAAGATGGCGGCTCCAAAGACCCTGAGGGACCAAAACACTGTATTAGGGGGCAGGCCCACTTGTGGATGTGGCACTTCAGTTACACATCAGGAATGAACCTCTCCATTCATGGAAAATTACCATGGAAATTAATAAAAAGAGAAATAGATGATGTTGTTAGGGTCTGATGTGTCCCAAGCTAGACTGTTGGGTGGCTTTGAATCCTGAGCTCATCCTTGGACCCATTACGGACAGGTTGTTGGCCATACAGGAATATCCCTCCTGAATGAGGTCCTGAAGCTGGAGATTGACAAACGTGAGATGAGCTTGCTGGAGATGCACCATTCTGCTTGGTTCTACCCAACTGACTCATTCTGACTATTACCACATGACATCAGCGCATTGGGATTGTGTCTCATGCTTCACAATTCTGCTGTCACTTTACCAGGAGGTCATACTATCTGAAAGCAGGCTGTGTCCTGGGACTAGTCAAGCACAAAACAGGCTGTGTCCCTGTCTGAGCCCCCAGCTCGCTGCCCAGTCCCCCATGCCTTCTCCTCCCTGCCTGGACCAGAGTGTCCTGGGAAAAGAGAGCAGGCAGCATTTTCTTCTTTTCTCACACACTAATGATGCTTCAGCCCTTTTAACATGTTGGGAAATATGTGTGATTTTCTTTTATGGCAGAAGTGTAAGCAGTAAACCTTGAGACCCTGTGAGCCAGTATTTTATCACTTCTTGAAAAGAATACAATAGGTAAGTGATAATAAATGAAGAACACAAATTAGACCAAAACTTAAGTAAATAAAGTCATGCTTGTACATATTTAGATCTTATGGTATTGACTTTCAAACTTTTTGACCTTCACCCATAAAGCAAAATATATTTTATATTGCAACTCAATACATAATCACACACACAAATGTAACCAAAACAAGTTTCAAAAACCAATACTTAAGTGTGCAATGAATTAAGATATTTTCTACTCTATTTTATTCTATTTGATTATCCTCTTTTCCATTTTTCTCTCTTTTTCTTAGAAAATGCTCATTGGTAAATCACTATGTTGATTTCATTACCATTTAATTATTTGTGTTTTAGAGTTTGAGAAACACTGCTTTATAAAATGTATGGTTCATGAGATCTATACGGGTACAGTGACACAGGACATACAATTGGAAGGAAACTGGAGACATTTAGTACAACTTTTCTGCTACATATACGTCCTACGTTTCCTCCAAATGGCCATCTTCTTCTGCTTGAACACCTCTAGTGACAGAGAACTCCATTGCTCCTTGAGGCAGCTCATTCTGTCTTGGATAATTTTAATTGCTCAAACACCTACTATAAAATTTCAAGGGCATTAAAGACATCTTGCAATTTAGAGGCAAGCCCCTACTAGACACATGACAATATCTGTCTGGTACTGGACTATATTAACATAGTACATAGAATGTCACTTGTCAAAGGAAACTCAAACACAATCTAAATCATGCTTTATTTCACAGATGAGGAAACAGACCCAGGGAAGGAAAAAAAGTGACTCAGTAGAGGTCACCAAGTGAATTATTTAGGGTCCAGGAACTATTTCTTCTGACTCAGACTCAATTGCTCTTTTTACTACATAATCACTAAAAGAATTACAAGATAAATTAAGTTAGACAAAAAAGTAAATAACAAGAGACTCTTGAGAACAGAATCATATCAATATCTGTGAATCACATCTATTGGAATGGCTCCTGTCTTTCATTCTGCATTTCTAAATTGAGAGCAAACTATGCAAACTTTATAAAAACACAAAATCATGTTATGATCTGTACTGCATTCATGTTATTTCAGTTTGCCTTACCTGTTAGCAGCAAACTTATTTGAAATGAAACCACCTGGAATTTGTGTCACAATATAACCCCAGAAAAAAGATCCATGGATAAGGCCCACTGTCTCTGGATCCCAGTTAAACTGTGCTGTCTGAAATGAGAAATCAGATATAGTGGTGTTTATAAGAAAACACTTGCCTACCATTTTTCACTGATGACCCTACATAACAACGCACAAGGTCCTTCTTTCCTTCTTTTATTCAACAAATATTTGTGGAGGGCTTCTTGTATGCTTGGGATATAGTAACAAATACGACAAAGTCCCTGCTGTCATTGAATTTGCGTTCTAGTGAGAGCAGGAGAGATTATGTACAAACTTAAATACATACATATGTATGTATTAAATATATAAATATGTATTTAATAATGATACAACTCTTAAGCCATTGAAAATTCCAGGGCTAGACCCCCTTTCCTCCCTTTCTTCCCAAAGTAACTCATTCTTTTCAGACTCCTTGCAAATGTTCCTTCCTCTGAGGACATGGGGTACCTGGCTGGCTCAGTCCCTAGAACATGCAACTCTTGATCTCAGGGTTGTTAGCTCGAGCCCCACATTGGGTGTAGAGATTCTGCTTGAATACCTCTAATGACAGAGAACTCTACTGCTCCTTGAGGCAGCTCATTCTGTCTTGGATACTTTTAATTGCTCAAACATCTACTATAGAATTTCAAGGGCATTAAAGACATCTTGCAATCTAGAGGCAAGCCCCTTCTACTCACACGGCAAAACGTATATGGTACTGGACTATATTAACATAGTCCATTAAAAATAAAATCTTTAAAAAAAAAAAAAAGCAATGATATCAAAATGGAAGGTGTTCCTGTTATGGAGGAAGGGTTCTTAATTATCAACATATTATGCCTTATCAACTTTTGTCAGTTTATTTTCCCATCACAAGTTGTTATATATTTATTTGCTCATTTATTCAACATTCACCTAGTGCCTCCTGTGTCCCAGATTAGGTGCTAGACAGTGTAAATACTAATTCAAACAAGAACTGCCTTTGTGTTCTAGGAGATCACAGTCCATGGAACATTGGCCTGTCTTCTATACCGTATTTCCCATTTTACCAATTAGGAAATTGAAGTTTAAGAGTAAAATGAAACTGGGGCACCTGGCTGGCTCAGTCAGTAGAGCATGCGACTCTTGATCTCAGGGTCATGAGTTCAAGCCCCACGTTGGGTAGGGATTACTCAAAAAAAATAAATAAATAAAATGAAACTAACAATCATGCATTCAAATCAGCTCACCAAATTTTTATTTTGTGCTACTATGTGCCACACATTGTTCTAGGCACTGGGGATACAACAGTGAACAGAACAACAGTAATTGCTCTCTTCACAAAGATGCCAGTGGGTACAGCAGATAGTAAACAAGTAAACAAGTACAGACTGTGTTAGATGGTGATCAGGGGTGAGGAATAAAAATAAAGCAGGGAAGGCGACAGGAAGTGCCGGACAGGAGTGAGGTAGAGTGCAATTTAAGATAGAGAGGGAAGGCTTCATTGAGGAGGTGATTTTTGAGTAAAGCCCTATAGGAAAGAAGGGAGTAAATCATGCTGTTCATTATCTGAGAGAACTTTCAAGGCAGAGAAATAGCAAGTGTAAAGACCCTAAGGTTAGAGGAACAGCAAGATGTCAGGATAGGTGGAAGGTAATGAGTGAAGGACATGAGAATCGGAGTTAAAGTAAGAGAGGTTCAAATGATGATAGGCCCTTTAAGTCACCAAAAGGACCTTGGCTTTTACTCAAAGAGGGATGGAAACCATTGGAAGCTTGGAGCAAAATAGGGACATAATTTTGTTTAGGCACTGTCCATGTATTTCCTCCCTTAATTCTTAGAACACCTAGAGGTAATTCTTGGCTCTTCTTTTGTAGATAAGGAAAATAAGGCTTAGAGAGATTAACTTACTTGCCCAAGGTCATGCAACTAGTTACAAGGAGAGCCAAGATCAAGGAACCAAAGATCGAAGGCAGAGGGATCCACTTCATCCAGAGGCTAATTACCAATCACAATGTCTCTTGCTCATAATTTTCTCTCTTAAAGGGATGGTTCTTTCAGGTATTCTCTGAAGGAGATGATACATGACAAACAGGACTTGGGCCTGCTGAGAACTGAATTTCATCGTCACTTGAGCCCCGTTAGAATCATAATGGCCCCATGCATGCGCCATTACTATAAGCCAACCACTGTGTCAGGTACTGTGTTGGGTGAAGAAAGACCCCCAAAAGATTTATACACAAAATCTCTGGAATCTCTGAATACTGCTTTATTTGGGAAAAGGGTTTTGTTGATGTGATAAAATCAAGGATCTTGAGATGAGTTATCCTGGATTATCTAGCTGGGCCCTAAATCCAATGACAAGTGTTCTTAAAAGAGAAAGGAAGAGAGAGATTTGAGACAGAAGAGGAGAAGACACACAGAGAGGAGAAGCCATGTGAAGACAGAGCTAGGGATTGGAGTTATGCTGCCACAAGCCAAGGATCACCCAGAGCCCCCAAAGCTGGAAAAGGCAAGGAAGGATTCTTCAGTAGAGCCGTCAGAGTGAGTGTGGCCCTGGTGAAATTATCTCAAATTTCTGGTCTCCACAACTGTGCGAGAATAAATTTCAGTTGTTTTAAGCCACCATGCTTGAGGTAATTAGTTACTGCAGCCTTAGGAAGGAAACTAATATAGGTACTTAAGATATTAGCACCAAATTATCTCGTTTGATCTATAAAACAGGCCTTTTATTCCCATTTTACAATAAGGGCAGTGAGGGTCAGCAAAAAACTGCTAGAAATGACAGTTCCTGCCTCCCTGCTCATTTCCTTCAGAAAGCATTCCCCATCCTCACCCTGGGTCTCTCCTCTGCTGACTGGACATCTGGCCAATCAGGCTCTCTCTGTCTCTGTCTCTCTCTGTCTTTCTCTGTCTGTCTGTCTCGCTCTCCAATCTGAACCCAGAAATTATACTTAGACAAGACTGAATACTTGAACTGAAACTAGTCCCCTTTTAGTCAGGGCCGAAGTAAGTCAGCTCCCAGGCAAGACACTTCAGCTTTGGAGGACAGTGAGAAGCCATGGAAAAGGAAAGAGAACAGTCCATGGAGAGACCTGGGACAGTGGAGCATACTCAGAGAGAAGCAGACCGTGTGGAGCAAGCAAGCAAGCTGGAGACCTTAGTTAAGGATTTCTTCATTCCTCATTTCCTCATTCCTAGGAGGGCCAGCTCCACTCTGCCCTTCCTGGCAGAGCCTCTGTTTATGCCTTGGAAAGAATTAGGTAGACTCCTTTTCCACCCCTCATGGAGTACAGCCAGGATTTCAGTCCCACTGCAGGCTGGACTCCCCGCTGTCCAGGGCACGGACTGCACAAATATACACATCAGACCTGCTTTTTTACCCTCACTCTCATGAGATCCCCTACAGCCCTACCATAATTTCCTTTTTAACTTGACCTGGTTCCACTGCATTTCTATTCCTTGCAACCAGCAATCCCTGACCAGGACATAAGGACAACTTGCTCAAGGTCCCAGAGCTAATAAACAAAAGAAGTCAAGTGTGAAACCGGGTCTGGCCAATTCGAAAGCCCATCCTCTCAACTCTACAGGACTCATGATTCATGGGAAGGAGTTTGGACTTCTCCTGAAGGTAAAAAGAGATAATCGCAAAGTTTCTCAAATGTCAGTCCTTTATTGCTTGCCATATGCCAGACGCTATTCTAAGTGATTCACGTGTTTTAAAATTCATAATTATTAAACTAAAAATGAGTATTCACACATCAGCTAAAACTACCCTGTATACAATAGTGAGTATATGCCAAATATTTCTAAGACCTATATATTCATACTGCTTACTTCTCTCCCTCTTTTGAAAATGAGGATTTCAAAATATCTCAGTGAAAAATATCTAGTTCACCCCATAAAATGAAAAACCAAATAAACAAAATACCAGTCATTCAGAGCCTTTCCTAATACAATTAGTAAAATCTTTGTCATCAGGTTGAACATGTTCAGTTGACATGTAAGCTTTGTTCTATTTGAGTAAGAGAGAAATGGCCTGCTATAAATTGGAGTTGTCCTAGAGCTTCTGAAATGCTCCCAAACTCCTATTTTTGAGACCAGAAGAAATGATGCAAAGCGTATTTTAGATCTCGATCAGTTTCTCTAAGACTCCAAAGGGAAAACCATAGAAACTAGAGAGCACACACTAGCATTGTTCCTTAGGTTTGTCAAAATGTCTTTTCCATATGCCTCCAAACAGACTCTGTTGACCTAGGCCTATCTTTCCAGGCAACAAAGAAATGTACACCAGCATCTCATTTTGATCTGGGCCTCGGCAGACAAGTTTTAATTAGCTGGCCTTGCTCACAAAAGGCTGGGAGAATACATGTGATACACATCTGAAACCTCACTAATATATATCATTATATAAAAAATGCATGGCTTGCCCCATCACACCTCTCCTGTCCTCCCTCCCCACCAAAAAATAAACAACGAGCATATCCTTTTAGAACAAATTCAGCTGCGGCATCAAAAAGAGGCTAGAAGACTCTCCATTGTGCTCTTTACTTCTGGCGGAATAATCTCTTAGCTAAAAGAAAAAAAAAAGCCTGCAGGGCCAACTAAAGACCTTTTTTTTAATGGATTAGAATCAAATTTTCCCAAACCAGTGCTTGGCAGGAACTGTTCCAGGTAATGCTAATAGATGTGGCATGAAAGAAAGTGTTCTACAATAAAGTTCGGGAAATAATGCATACACAGCCCCCTCTTGGAGACTCTCACAGGACACAGCACAATAAAAGCTCCCATTTCATACAACACCTTCTTCCTAGCACAGCCTACAGAACAGTGATATGCCAAACACCAGTTTGGGGAACTCTGATGTAAATGTTTCTCCACATATGGGCAGGGACCAGAGAACTACTAGATGCCTCTCTGCAATGTGCATGTACCTCCACACGAGTCATTCCCGTGCGTGTGTTCAGTACAATGAAACATGTATCCATTGGGCATACACTTTTGGTTTTTTCCCCATAGCCTCAATACTTCTCTAGGCATACCATGGAAGAAATAAGCCTGATTTTATCTTTCCAGTGATTCATAAAAACAGTGCTTTTTTTAAATTTTAAATTCAATTAGCCAACATGTAGTACATCATTAGTTTTTGATGTAATGCTCAATGATTCATCAGTTTTGTGTAACACCCAGTGCTCATCACATCATATGCCCTCTTTAATGCTTTTAAGTCACATCAGACTTGCTTATGACTACAACAGCCTTTGAACCGGGCCTCGTGCTTCCACTCACTTCAATCCCAGTCTACTGGGAGACCACTGGCTGGATAGCGATCTTCCTGGAACAGATTTGATCATACCACCACTCTGTGCAGAGCCCACCCAGGACTCCCTACGTGTCTTATCAGGCTTTACCTGGCCTAACTCTTATTTACCCTGGTGTCTCCCTCTCTTGAGGCTCAGTCATGCTCTACTCTCTTACAGGGGTTCTCAGCCTGGAGTCCAAGGATGGAATGCTGTGGATCCGTGAACTTTGATGGGAAAAATCAGCATTTTTAGTTTCACTAACTGCTAGCTGAAATTTAGCATTTCCTGTGGTTATGAATGTAGGCAACAAACCACAGTAGTATTATCAGTACCTGTGACTCCATCACGTGGAAATTATAAACCTGTTCATATGACAGTTGTCACCACTATCTTAAACTATGGTTTATACTTCAAACTTCAAAGTTACAGTAATTTTATTTTATTTTTTAAAGATTTTATTTGTTTATTTGTCAGAGAGACAGAGGGGCGGAGAGCATAAGCAGGGGGAGGGGCAGGCAGAGGGAGAAGCAGACTCTCTGCCGAGCAGGGAGCCTGATGTAGGACTTGATCCCAGGACCCTGAGCCGAAGGCAGACACTTAACTGACTGAGCCACCCAGGTGCCCCAAAGTTACAGTAATTTTAGACCCATTGTTAAATTTTGTCATCGATGTGTTTATAAAGAAACTCATACGTTTCCATATCGTTAATTTTATACTTAAATACTTTGATATCTGTATTCCAATATAATTGGTTTCCTTTATAATCCTATGCATTTTATTTTAAGAATTTAAAACATTATTTTGACAAAAGGTTCATAAGTCTACAGCAGGTTGCCAAAGGGGTCCATGGCTCAGAAAAGATGAACTCCTATCTCAGTTCCTAAACACATCATTTTCTCTCTCTCCCCCCTCTCTCCCTCCTTCTCTCTCTCTCTCTCTTTCCTTCTCTCTCCCTCCTCCCCTTCTCTCCTACAGTCTTTCACATACGATGTTCCTTTTTCTTCACTCTTCCTTGCACTTCATTAAAACACCCTTTGTCGGTCGATTCCTCCTTATCTTTCGGAACCAGCCATCACTTTCTCTGGGAATTCTTTCTTGATATCTGGGTCAGCACTCTCTTATTTGGCCCCCAGCATTCTGAACACCTCTAACATAGCACCTGCAACCATGAATTATGCTTACTTACTGGTACAGCTCTATGACGACAAGGGCCCAACCTGTGCTTTTCATCATTCTCTTCCCTTCACCTTGCACAGTGCCTGGCACATGGTAGCCATTCTACCTTTTTGTCACATCAATGGAAGAGGTGAGGTGCTTTCTTTCCCATAACAAAGTATTAGCACAGCTGTGGCCAAAAGAGCTCCCACCAAACACAGACACTGACCTGAATTTCTGGTTTTCCATCAACGTATACAGTGCTGTTGTTGACCATTTCCACGATGGCTACTCCAAGATTGCACCGAATCCCAAAGGAAATGCAGAAGCCCAGCCCACTCATAATGGCAATGAGGTAGCGCTTGGGAAGGCCACAGCAGTGGCAGCTGCAGAGGGGGGGCCTCTGCCTGGAAGTCTGCACTGGCCTTCCTTCTTCATTCAGCTCAGTGTTATCTTCTTCCTCATTCGTCCCATCAATTTTTCTATAGTGGAAGAAAAATGGTCAGAGAAGAAAGGCTGGGATTTCAGAGAGAAAAGGAACTATACTAGGCAAAAAGAAAAGGTCTACCAAAGAAGAAAAGGGGAAACCCAAAGTAGGATGCAGCCTGCCTTTTTAAAAGTTGTTATTGTCATGAAAATAAATAATAGTGGCTAAAATTACTGATATTCTGGGTATTGTATTGCACTTTAATAGGCATTAGGTCATTTAGAGTTCACAACAACTCCATGACATAGATGGTGTTATCTTGCCATTATACAGGTCAGGAAACTAAGTCACTTGAGGTGGGATGTAAATCCAAGTCCAAGTCTGTGTCCTCAACAATATGCTTTACTGAATTTCCTGCCAGAAGAGTATTGACAGATTTCATCCACGTTGCATGACCTAGCTATCTATTGCACTTGACCTTGGTTTTAGTGTCACCTGAAGCATGCTAAAAAGATATACAGTAGAAAATCAATCCATTTGCAGATTCTTTTCTTCCTCTTTATCTAAATCTTAATAAAATATTAGGTAGAGGTAGGGAGGCACAATCTATCAATTTCTACCACTTTCTCCTCCAGCTACCTCCACTCTCATCGTCTTTTTTTAGAAAACTCAGAAGTCACTTTCTTCAGTTCCCTACCTCCCATTCTTTCTTGGACCCATTCCAACCAGGCATCCCCAAAACTGTCCACCAAAACAGCTCTTCTTAAGGTCATCAATACCTTCCATTGACCTTTGACTCAATGCAATGGTCATCTTAGGTCCTCATGTAATCAGCCTATCAGTACTTAACACAAGTTCTTCCTTTATTTTCTCCCAAGAAACCACACTCATGTGCTCTTCCTCTTAATTCTCTGACCATTCTTTCTGTTTTGTCTCGTAAGATGATTCCCTACTTCCTTGACTTGTAAACACTGGGATGTCCAGGACTCAGCTCACAGATCTCTTTTATTTTCTATCTACACTCTGTAGGTGATCTTATCCCATCTGTGGGTTTTAGATACAGATCCCAATTTTCATAAATAGATTTATTTGACATCTCCTTGGACACACAATCAGCATCTCAAACTTAACATATCCAAACTGAGTTTCCCGAAAAAAAATTAGTTCCCGAAATCTTTCCCATCCCAAGTAATGATAATTTTGTTCCTCCAGTTGCTCAGGCAAAAATCGTGAAGTCATCCTGAATGCTTCATTTCTTCTCCAACCTATACCCAAACTAGGAGCCAGTGTGACTTAGTTTGAATGTGTATTCTTCCACTTGCTTAGCTGTGTGACTTTGGCCTAGTTAACCTCTCTGGGCTTCTTCTGTTTCTTCATCTGTAACCTAGGAATTATATAAGTAGTTTCTTCTTCGTGGGGTTCTTCTCAGGATTATCATAAGTGGATTATTATATTTAGACCATTTAGAACAGAACTTAATACATGTAAAAACTCAATATAGACCAGCTACTTTTTTTACATTAATCCCCACAATCATTTAATGAGTCCATTCTGTTAGACTGAGCATTGACGCCATGTATTGCCGCTTATACTGATGTCCAAGAATCATTTGGATCACAGGACTATTTATAATGCATAGCCCCGATGGTCTCCATGAATTTCTGGCATCAGAACATCATTTATAATTTGTATAGCATGAAAAACTGTTTCTCCAATGTTGACACACCATTACAATAGTACTAGCAGTATTAGCTAAAACAGGGATAATATATAACAGCTACACTAATATTTATATAAAACAAATTCAGTTCTCTCTCCCCATTTCATATAATGACCTCAATATGGTTAAAACAGCTCAGTGAGGTATAGGAAACTTAATACTTCCATTTGACACAAATGTAACTGTAGTCCAGAAAGCAAGAGTGGATTGGCCAAGACCCCAGAGCCAGAAGAGGGTAGAGGGAGGGTGGGAAGGCTTTCCCCTGACTATCAGGTCCACTGATTCCCTCTCACGTGTGCTTCCCGGCTCACCAGGCTGTGTTTTGTCTCAGTGAGCTTCCCATCACCTTGTCATCTGCATTCTGGACTTTGCCCCAGCCACCGTGGACAACCCAGTAGAGGAAAGTATTTAAGAGAATGGACTCTGGAATGAGAGAAGCTGAGTGCTATTTCTCCCATGTGCTAGCTCTATGACTTTGGCCAAGCCACTTGACCATTTGAAGCTACAATATGCTGGTATTAGCTTGCCAGGGCTGCCATAACGAAGTACCACACACTGAGTGGCTCAAACAACAGAACTTTACTTTTTCACAGTTCTGGAGGCCAGAAGTCCAAGATCAAGGTGTTGGCAGGATTGGTTCTTTCTGAGGCCTCTCTCCTTGACCTGTAAATCGCCAAAACCATGAGAGACTCTTAACTATAGGAAACAAACTGAGGGTTGCTGGAGGGGTGGGGGGTGGGGAGATGGGGTAACTGGGTGATGGACATTAAGGAGGGTACGTGATGTAATGAGCACTGGGTGTTATATAAGACTGATGAATCACTGAACTCTACCTCTGAAAGTAATAATACGCTATATGTTAATTAATTGAATTTAAATAAAAGATTAAAGAATTTTAAAAAAAGATGGCTGTCTTCACATCACCTTCCCTCTGCATATCTCTGTGTCCAAATTTCCTCTTTTTATAATAACACCAGTCACTTGGATTAGGACCCACCCTAAAGACTACATTTTAATTTAATTAACTCTTTCATTTGTTTATTTGATTAATTTCTACATTCTTTTATTTTTCATTTAATCTCTACTTTCTTTTATTTCCTTTATTATATTTTTAATTTTAATTCCAGTATAGTTAACATATGGTGTTATAGTAGTTTCAGGTGTACAATACAGTGATTCAACAACTCTATACATCACCCAGTGCTCATCATGATAAGTGTACTCTTTAATCCCCATCACCTATTTCACCCATTCCACTACCCACCTCCCCTCTGGTAACCATCAGTTTGTTCTCTATAGTTAAGAGTCTGTCTCTTGGTCTCTCTGTCTTTTAATTACTTCTTTAAAGAACATATCTCCAAATACAGTCATATTCTGAGGCACTGGGGGTTAGGACTTCAACATATGAATTTGGGGGGAACACAACTCAGTATATAACAACCCCCATCTCTAAAATGGGCTAATGATCATAGCTATCTCATCGATTGTTTTAATGATTAAATGATATGACGCACGTAAATTATTTAGTGCAGTGCCTGGTACATGAAAGAGCTTTTTATTGCCAGATGGTAAATACTACTATTATTGCTATTAATAAAATTGTTACAAGTCATAAGCTCAGCTTCTCTCTATAATCATGCAGATGTTTGGATGAAGAGTAAGACAGACTAACATTTTCAGGCACCATGGAGACTTGAGGAGCTTAATTAAAGACAGCCCCAGCTGCTATGCTCTGAATGCACCAGGGCTTTGGCTGGAGGACTACCTTCCCACAGACTGCTCCCCACCAAGCACGGAGCGCAGCAGGGATAGAGGGCAAGCCCTTTCCTGCAAGAGGCAAGACTCATCTGACAGGCATCTGGCTCCAGGGCTCCCCATTGGCCTTGCAAAACTTCCTAGTACTGGGGTATAGTCTGAGACTCTTCCTACAAAATCTTCCTTCCCTTTCTCCTACATCACAGTCCAAATGTTCCCCCAGCCCCCCTCGTCTCTTTCCCCATTTTCCCGCAATAAATCTCTTATGTATCTCTCCCTGTCTTTGTAGAGGGCCTGAACCAACACAAGCACCATCTGTGTGCCTGATGCCATCTGGGATATCCTGAGAGTTTCCAGAGGAAGGACACAATAGTAGAGGGGCAGAGAGAAAAGTAGTGTGATAAAGGGGAAGATAAGCTCCACGGAAGGAGGTATGGGCTCCCCAAGTAGCAGAACTTACAGCTGCCTGACCTTGAGCCGCCTCTCCCAAGTTGGAGACAGGATGTGGGGAGCTGTGGAGAGAAGACTTGAGCGCTGGGTCCCAATTTCCCTTGCCCCAAGCGCTCACGGAGTCACCAGGCTTCAAGCCACTGTGCCACCAGGCACAAACATGGATCAACCACTAGAAGGCACCCCGAGCTGTTTGTGTGTCCCTTGTACAACCTAGTTGTGGCAGGAAGGGCCCACCCACATCAGCAGAAAGTTCATTTCCACCAAGGGGGGCTAAGAGTCAGATTTGATTTGTTTTAAAAACAGTAAAATAGTGGAACATTTCTTGTATAGGCAAGCTCAGAGAGGAAGATTCTCAGCCCCCTCCCCTGTATGATGGGACAAGCCAGGCTTCATTGCCATCAGTCAACCCAGGTTTGATAGCCAGCTCGCCAAATTGTGTACTAGTTGTGGGACTCTGGGCAAGGCAAGTTGGCCTCTCTAAATCTCACATTTCCTCATCTGTAAAATGAATGCGGTATTTATCTCACAGAGCTGTTGTTGAGATTAAATGAGCCTACACAACAGTGAGTAAAACATTACCGGCACGAATGAGTAGACACCGATTCAGTGTTAGGGCCTACACCATCCCCCATGTGTCCTAAGTATTTCACACATTCCCCAGTCGGAACATTTATCACATTGAGTTAGTTATTTGCTTTCATCAGCATAGTAGGTGTTGAGTAAATATTTGTTGATCTGAGAAAGTGAATGAGTGAATGAATGCCTCCCCAGGAGAAGTGAGCATGTTGAAGGCAGGAGTCATTTCTGACTCTTCTTTATTCCCAGGGCTCAGCATATGGCCTGGACATGATTAATCCCTATGAACTGAAGGGAACTGGTGGACCCCTTCCAGACTTCACTCCTGACTTGAAGCACTTACACGCAGAGGTAAAGATCTGTTCACCCCTGCCCAGAAACAAGTTTGTTCATTTTTCTAAAGAGGGTTGGGGTCATAAGAAGTGGAGGGCTTTAATTATCCAAAAGAGCTGTTTATCGTATTAGGTATTTTGGTGTTTGCCTGCACTCGGTCTGTAAGATCGGAGAATCTTCATTCTTGCCAGGGTAACATGTGTCTGGTTGTTTCTCCAAATGCAGAGAGCTACATTCTGTGGGTTGCTGGCCCTTTACACACTAGGAAAGTATAAGCCCACTGTTCACAAACACAATTGTCCAGTAAACATGTCAGCCCCAGGAGTCTAATTGCTTAAGATATGCTCCATAGCCTTCAGGCACTTATAGAACTACTTACTTACAATTCAAATGTACCCAGTAATTATGGAGCAGGTTTGGTTTGGTTTTGTAGGCAATAAGGTCAACATTTAATGGAACACAAAACGAGCAGACTTACAGATCATTTTATGGCTTTTTAAAATCCATTCACTTGCTCACTTATGGTAAATGTTGATTATGGGCTGAATTGTGCCACCACTGCCCGACCCTAAATTCTTACTTTGAAGCCTTAACCCTCAGGACCTCAGAATGTATTGGGACAAAGGGCCTTAAAGAGTAATTAAATGTCAGGGCGCCTGGGTGGCTCAGATGGTTAGGCGTCTGCCTTCGGCTCAGGTCATGATCTCCAGGTCCTGGATCAAGCCCCACATTGGGCTCCCTGCTCAGCAGGGAGTCTGTTTCTCCCTCTTCCTCTGCCTCTCCCCACTACTCCTGCGCTCGCTCTCTCTCACTCTGTATCTCTCTGTCTCAAATGAATAAATAATAAAAAAAAAATTCTTTAAAAAAAAAAGAGAATTAAATGAGATTATATGGATTGGCCCTAATGCAATAAGACCTGCATCCTTATAGGAAGAAATTTGGACACACAGACATCAGAACTGCATGTCCACAGAGGAAAGACCATGTGAAGACACAGCGAGTAGGTGGCCTTGAGGAGAAACCAAACTGTCGACACCTTGATGTTGGGCTTCGAGTCTCTAGAACTGTGAGAAAATAAAATTCTCCTAAGTTACCCAGTCTCTGGTACTTTGTGATGGCAGCTTAAGCAAACTAATACAGTATTAGGGGGCTGAAGGATACTGACTACCTTCTCCAGCGGTACTGTGTGAGGTACATATTTATATATACATCTATATACATAATCTCCCTTAATCCCCAGAACGATCTTGAGAGGTAGAATTTATCCCTCCCTTACAGCTTGGGAGACTCAGAATACTTCAAAAACTTGCCCAAGAGGCACCCAGCTGCAGTGGGGAAAGTGAAAACACAACCCAGATTTGATATCAAGCCCCTCCTACCAGTACGCCACAGGACCGAACTAGAAAGCACCTTACACATATCAAGTGCTTCACCTAAGTAGACATTTTTAAAGGTTTTGGAGAAAGAATATTGAAGAAGGATTGAGGAAACATGCCCTCGAGTCACAATCCTGTGTCAAATGCTGAGTCCGGTATTTATTAGTTGTGTGAACTTCAGGTACTTAACCTCTCTGAACCTCGATTCCCTGAAAGGGGACAGGACTAATGTGAGCACGAGAGGAGAGAACGTTTATAAAGCACTTAGTATCATTCTATAAATAATCAATAAATGGTAACTTTTAAAGAAGGGAGGGGGTACTTAAAAGCTGACTCCCAGAGCTAGTCTGGGATTTGCAATAGGATCTCAACAGTGTGGCTCTCAGGACATCAAATTCTAAAAGATCTCAATAAAATTCAACTCCTACCCAGTCAGTACTGTCATACTACCTGTATTTTTTTAATTTTTAAAACTAATATTTCCCTCTTCCAGTAGACCATAATAAGTCCAAAGTCAGGAACCAAAGATCCCTAGCACCTGTCACAGTCACACAGATTCTGAAGTGTTAACCTGTTTTGATTTTCCTCCTGGTAATTTCATCCTTTCCTCTCCCCTCATTCAAGCAGAGAGTCGGTGATTATTACCTAATCAGGGAATGATAAGATGGACAATAAGAAAAAAAATAAAAATAAAAAGACTTGGTCTCTATGGCTTTTTCATTCCGAAAGCCTAAGCTTTCAGGTGACAGGCAGCTCAAAGTCCAGTCTAGCCCATAGACATGTTTTGTTTGTATGGTTTGGGGGGGGGGGGGGGGCGGGTGTGGTTTTTCAGAATTTGGATTCATTTCCAGAGTTTAAAAATCAGGAGAGTGCTCCCAAATAAAAACAAAAAGATATGTTCAAGTCTTAACCTCTGATATCTGTAAATATGACTTAATTTAGAAATAGGGTCTTTGCAGTTATAATCAAGTGAAGATGAGGTTATATTGGATTAGGATGGGTCCTTATCCAATGACTGGTGTCCCTATAAAGAGAGGGGAATCTGAACACAGATGCAGAAGCTCAGGGAAGTAGGCCAGGTGACAACAGACGCAGAGACTAGAGTGATGTACGTGTCTACAGGCCAAGGAATGCCCAGGGTTACCCGCAGCCACCAGAAGCGAGGAAGAGGCAAAGATAAACCCTCCTTCAGAGGCTTCACAGAGAGCGTGGTCCTGCTGACACCTTGATTTTGGACTTCTGGCCTCCAGAACGATGAGTGGCACGTCGGGTAGCCATGGCAGCAGAGACGGAAGGTATGTCTAGGATCCACTCACCAAGACTGATGCAGCTACCACTGCTGTCAGCAACGAAACTAGTGCTGAGCCCTGATAGAGCACAATCCCTGAGGAGACAAACCAGCCTGTTGGTGGCAAATTGTTTATATCAGACCCCTTCCATCTTGGAAAGGGTAGCAGTTCATCCTGACTGGGACTGACCTATATTCCATGTATGAGCCTGCAAGGCTTGGCCTGCATCACTACCTGAGGATTCACAGAATGCTGATTAGCCAACATGGGATCCCACATAACATCACCTAAGACCAAGACACACAATTTATGGCAAAGGACGTACAGCAGGTGGCACAGGACAATGGGATCCACTGGTCCTACCACAAGCCGCACCGGGCAGAAGCTGATGCGAAGGAAGCCTCTTAGAGATGCAGCTGAGGCATCAGCTCGGAGAGGAATCCCTGCGAAGATAGGGTGCTGTCCTTCAGGATGCAGTATGTTCCATAAACCAACAGTTATTATAATGATGCTGGGTCCCCAACAGGCAGAATATATTGGTCTGAGAAACACAGGGTGGAAGTGGGAGTAGCCCACTTACCATCATGCCCAGTAACTCACTTACGGAATATCTCATCTCTTCAACTTTAGACTCTGTGGGTCTAGGAGTCCTGATGCCCAAGGAAGAATTCTTCCACGTGGGAATACAATGAAAATCCCATTAAATATAGCTATCACTGCCGCCCAGTCAGGTTGGGGTCCTCATGCCAAGACCAAAAGGCAAGGCCAGGGGTCACCATAGTGGCAAGGCTGATTGGTCCTGAATTGGTCCTGATCTTCAGCAGGGGCAGCCCACAGCCCATGACTGACTGATGCAGAGACACAAAAGACTGGCCCCTTTGCCTAAAGGGACAGCTCAGTGCCAATTATGTGATCTGGCCCCTGTGTATTACCTGAGATCACATCCTTGCTTGGTTTTCTCCTTTCCTATCCTGCTTTACTCCCTGCCTCCCAATTTCCACCTCCGTAAATCACAGCATAGGCTCTCCAAGTCCCTGTCTCAGGGTCCACTTTTAGGAAACCCTAGCTAAGATAGAAGTGGAGTAAAATGAAGCAGGGAAGAGAGATAGGGAGTAGGTAAGAGGAGGAGGGAAGGAGGGCTTTCTCCTTAAATAGGATGGTCAGGAAAGTCCTCCCTGGGAAGGTAACCTTTGAGAAGAGACTTGAAAATGGGAGAATAAGCCATCAGGCAATTAGAGAGAAAAAATTTCAGGGTGAAAAACAGGATGCAAAAGCTGGCATGGGAGTGGGTATGGGGAGTTTCCGTAAGAGTGCAGTGTGGCTGGAGTCGGGTGAGGCAGGAAAAGAAGGCCAGAGATGAAGTCAGAGTTCTCAAGTTCCCACAGATCAGGTAGGGCCTTAAAGGCCATTGAAAGGATGCTGGCTTTAATTCTGAGAGAGGTGGGAAAGCACGGGGAGGTTTTGAGCAAGGGAGAGATGCGACCTGACTTTGCTTTACTAGAATTACCCTGGCCAGTCGGAAGCCAAGTTGCCTGAAGTTGTGCGGGGAGAAAGTAAATGATGGCACAGCCATTAGAACCCGGGCTCACCTGACCTCAGAGCCCACTCTCACACGCTGACATTTGGCAATGGAGTAGACAGTGCATGTCTGGTACATAAGTTGAATACACGGTCAGTGCATGCTGAGGATGGACACAACACAAAAGGATTGGCTCCATCTCTTTAAAGGGAAGATATAAACACTTATAAGGAGACCAGGCACCCCTTCCGTTTCCCTAGGGAAGTCTTCAATACTACAACTGATTAGGAGAAAAGCCCATACTTGCCATAAGATCCAGAGGTTGCTGGCTACACTGCAGCCCAAGTAACTCCCTAAACCTAAATGAGTCATTAAGTTTCAACACAGTAAGCGGGAAGAGCAAAGACAGAGAGGTCACAGAGTGTAATGACTAAGAATGATGGGCAGAGAACATCTGGTCTGAAACCCAGCTCTGCCACTTATAAGCTATGTGACCTTGGGTAACTTACTTAACCTCTCTGTGCCTCAGCTTTCTCATCTAAAATGGTTAACTGCAATAATCCCCACCTCATAGGGTTTAATGGAATTAAATGTGTTTACAGGGCCTGGAACAGATAATGTCTGCCATTATTATTTTATTATACATAAGCAATTAGAATACACCCATATTGTCATGTAAATTGAATAAATCTACATGTCAATTTCTGGATATCAACTTCCAAATTTAATGCCTTCTACGTCATCTGTTCTAATACTGGACTGTAAGTGAACATATTCTTTCTTCCACACTTCTGAAATACTATTGTACTTTTAGCTGATGAAATTGTTCAGCTGCTTTTTATCAATGACTCTTCTCCAGAAAGGCTAACAATGCCTGACTGTAATCAGCCCCATGTGTGAACTTCAAATGCTTCCCTATGCATTTGCCATTCCCCTGGTCATGAGGAACTCTCAGTAATTAAAAAGCACCCCAAGAGGGGAGCCTGGGTGGCTCAGTCAGTTAAGCATCCAACTGTTGATTTCCGCTCAGGTCATGATCTCAGGGTGGTGAGATCGAGTATCGAGCGGTCAGTGTGGAGTCTGATTGAGATTCTCTCTCCCTCTCTCTCCCTCTGCTCCTTTCCCCCCAATGCATGTGTGTGCTCTCTCTCTCTCAAATAAATAAATAAAATCTTTTTTTAAAAAAGCACCCCAAGAATTCCATTTAGATTATGGTTTCAGTTTTCTTCTGATTTTTTTTTTTTCCATTGGACTCTGCTAACTGGTTTTAGGTGAAAAAATCAGCAAGGGGAGGGAATGTTCATCATATACCAGGCTCTGGGCAAGGCACTTTATATATAAATATCTTACAGACAAGGTGAACACCAAGTGTGTGTCAGAGTTGGTCTCCCTGGAGGAACCCTAATTCTGGAGCTCTGCTCAAAGACTGTCAGAGCTTAGGGTCAACTTGGATTGCTAGTCAATTAATGCCCTTTTTTTGCCTTCCTCTGCCAATAATTTCCTTCTAGGATCACGGAAAGAAGGGGTTCGAGTTTGGCTCTATTTTTTCTCAAGTCATCCTACTATTAAGCCAACAGTGATAACGTCTAGCATGCATTTAGTGCATTCTGCATCTCAAGCCCTGTTAGCCATTTGTCTATTGTGCTGTGATTCACTTCCAAGGAAACCATCCAGAGTCCTAAACACATAGCTCCATTTCGGGTTGAGGTCGTACAACTTGGAAATTATGAATTTTGTTATATTCCTAAGCAAACCAGTGTGGCAAACAAAAGAATCTTCAAGTAGATCATCTAATCAAACACTGTAAAACCAGCTCTTAGAATAAGTCTCTTACCAAAGAAGGTGATTTAATTTCAAAAAAAGCAATTCAACTTAATGTTGGAAAGAAAATTCCTAAGTGCTTCCTTGTCATATATTGTATAACTAAGGTAGAGAGTTTGATGATTATAATGGGGACTGTAATTGACTATAGTCCAAAGTCATGGTTTTTGTTCCTGGCTTTGTCAGATTGCTTTGTCCTCATACTTGAATATGACAACCAAGCCATTGTACCTTCCTTTTTCGTTTTTAATCAAATGAACACCACCACAGTAAGATGGACTTTACCTGGGGAGTACGCAACACAAGGCTAAAACATTCTTCAAAGAAAAGGTCATTATAATCACTTCCTATGTTTGGCTGGTTTATCCTGCTGTCAGCTAGGTTTTTATCTATACAGATAATTCAGTGTGGGTCTAATTGAAACCTTTTTGTTTTTAACTTTTAAATTAAAGGGAGGGCTGAACCCAGTTCTCTTACTATGAAAGTTCATCAAGAGTGATACAGTGGAAATTTAACACTGACAGGAGCCCCTGTGTTATAGAACCCAAGGAATGGAGTGAATCTCTGTGTGCCTACAAATAGTCCTTTGCATGCTAAAGTTTTTTTTAATTTAAGGGATACCATATAAAAGTTAAAAGGAGATGCCAGATGGCATTTTCACTCATGAGGATTAGAAATAGTCATTCAAACATATAAAAATCTTATCAGGAGTATTTTTCACATTTATTTATATCTGAGGGTTTAAAGAAGTCATCTTACCTTGTACATAAGGACTGCTTATTAATTCATCTATAAAACCTAGAAAGGCTATGTCTATTTAAAAAATCACAAATTAAAATGTCACATCAATTCATTCATTTGTGGCAAACTCTCCTTCCAATAATAATGTATTTTACTTTAAAAAATATTTATTTTTTGGTTTGGACAAAAACATTCACTTTAATGATAGTACATAATATTTTCCCACTGTAACCATGTAAGTTTTTTTTTTACCTAAATACTAGTTTTTAAAGATACTTTCTTCAAACTATTGTGTAACTCTTCTTTTCTTTCAAAACCATACAATCAGCAACCACCCTATATAGTTTATATAACAAGCTAAATGCATATCTAATTTTCATTTATAGTGAAAATTTCTTAAAAATTACTTCAGCTGAAAGCATAACCATGTAATGGGGTTCCTGATTTTGTCATTATTATTGAATTAACAGGAAATATTATCTCCCTAGATCTTTTCTAATTCAATGCCAAACACACAATATGCAACACCACCATCTCTGCCATATAAGCAGAATGTCTGTCTTGTTATTTTCCTAATTCAATCTTACACTTTTGAGGCATCTTTTTTTTTTTTTCTCCTCCAGACACAGTGTATTGGAGCTGGAAGGGGCTCTAGAAGCCGTCTAATCGGACCTACCCATTCCTTTTTAAAAATGTGACTTTTAAAATATGAAGCAAAGTCTTTCAAACACTGGCAATGTGAAACTACTCAGAAATAGACCTAAAGTTTGCGTTCAGACTTTACCTTCGTAAAATCCCCAATGAATCTCCCACGGCGTTCTTCACTCCTTCCTTTCCAGGTTTCAGAATTTTTTCTTTGAAGGTATCAAATGCTTTAAAAGGCATTTTGAATGGGTGAGGGGGACCTCCAAGCACTAACAGTTAAGTCTCAGGAACTGTCATCCTTCATCATTTCCAGCGTGGGGACCACTCTGCTCTCCTCCTCGATGAGTACCCTGAAGTCAGTTCTCATGGAGGTAACTACTTAACATCAAAAAGGAGATGAAACCCAGCCCAGAGCTTCCAAGATGAAATACCCCCAAGGTCCCCCCCCCCCAAAAAAAAGAGGCCAAGCAGTGTCTGGCTGGGAGTGCAGTCCCTTGAAAGCTAGAGCTCAGCAGCAGCCCGTGGCACTGTCTCAGGCAGCCACTCTCAGGCGGAACGCAGCCTCGCTCCCTCCCCGGGGCTGCAGCTGGAGAAGCTGAAGTGGGCTCCAGCCCACGAGGTGTCCTGAGACCAGCAACAGCATCTGCAGCCTCTCTCCAGCCCCTCCTGCTTCTTCTGACCACATCCCTCTCCTGCCTCGCTCAGCCCAGCCCGTGGCTCTCACTGAGTGATCCTTTCCAAGGTGATGCTATAGTAACCGACACAATGCCTGCCCCTCAGCCTGCCCCTCAGCCGCTGGGGCTTATTAATGGGCTGTCAGCCAGAGCAGACACTCAGGGTGAAGTGAATGAAGCATTTACAAGTCCTCTGCTTCTCTGAGGTCTAGCCTTACAGACGGGCTCTCAGCCACCCCATTACACCTCATATGCCCTCGTGGGAGCCATGAAACAGTCTCTCAGCCAGACACTAGTGTGGATGTGGTCCTTGGAGGAACACTTGCCCTCCAGGAGGCTGACTGCAAATATCAAGGAAGGCATTCGTTTGCTCCCCATCAACAGAGCAGGATCTCTCAAGGTGAGGTGTGGAGGTGCCATTGGGACCGCCTAACTGAAGGCATCTGAGCCGGTCCTGGTACGTGCTTAGACCTCTTCATGGGTCCTCACTGTCCGCAGGAGAAATCCAAGTTCTTTATTATTTATCATGGCTCACAAGGCCCTCCATGGGACCCCAGCCTTGTTTCTTGTCACTCTGCTCTTCCTATCAGCCCTTCACCGAATTCATCGAGCCCCATATAGCCTCCAGGGTTTGCTCAAGCCGTACCCTCTGCCCAGGTAACACTCCACACCCTTCATCTGGGAAGTGTCAGGGGATTCTTAAGTCTCACCAAGACATCTCTTCCTCTAGTAACCCTCAGCGACAAGGTGTCCCTCCTCCACACCTCCAAATCACCTGGCCTCTACCCCGGTAGGACCTGGCACATAGTGGGGTATAACCTAAAGGGTAGTTGGACTGGGGTTAAAATAGCACATGTTGCTCCCACATTTATGGGCAGCAGGTGACACCTCTGTAAACGACACTGCCATGAAGAAACAGCTTTCATCTGCAAGGCTCCAGTGCTCCAATCTCCCAGCCTGCACACACCTGACAAGTCCTGTGCTGTGGGCTCTCAGATTCCCCAAAAGTCACATCCACAGGACTGGTCACTGCCATCTGCAAGCTGCAGTCCGATCCTTCTTCAAGATTTGAATTAAGTTATCTAAATCAGAGCCGGATCCTTGGTAGATTAAATACTACTACCAATAGTAACTATTATTGTTATGGCTAATATTTTATCGAGCTCTATGGCCCAAATGCTGTTAAGCACGCTTCATGTATTATCACAATCCTCCCAACACTGCTTTGTGATTAGTAACTCATTTTTCCTAATTTCACTAACAGGAAACTGAGGCAAAGAAGTTAGACTTGCCAGATGTCAGATCCAAACAGCCTGGCTACAGGTGTTCTCACCTGTCTCTCTTTGTGTGTCTCTCTCTCTTTCCTCCCTATCACACCCTCCGCTTTGCCTCCTCTGACTTTACTGAGGGATATTTTGTATATTGTATAGTTCATCCATTTCAAGTGGACAATGATTTTCAGTAAATTTACCAAATTGTGCAATAATGGTGGTTATTATGTGCTTATGCTAAAGCACAAAGCAGATAGAACAGATCTATCACCCCCAAAAGATCCCTTTTATTCACTGTTAATCCCCATCTCCCATCCCCACTCCCAGTCCCAGGCAACCATTAGTCTACATTCTGTCTCTATAGATTTGTCTTTTCTGGACACTTCATATAAATGGAATCATACAATATATGCTCTCCTGTGTCTGGCTTCTTTCACTTATAATATTAGTATAATACTCATGCTTTACTTTATACTATAGTAGATTTTACTATACTATATATAATACTTATACTGGCTTCTTTCACTTATAGTAATAAGTATAATAATCATGTATAATAATTTTGAGGTTTGTCCAAGTCACAGCTCATATCAGTAGTTTGTTCCTTCTTTTTTTCTTTTCTGTGGAATATTTCACTATATGGGCTTACCACATGCTGCCTGTCCATTGACCTGTTGATGGACATTTAGGTTGTTTCCAATTTCAGGTTATTATGCATAAAACTGTTAAGAACATACCCGTGCAAGTCTTCTCATGGACATATCTCTTCATTTCTCTTGGGTAAATACCGGGAGTGAAATTGCAGGGTCATATTGTAGGTATATGTTTAACTTCTTAAGAAACTGCCAAATTATTTTCCAAAGTGGCTGCATTATTTTATATTCCCACCAGCATGTATGAGGGCTCCCATTTCTGCACATCCTCACCAATATTTGCTATCTATTTTAGTATAACCATTCTAGTGGGTATGAAATGGTATCTCATTGTGGTTTTAATTTGCATTACCCTGATGACTAATGACACTGACCACCTTTCCGTGTGCTTATTAGCCATTTTTATGTCTTTTTTGGTGAAATTTCTATTCAAGTATTTTAACCACTTTTTAAATGAGATTTTTGTCTTATTACTGAAGCATATATGTTTTCGATCCTTTTTTCTGATTGTGTTCTGCAAATATCTTTTCTTGGTCTGCCATTTGTCTTTGCATTTTCTTCATGCTGTATTTTGAAGTACAAAAAATGTTTAATGTAGATGAGGTCCGATTTCAGTTTTTTCTTTTATAGACTGTGCTTTTGTTTATATATCTAAGTAATCTTTGACTAACCTGAAGTCTTAAAGATTTTTCTCCTATTTTTTCCTCTACAGGTTTTATTTCAGCTCTTACATTTAAGTCCATGATCATTCTGAGCTCATTTTTATATATGGTGTGAGGTAAGCATCTAAATTCATCATTTTCCATGTGGATATCCAGTTGTCCCAGCACCATTTGTTAGAAAGGCTATCCTGGGTTAATTGCCTTAGCACCTTTTGTCAAAAAATCAGTTGAACATAAAGATCTATTTCTGGACTGTCGATTCTTTCTATTGATATTCATGTCTGTCCTTATGCTAGTATCACAATGCCCTAACTATAGCTTAATAATAAGCTTTGAAATTGGGAAATGAAAGCCCCTATTCTTTAAAAAACAAAAAATGTTTTGGCTATTCTAAGTCTTTTACATTTCCATATAAATTTTAGAAGCAGCCTGTCAGTTTCTGCAAAAATTCCTGTCAGCCGTGTGCTCTTAAAAGGATAGTTTCTAGCCACCAAACTTGCCACCCACAAACCCTCAAGGCTGAGAATGCTAAGACCCCAGGACATCACACATCCGATCACTCCACCAAGTCTTTACCTGTTTCCAAAAAAGCTCACTCATTCATCAAAAGCAAATCCAGGGGACCTGGGAGGCTCAGTCGGTTAAGCGTCTGCCTTCGGCTCGGTCATGATCCCAGGGTCCTGGGATCAAGCCCCGCATTGGGCTCCCTGCTCTGCAGGAAGCCTGCTTCTCCCTCTCCCACTCCCCCTGCTTGTGTTTCCTCTCTCGCTGTGTCTCGCTCTATCAAATAATTTTTAAATTTTTAAAAAAAATTTTTAATTTTTTTTACTCTTAATTTTTAATTAAAAATTTTTAAAAAAATTTTTTTAAAAAAGCAAATCCAATCACAATATGATAAGCACACTCTCTCGCTGCAGAAAGCATCCACTGGTAGAACTTCTAACCCACATCTCAGTCCCTAGATACTCTTAGGTTGCTTATCTCTTAGAGCACACAATGGAAGCAGTACTAGACAGAGACCACAAGAACCTCTTTCTGAAGGGTTAATGGTGGCTGGAAACACTAACCATTCCTAAAGAGTTGGCTTTCATGTTGCTCATGAAACACACTTAAGTCTACAGAAGTTTCTTGGTGGTGATTTAGATGGTTGATAATGGTAATAACTAACCTTTGTGGAGTAGTTTCTCTGTGTCAGACTTTAAGCACTCAACTCATGTAACCCCCGCAACGACCCTCTGAGATAGGTACCATTCATTATTATGCCATCTACAGATGAGGAAATGGAGGCACAGAGAGGTGAGGTAAACTTGCTCAAGTGTACACAACTACGAAACTAAACAGAGTTGGGAGATGAACCCAGAAAGTCTGGCATCAGAACCTGTACTTTTAGCTTCCACACCAGAACTGTGAACAATAGAAACAAGAAAATATAAAACCAGACTTTAAAGAATTGAGGCTCATTTTATTCACTTGTTTTTCTTGAAGACCTACTATGTGGCAGGCCCTTTTGAGGCACTGTGAAAGGCTGAAATGTGAAATGCCTCTTGAAGAAACAAACCAACCAGAAAATGAGTCCGTCCTGCGTAGCGAGTGCCACGTATGGAGTTAGGGGAGTGCAAGCAAGGACACCGCCCTCGGCTTGCTGATGGGGAGCAGGACAGGGCTTCCTAGATGAGGGGGTGGTAGTGTTACTTTTCAGGGATGAGAGAGTAAGGCAAACGAGAGAAAAAATGTGGGAGCAAAGACTTACATGAGAAAGCGTGGCATCTGAGGGAAACTTGCCTACCTGCAGAGTTGGGTGAGTGTGCCATGTGGTAGAAAACAGAGCCAGAGTGATGATCATGAGCTTTATATAATTCAGCTGTTAAACACTGGATCCCCATCTCAAAATATCGAATAGTGTAAAGATACAGGAAATGATGTGTAGAACAGAACCCCCTGAGGGCCATGAAACGAAAGTTTTGGCTTGTTTTGGGATAGGTAGACCGAATGTTTATTAGAAAAGATTCCAGCCGACATGTATTAGATGACTTCCTGGCATCCTGTACCAAAAAAGACTCTTCCCTTAGAGTCTAAGGGAAGACCTTAGACTAAGACCTCTTTAGAAATATTTGTCCAGATCACAGCAATTCCTCATTCTCAGGGAACTTCCAAGCCTTTTATGGTGATAGGCCTTTGTATACACTATCATGTTTCCCAGCTCCCCTGACCACTGCTGGATGGATCAGGGCTGGGCCCCTGCACCAAGCTGAGGCAGTCAGATGCCAGATTCTCCTGGTAATTTAACTTTGGAATTGAAAGACTGCTAGTTAATTGTGCAGAACCCGGGGCTGTAACTGTGAAGTGGCTACATTCACCTATGGACTGGAGATGCAGAGAACACTGCTCTGGCAAAGAGAGGAATGAAACAGAATGAAACTACTAGGGTGAGTATGGCTCTGCTTGTAATGGCCTTCCAGTTCCTGTGTGTCTAGACCCAGCTGTCCTTCTACCCTTGGGTTTCATGAAATACCCACACCCTTATAACAAATTGACCTTTTGTAGCCTACTCTAGTTAAAGACAGCTTCTGCTCCTCACGGATAAAGAATTTTGACCATTGCAGTGAATTAAAACTCAAATCCTATAATGCCAAGAGTGCCTTTACCTACACCATACCGGCAAGCCTGACTGTCCAGTTTAATGACAGGTAGGATTTCTAGTCCCCAACAGTGAAAGGGGTAGAGCTCTTGGGCTGGTTGTGAGCCGACATTCCAATCTACCTGGGATGGGAGTGCGGGGAGAGGGCGGGTAAGCAAACAAATCCCAAACAACCTGAAGATAATTATTCAAGAACTTAATTCCACCAAATCCAATCAAAGTGTTAGGTGGAGAATTTTAACCAGGCTTAAGCTTATGACCAAAAGTTATTCACCCTTTCAGATAAGAAACTTCATAAGGAAACAAAGGTAATGAAGAAAACATCATTTTGTGGTCCCTTCTCTCCTGAATTCTATGTCACCTTGTCCAGCCGATCACTTTCTCCACCCTAGCTCCACACTCCTCCTACCCATCCTCCATTACATACTGAGACCAGCATAAAAATTTCTATTTTTTCCAGGACTTCCCTCAACCTTTTACAATTTAAAATTATATTGTTGATAACTATCAGTACTAATCAGAATGTATATAAAACAATTTTTTTCATCACACTTCCATATTTAACATTCATTCTTTTATTAATAATCAAGGTTGTATACAAAGCAATTTCAAGTATCTCATTTGATTCTCACAACCCTGTGGAACACGTATGGATATCAGACTCAATTCTGCCCAAGGCAACCTGACAAGTAGAATGTGGGGATCTGGGGGTAGGTCCTTACACCCATTTCCTGAGTTCATAATACCACAGTTACATAGCACACTGTGATCCTATAATCCTACTGTGGGTACTGAAGACTGCCTTTAACATAACTCAGGAAAGGTGTGCTCAAAATCTTTGTACCTTTAAAAACGTCATTGAGGGGCGCCTGGGTGGCTCAGTCCATTAAGCATCTGACTCTTGATTTCCGCTCAGGTCACTGTCTGAGGGTCTTGAGAGCAAGCCCCGAGTCAGGCTCTGCGTTGAGCATGGAGCCTGCTTAGGATTCTCTCTCTCCCTCTCCCTCCACCCCTCCCCCATCTTGAGCTCTCTAAAAAATAAATTCTACCTCTGAAACTAATAATACACTAGTATTAAATTGAATGTAAATAAAAAATTAAAGGGGTGCCTGGGTGGCTCAGTCAGTTAAGTGCTCAGGTCATGATCCTGGGGTCCTGGGATTGAGCCCCACATTGGGCTCTCTGCTCAGCAGGGAGCCTGTTCTCCCTCTCCCTCTGCCCGCCCCCTGCTGGTGCTCTCTCGCGCATGCTCTCTTTTTCTCAAATAAATAAAATCTTTTTTTAAAAAAAGCTAATTAATTAATTAATTAATTATAAATAAATAAATAAATATAACATCATTAAGCACCTAACTATAGGTAAGCTTGTGCAGCTACTGTGGAAATTTTAGAAATAAATAAAGTTGGGTGCTGATTTTTAAAATTACACCCTAAATTGTTGGCTTTCACTAAAAATTCCACCAAAAAGTAGGGCCAACCAGTAGTAAAATCAAGAGAAATTGACATAAAACACTGACATACTAGCCCCTGGGTTGAGAGTGCCACTTTTCACCCAAGTGTGATAAGATATCCTTTCTAAGGTTAATGGGAACCTTTAGCCCATTCTATAGTAATTGCTTATCTGTCTTTCTGACTTGAGTTTCCTGATAGCATTTTATTCTCACAAAGTAGAATGATAAAGTATATACACAAAGTAGAATGACCAGATATTATCTCCATTCTACAAATCAGGAAACTGAGGCTGAAACTCAGTAATTTGTTCAAAGTTTCAGTTTGTGGTAGGGGCAGGATTTAAACCTATCTGATTACAAATGTTCATTATGCCCTGCTGATTCAGGTCCATCAATAAAGCATTGTTGGTCCCATTATATTTCAGCTCACTATGAGTTGGGTACTAGAATTCAATTAATTTGGCTCTATGTTCCTAAATCATAGGAATATAATTTTACACCATTATTAAATAAAACACATCTCCATATACTTTGCAAACATAAGGTTGCATATATGGACACCTTGGAAATATATCCAATTCTATTTTTGGTTCATCACTGTAACTGCCTAGATATTAGGTGTCATTAATTTTTTTTCCCAATTAATGAAAATTTAAAAGACAGTCAAATAATCAAAATATAGAAAGGCAGGATGTCCACACAGCATGGAATAATTTCTAACTGTTTCACATTTTTCATAGAAGAATTTATTCATGACATGCATTCCTTGTATTTATGAAGCACTTCTAACTTCATTCTTAACTGCTTCTTTGATCCTTATAACTACCTAGAGGATCAGGTTGGGCAGACTACCCCACTTTACTGTTGAAGCCAACAGCATGGAGAAGACCAATAACATACTTAGTTCTTTTGAGGTACCGGGAAGAATTGCACTAGAAATCATACCCATATATTCATCTACTGTTGGAGCCAAAAGCATGGAGAAGACCAATAATGTACTTAGTTCTTTTGAGGTACTGGGCAGAATTGCACTAGAAATCATACCCATATATTCATCTGCTGGCTGTCACTGGATGCCTTTAACAAATTACTTATCATTTCATCTTAGAGAATCCCATTCCCCACAGCCCCCAGCACAAGACACTTAATTATCAACTCTCAAGTCTGTTTTCTGGCTATAAATATTATAGACGAGAGAACTTATTTAACATGTGTTATTGTCTGGACACTCTTGAGTATATAATGGTTCAGACTCAGTCTGAAATCCCTATTTGTAAGTAATTGGGGAAATACTGGTTCATTTCATCCATGGAAACAGTTTCCAGCTCTGCTTTACACACACACAATGAATGGTGACTTGAAAATAAGATTCAATAGCTTAGGTTGTGTCCAAGGCCAAAATATCCTAGAAAATCTGATAAATTAGCAAATGCAGTTGCATCATAATAAGGCAACGTGAAAATGTGAGCAGAAATCAAGATCAGAGAGGATATTTTGAAGAATTTTTCACCACCTTCACTTTAAGTTCAGATGGAACCCAGAGTGTCCACATAATTTCAATATATGGAGCAGCTAACAGGCTTCATATTTAGGGCATAAAGAATCAAGATTAAACAAACCTTTACACCTTGGACGTGTATTTCTTGTGAGGTGCTATCCTCATAAATTCAATACTAGAAGCCAAATAGTCTAACCAATCTATCACAGCCTGATGGTGTTCAAACAAACATACCTGCAAAAGTGCCAATGGAGTAGACCATTAATTGGGAGACAGTGACATCTTCTGGTAGTTTATAGACTAAATACATTTATGCCAGACTTTTTTTTTCCTTGGAAACCAGCCACTGTTTTAAAGGAATAGATTTACTTACCTATTTGATATACCTTTATTGTACCCATAAGTGCAAATTCTTAAATTTCTGAAATGAATGAAACATAAATTAGCTAAAAAAGGACATTATATAGCTCACTTGCTCCTTGCCTTGTCATCCCTGGGTTCATCTAATATGGACGGTTTTAAGCAGCCAATGTTAATTCCACTTTTCCTGGTAATCAAAGTCATTTAACCAGACTTGCCTTAATTCAAGCATTTGCATATAATCTTCAAATTCCAAAAAACCTGCTCCCTATTCCCCTCCACAGTGTATACAGCTTAATTTGGGAAAATGTGATCCCTAAAGTAATCATTTGATAGCCTCAAAAACAATTTTAAAAGGACAGCATAAACAACTCACTGTAAGCATGTTGAAAAAAAAAAAAAAAAGGCAGCATGCAAGGCTGACCTCGTGTCCCATCTCTTGAGGAAGCCTTCCACACTCCTAAGTCTAGGTTGGGCTTGTCTCCTATGTAGATCTGTCACGTTACTGTCCTGTGATTGTCTGCTTACTCAGCTATCTTTATAACTACAGTGTAAATTCCTTGAGGGCAAGGCCTATATCTCATTACTATTTGTGTCCCAAAAATCTCACTTTGCCAAACCTATAACCTATTTTTGACTTCTTTTTTGAAGAATGCATTCAAACCATGCTAGGTGAGGTACCTGTTCTTCATTCAAACAGATATTTTAGAGGCCTATGTCCATCATTAGGAAGATAAGGATATCTATTGAACACCTACTATGTGCCTGGAGCCTTGTCAGGTACTTCACGCACTTTAATTTCATTTAGTCCTAATAAGCCCGTAAAGCATGATCCTCATTTTATGGCTGGGAAAACTTATTGTGGTCAGCTAGTGAAAGAGACAAGACTTAAACTCATTCATTCCATATATTTATTTATACACTTATTCCAAAATGAGAATTTCTAAAGAAATGTTATAAAACTGCAAAGAAAAAAAAAAAGGAAATCAGAACAAAGGAGAAAGAAGAATTTAAAAAATCAGAACCAGAAGGTAAACACTAAACAGTGCATACTATTAACATACTATACATTTGCTACAAGTAGACTGCAAATTTGGCTTAACTTCCCAGCTGTTAATATGTGATTTGTTACATTATTCAGAGACATTCTTTTAAAGATAAAGGCAAACCAATTACTTAGAAGCACATTTACTCCTGAACTGAAACCTGAAATTTCTCCTGTGGGTCCTCAAAGAAGCTATTGTATCTTAAGAGTGAACCATTGTCATCCCTGGCATGAATTTAAGTTTCACAATACAGTCCAAAGCTAAGTGTGGTAAAGGAACTGGATGTGTAGCCAAAGGTGCCCAGACACAAAGGTCTCCATAGAGGGCTTAATTTCATTCACAATTTCTAGAGAAATGGACTGATTACTCAATTTTTTGGCCTCTTCCATACATTTCTCAAAAATGAGATTCTGAACATTGGGCAATAGAGTTAGTTAAAGGTTGTTCTCTGACAAGTACCTGGGGCACAGGTATTATTGCTGATTAAGGGCACGTGCATAATCACTGGTGCTGGGAGAGAGAGGACATCCCTTCTGAAAGTGGAGCAGTCTAATGAGGATATTGCTTCAGGGAGAGGCCTTGCCCCCTCTTCACAAAAGTGATCTTAAGAGTACCTACTGTTACGAACCATGAGAGACTATGGACTCAGAAACAAACTGAGGGTTCTAGAGGGGAGGGGGGTGGGGGGATGGGTTAGCCTGGTGATGGGTATTAAAGAGGGCACGTACTGAATGGAGCACTGGGTGTTACATGCAAACAATGAATCATGGAACACTACAGCAAAAACTAATGATGTAATGTATGGTGATTAACATAATAAAATAAAAATTAAAAAAAAAAAGAGTACCTACTGCTAGAGACAAGATTTTCTTAAAAACAAGTTTGGATCTGTTTCAACACATGAACAAATGTATAAATCATGCCACCTCCATACAGCATGAATGCTATCATTTTAGCTTGAAATTTTTTAAAAGCATACCCAAAAAACCCCAACTTTATCTGGCTCCAGTCCTATGCACTCTTATGCTTCTAGTGTCCCCTGAAAATGCCCCATATCAGACTTTCATTTGATCATTGCATTTAGAAAAACTGGCAAGCTTAAGGACAGAGACTTAGAAGAGACCTGTATGAATGTTGATTCCTACCTTCAAACTCTAGACATTAAAGTCTCAGTCTCACTGACTCATTTATAAGGTGACTTTCCAAGCAACCGAGGCCACTTGAACAAAGGAACACAGAAAAAGTAGAAGGAAAAAGATAAAAATTGGAACTGCATCAAAAAGGAATAATTAAAGTAGCTAAACCATATTTCCACTATGAGCACATTTCAAAAGAACTTTTAGGAAGGAAAGTTTTCATATAGGCTAGGTATATATAATCAACCCCATTATCACTTTTGCTAGCAGCGTAAATGTATATCCTATGGCCCCATTTTTAAATGGCTTAGTAATAACATAGAGTTGTCAAATCATTCAGGTGTACACCTGAAACTAATGTAACATTGTGTCAACTTTATAGTTCAATAAAAAAATTAATAATATTTTAAAATTTAAAATAAAATGGCATAGTAGATTCAGGAGTCTACCAGTAAGGGTGGTCAGGAGAGAACCCACAGGTATCTGAATGGGGAAACTTAAATAAAATAATTGTTACCCAGTATTAGGTGGTTAACTAATTAAAGGGATAAAAGAGGACTTTAACCTTTGAGTACAGAAGGAGCAGTTGCAGAAAAAAAGCAGCTACCTCGAGGCTGGGAGAAAGTGAAAAAAATTAAGGAACTAAAGACAGCTAGCTGCCTGAGGGAATGGCTGAGCTGTCACGGAAGCAGCCCACGGGAGCTGCTCCAGGGGGAGTAAGGTTGGGAGAGCCTCACGGGCACGCGGCTGGAACTCTCCTGCTGGGGCTGCTGAGCTCCTATGGTGAATTAAAACGGAGAACCCGGACCCAGAAGTGAAGTGTCTTCTTGCAGCTCTTCCTTTGCAGTGCCACTTTCAGGGCCCTCTATCAATGAAGCCTAACATTCTGCCAAGCTGTCGAAAGAGACAAGTTTATAGGGTCCAGCTGCAGCATCACAAAGCAGGGCAGAAAAGGATGGGTTTGGAGCTGGGAGAGAGCTAAGTTGGTAACTGCCATGGTTCACTCTTAGGGCTACTTAGCCTCTGTATACACCTACACAATGTGATACAGTTGCTACTAGCAACACGTGGCTACTGAGTCCCTGAAATGTAACTAGCCTGAATTGAGATGTGCTCAGTGTAAAACATATACTGCAGCTCAAAGACTAGGTTACAAAACAAAACGTAAAATACCTCATTAAATTTTATATCAATTCTTTGTTGAAATACTTTGGCTCTATTCAGTTAAAATATATTATCACAATTAACTTCACCTATTTTTGCTTTTTAATGAGGTTACGACAAAATTTTAAATTATATACGTGGCTTGCACCTCAAGTGAGTGGCTGGAGAAACTTGGCTGCTTTGGACAGAAAAAGTTTCTAATATCCAACAAGCTCCATTTTGGTGAAATGGTTTTTCCCACTGCACCCCCTCCTCCTCAAGGTTACATACTTTAATTCTGCTACATGTCTGGGTACTGCAAGCACTGCTAACCCGGCTCCCCCAGCCCTCCTCCCCTCCTCCCCCACAATTCAGAGAAGCAGAGAGGCTGATTCTGACCACAAACATTTGTTTTGTCATCTCCCTCTCCTTCTTCAATGCTAATTTTTTCCAACATAAATATACTTCCGGTATCAAATGAGTACTGAACACATACTTGCTACATAGAATAGTCTCAACAACTCCAGAAGAATTCGTACAATAAGCGATATAAAACATGCAACATGGTAGGGAGTATCAGATTGGAGATTAGGAAAAAAAAAAAATCTAGCTTCTATTCCTGGCTCTGACCTCCTTGGGTGAGGCCATGTAAGTATCTGGTCTTCTATTTCTACATCTGCTTAGAAAATGGGCTGAATTATTCCAGTTTTATTCAAACTACATCATGAAATTCTTTTGGAGATTGTAAAGATGTGTGTGTGTGTGTGTGTGTGTGTGTGTGTGTGTGTGTGTGTGTGTAATGAACAGGATAGAATTTTTAAAAAATCAGAATATACCACATGTATTAAAGACATTTTCTGAAATTTTTGTTTCAGGTATATATTTTATATACTGGTTTGCAGTGGAAGATATATTACTTACTAAGTGTCACAGTTACAGTTTGAAAGCCACCAACGTAAATGATCTCTTAAAATCCTATATAGTTTAAATTCTTAGATTCATTTTGCTCAAAAATTATTTCAAGACCAGTAAATCACAAAGCATAAAATCACAACTTAATATGGAGATTTTTATCAAAGCTAAAATTTATTTGGTGCATACTCTGTGCTGCTATCAGGTATTTTCACATATACCTTTTCTTTTAATCTTGTAAAAGCAACCATGTCAGGTATTTTACAGGTCAAAAAAATAACAAAAACCTACACTTCCTCAACTTGTTCAGGTGAAAAGAAGAATTATAAGCACTCCAAAATAAAAACAAAAACAAACAAAAACCAGCCAAGTACACAGTCCATTTCCATCTCCTTTTATACATCTTCTCACACATTTTAGCATTAGGAGAATAGGGAACCAACTCAAATAAAGGGAATCTTTCTTGTCATTTTTGTCTACAGGTACTTATTAAACCCACCAACTTTCTACTCTAAGCACAAGGGCTTAATAAATGCTGTCAATATCTGAAATAATTTTAAAGTGATGTTAATATTTTGAAAATTTTGTTCACATAGAAATACAAGCCTAAAAATGGCACTATATTTCTTTTAGATGTAATTTCCTTCTTTCTTTTTCTTTCCTTCTTTCTTCCTTTTTCTTTTCTTTAAGTAAGCTGTATGCCCAATGTGGGGCTCGAACTCACAACCCTGAGATCAAGAGTTGCATGCTCTACTGACTGAGTCAGCCAGGCACCCCTCAGATGTAATTTTTCAACAGGCAATGGTAACAGTTCAATTGATGGAAATGATTTAGATAAAACAACTTCAAGAAAACAGAAAAAGTGTAGGAAAAAATTTCTAAAAATGTAGCACCATTACCTGAATGAATTAGCAAATTTCAAGATGTGAAAATTATCTAAGAATTAAATATTTTTTCAAATAATCTATCTTTATATTTAGAAGTTCAAATTATATGTTGTTATATTCAGCTTTCCTTCTAATTAGGAGCTCAACACTGACATCAAGTTATTTTACAAAATAAAAAGCAAATTCCTCATAAACAGTGACTACTAAATTGTTACTAAGGAAATTCTTCAACATTAGGCATTTACTCCATATGTGAACTTTTCTCAAGAGAAAATTAGTATTGTGTTACAAACAAGACAGATAATCTGGTCACGATGTGAATGTATTTGACAGAAACATTTGATCTTCCTAGTGCCTTTCATTTCTTGGATAAATTTCTTCAACATTCCTATAAATCTTTTTTCTAAAACCATATAATAACAAAACACAGCTCATACAGAAACCAGATACAAAGCTGACCTTTTATTTTTTAAAGTACCCCCTTACTGAATAATGCCAGCAATACTATCACCAAATTACATTTTATAATCAAGTAATGTATATTCCATGTATATTTTTAGTGTGTGTGTATGTGTGTGTGTGTGTGTGTGTATACCAATGACACAACTAAACTTCATATGATTTATTTTAAATGATTGCTGGTTTCAGAGACTTAAAAACCACAAACTCTATGGCAGCAACTATAATGCATATATAGTTCTCTGAAAGATCATTTTTAAGTTATCACATAATGGTGAAATATAATTTAAACAAAATACAAATGACATTTACAGCATAAGGCTCTGTGGTTGAACAATCAGCACATCAAAGAAAAGTATCAGAGAAAGGCTTTAAAAAATAAAGCATGTTTCCTGTTAGAAGAATTTTGTCTTTCTTTCCTAAAAATGGCTAATTGTGGACATAAAAATGTTCAAACAAAAAGCTCCTAAAATTTCTAGAAAACAATTAAACTTTAGTTGCAATAATTGATGAGGTCCAACTTTACCATGATAAGCTGAAAATTAATCTGTTGGTAGCGAGAAGATACAACTGCTCGTTTTTAGAGAAGTAAAGTTTATTACATTTGAAACAATACAGCAGAAATCTCAAAAGTTTACTCATTAAATATAGTTTCTTACAAATATCCTTTTGAAAATGCAATTCATATATGCTGCAACCTCAGAAGTTTGAATTCAAAATGAAATATGAAGGCAAGAGCCAGAGAAATCATGTCAGGGGCTTTGTCAAATATCTATACAGATCAGTACACATTCTTCTGTCTGTGATACAGCAGGAAAGAAAGTGATTCTAAATATATCGAAGTAAATGCAGAAAAATACATTACTATTTGAGGCAGACCATGCTAAAATATAATTTACAATGATTAGTTTGCATTTAAGATGGTTAATAATGCCTTTAGTTCGAACCAATGAAATCAACGTTAAGTAAAATTTTGCAGTATTTGCTCAGTCTTTTGTATTGAACATTAGTTCATCTGAGAAGTAAATAAGATTGGAAAAAGCAAGTGACCTGATCCTTTTCGTTAAGTTTATCATTATCTCACTCAGTCATACTAAATGCAAACAAATCAACAGAGCATCAAGATTTTTCACACATTAAAATGAAGACTAATGACTTGTGAAGGCAGACTGTGTACCATGTTCATATTCATTTTAACATATGAAACTTGCATTAACCAGCAACTCAATTTTTTAAATAAACCAAGATTTACAAGCTAAAATAAACATTTGATTAAAAAATTCTGCTATTCAAGATACTCAGGTGTCTTTTTTCTCTTTGAGATTGGTAAGGGTTGGGTCTTTTAAAAACCTGAAGAGGAGGTGGTAAGAGGAAAAAAATCCTCAATGCTTTTAAAAACTCAGCTGTTAGGAGTCCATACAACTACTATGCTGGCATGGAAACAAGGTGTTTTCTGTCACTTCCCCATAGAAGTAGTTCCTCCAAGCCAACTATATAAAGATGTAAATCAGCAAACCCATGATTAAAATTGAAGTATTTCTTCAAAAATAGAGCAAGACACCTCACCCAAAAAGATCTTTTAAATCATTGCTAGCTGAACTGCTATTGGTCATAGTAGTTGGTGGCTGTGCAAAGTTCTGTGGGTTAAAGAAAGGATTAGCCTGCATACCGAAGGCAGATTGTCCTATCATGTTCATCTGTGTTCCCATAACTGAACTGCCCATACCTGGAGACCCTTGAGGAGGTACAAATTGATTAAGCCACTGATTTGGTTTCTGTTGTGACAACTGGTTCATGCTAACTTTGGGTTTCTGAGGGCCAAAGAGATTATTAAGAGCAGACATATCTGTGGGTCTTTGTTGAGTTGGCTTTGCACCAGCAGGAGGAACACTCACAGCACTGAAGTTTGGCAAAGTGGAAGGTGTTCCCAGTGTCATCTTGGTCACTCCAGGTGTGCTTGGACTACCAAATAAGTTCTGGTTTGTATTAACCGGCATGTTGAATCCTGAAGTCTGAAAGCCCATGTTAGCATTTAAGCCGTTGGTCAAATTTCTTTTGGTATTATCAATTGGTGTAGAAAACATCATGCCAAGGCCCATGGAAGGAACAGAAGTGAAGGTACTTGAAGCAGAAATTTTAGGGGTACTAACAGATAGGCTGGTCAAAGATGACATGTTATCCATCAATGTGTCTGTCAAGTCCTTAGTCTGAAAAATATGAGGGAATTACTTTATCTCCAAGATTTCTAAATTAATTAAAGTCAGTAAATGACAAGTTAAAATTAAGCTCAACAGTCTTTACCAAGTTAGCAAACCACAGCCCACAGGCCAAATCCAGCCGGCCACATATTTTTATATGGTTTTTACAGATGAACATTGAATTGAACATGAACGCTGAACATGAAACCAACCTGCAATCAGTTTGATGACAGGGAACACTAAATTTGAATTCCAATTAAATAAAATGCTCCCCAAAATAGAAATGTGCTCTTCTCATTGGTAGATCTATATTGCAAAAAGGATATTCTATTACTTTTATATTTTGAATTGTATCACAATTTTGTGGAAATTTGTTTTCTCTATTCTTATATAAGTACCTACAAAATATTTTTTATTTTGCCTCTTGGCCCACAAAGATTTTTCTCGGAAGAAGAATTTTAGTGATTAGGAGATAACAAAAAATAATTGAAAGAAAGCTTTTAAGATAAAGTTATTTCTGCAGCCAGTAAGAGTGTAAACTCTCTACAAGCAGGAACTTAGAACAGTGCCTGACATAACAGGAAATAAATATTGGTCTGGACATATAGTTAAGTATTCCTAAATCAAGTTACAGACCTGACTATAACTGAAAAGTCAAAAATTAAAAATTACTTTTTGCTCAAAAATACATAAATGCATAAACATAATATTCCTGATCATTTCAAGGTAGACAGAGTTACTTAGTACTATTAAACCTAGTATTTTTTAAGAAACCCTCCTATTCATATAATTTTCTCTTTATTGGTTACAATCACTATCATAAAACACTATACATTAGGCAAGCTATTGAGGAGTTGTTGGAAAATCCTTTCTGCCCATACTTCTTAGAAACTGCATTATTTTTATATAGACACTAGTAGGCAGAATAAATTATATACTTACTTCTTCAGTACAGTATGCTTGAAATTATACAAAAGTATAACCTGAAAGTAAGTATGCTTGAAATTATGCAAAAGAAATGAATTCTGACCTGTTTGACTGGAGCAACAGGTGTGTGTACTTGGGGTTTAAGAGGCTGCTGGCTTTTCAACTTCTGTGCCTGCTCCTGTTCTTTTGCTAATTTTTGTTTTTCTTCAAGTGTAAGTGATGCCTCAAAACAAAACAAAACAAAACATCAACTGGCAACTTCATAATTCCACTTGTTAAACAGAAGATGTCTTTTTTTGTAAAGTATGTCTTGGTATGTTTGACAACACCAAGTAGTTTGCAAACTACTCCTGTATTGGTGACTGCCACAAGTAAATTATATTTGGAATTATGATAAGATTTAACTTTAGGTAGAAACTCACAAAATCTCTGCTAAAATACTTCCAGCATAGAAAGTTACTGTTTTAAAACCATTCATCAGATTGACCTTTTTCCAGGCAAGGGGAATATGATTTGGTGATTTCACTTTATAAAACTGGGAGACTTTTGTTCAACTCTAATCTATCTCACTCCAAAAATACTTCAGGAACTCAACAAAAAGCTAAGGAAAACGTAAACAGCTTCTTTCACTGCTAATATCCGAATCAAATTTGACATTTATCTTTTTCTTTTATCAACCTTGCTAAACTATAAGTTCACAGTATGTTCTTACAATTTTGTAAACCCAACGCCCAGTAGCTCCCGGCTTTGCACATATAGGTACCAGTATTTGTCAGATGAACAGAAGAAAAATTGCCCTCAGCAGAAATTCAAATTTGACATATTTATTATATTGCATACTAACCAATACTTCAACTGAAAAGTATCACTTTATAATTTATCATTCAAAATCAGAAGCAGAGAAGAGCCACATTGGAATTTATCAAGAGGTGTGACTGACAAAGTGCAACAAAAAGAACAAAGAAGGCAGGAATCTAGAAATGTTACCACGTGGGAGGCTGAGTAATAAAGGAAATTAAAATTCTCAAGCCTGTTTATTCTCAATGTGAGTCAGGTCATGTTCCCATGATAATTTTTAAACTTCATAAAGATTATTAAAGCATGCTTCTTGTTAAGATGCTCAACAGTAGTATTTCCCAACTAAAATCTGTAGTTTACAGGAAGTCCTATAATATAAATCAGTGCACTATAAGAACAAGTAAAGAAACTTACTCTTTTATGCTTATTCTGTAACCCATCCTCTTTATTTTCTGATTCACTGCCAGTCAGAAAGTCTGCTCCAATGTTGTTAAAGACTTTGTCAATTTGCTGAAAAAGAAAAATGTCAACCACTTGAATGACATCAAAAAATTGTGATTTTACTGCTTAAAGAGCAAAAGCCCCTCAAATGAAGCACACTGTCAATCTTTATTTACAAAAATTAAAATGATCTAAATAAACTACCCTGTGACCCAGCAATTGCACTACTAGGTATTTATCCAAAGAATGGAAAAATACTGATTCGAAGGGGTACTTGCACCCCAATGTTTATAGCAGCACTATCAACAATAGCCAAATTATGGAAAGAGCCCAAATGTCCATCAACTGATGAGTGGATAAAAAAGAGGTAGTGTATTTATACAATGGAATATTGCTCAGCCATCAAAAAATATGAAATCTTACCATTTGTGATGACGTGGATGGAACTAGAGTGCATTATGCTAAGTGAAATAAGTCAGAGAAAGACAAATACCATATGCTTTCACTCATATGTGGAATTTAAGAAACAAAACAGATGAATATAGGGGAAGGGAAGGAAAAAATAAAGTAAGTAAAAACAGAGGGAGACAAACCATAAGAGACTCTTAACTATAGAGAACAAACTGAGGGTTGCTGCAGGGGGTGGGGGTGGGGTTAAATGGGTGATGGTCATTAAGGAAGGCACTTGATATGATAAGCACTAGGTATTAATATGCAACTGATGAATTACTGAATTTTACTCCGGAAACCAATGCTACACTATATGTAGAATTTAAATAAAATTTTGGAAGAAAATAAATAAATAAATAATCTAAATATCTTACCTGAGACCCAACATTTGTAACTTTTGTCTCCTCAGAAGCATTCATTTGATTTCCTATATCCAAAGATCTGGAGGAGAGTTGAATTATGACAAAACAATAAAAAGAAATGCTTATTTTTGAAATATTCATACAAAAATAGTTAATCCCCATGGAGTTTATTAGAATCTAAACAAACTGCAACTTTATTCTTTAAGGACAGTCATAATCTTTTTTATTATTTCCTATAATTAATGTCTGCTTGCCCCAAAAAAGTAACACTGCATATACAAGTCATTTTTTTTAATTCAATATTTGAGATTTACTGGAGAATTTACTCAGTGTGTCATAAAACCAGGCAAGCATGATTCTTACTATCAGAGAGCTTATAGCTCACTGAGAGACAAGGTATGATATGAGGAACTTGATGTGATTAAATTCAGAATCTGATTTTCACAATAAATGCTATAATCACTATGATGAGCCAGATCTAAGCCTTGAAAAATAGGTAAGATTTAGACAGGAAAAAGAAAAAAGGTTCATTTACACCTGAAGTATAAATACTAGATATTAAAATTTTCTCTTATAAATTTTTAAAAATTATTTTTCAGGGTTCTTATGTTAATAGTCAATCCATCAAACATAAATATATACATCACAGAGTATTTACAGCATACAAAGGGCTATTTCATGTCTTTCTACACCTGGTATATTTATTTCCATTAGCCTTCATCTTACACTGGGGCAGAAGCTAAAAAATTTCTATCTGGGAACCTAGCTCATAATTGGTATCAATTTTACTGATTTCTGATGTCTTTTTTTTTTTTGAGAGAGAGAGGGAGAGGGGAAGAGGGAGTGAGAGAGAGGAGAGGTAGAGGGAAAGGGAGAGTATTTGGCAGGCTCCATACCCAGCCCAGAGCCTGATGTGGGGCTCGATCTTACAACCATGACCTGAGCCAAAATCAAGAGTCAGATGCTTAGCCGACTGAGCCACCCAGGTGCCCCTAATTTCTCTTTTTACTGATGTCTTTTGGCTCAGGATTTAACGGGCATCCTAAAATCATGTGTTTTTCTCTGGGAAACAAATATAGTGGAGATTTTATTTTAGTAAACTGGAGTTTAATAAACTCCAGTAATTTTCACCTTTCCCTTCTTCCTTTGAATACTAGTATTTTGCAAATAACTTAGAAAATCCTCCCTAAAAAAAAAAGTGCATTTGTGGTATTAAATATGAAATGAATGCTCTATAAACATTTCTGGAATCAGGGAAAAGGAAAAGGGAGAAATCAAAACACCAGGGTTTCATAGATTTGAAAAATATTTTTAAGTGGTGCTCTTAGCGATCACCCTGAATTTACACCTCTAGTAGCTAATGCTAACAAGAGACTGTCTCAGAAATAGAATTTTCCTTATATATAGAAAATGCTAAGATTATATCATATTACACTTTTGTACTCAGAAATGACATTAGATTTTCTACAACATTCTATTTTCATTCAGTTCAAGTTAACATGTTGGAAAATTTTTAAATGTTTTACATGTGATCAAATTGAAATCTATCAATTTTTCACTATGCTGAACAAACTGATGGTCACCAGAGGGGAGGGAGGTGGAGGGATAGGTAAAAATAGGTGAAGGGGATTAATGATGAACACTGAGCAATGATGTATAGAATTGTTGAATCACTATATTGTACACCTGAAATTAATATAACACTACACGTTAACTATACTGAAATTAAAATAATAAACTTAATCTTAAAAGAAAAAAAAAAAACAAACAGAAATCCATCAATTTTTCTAGTACTTATTCCAGAAAAGCAATCATGAAGTAACTTTAATCTCACTCCGGGGCCATGTACAATTCATATGCAACCTACTTACTTCTGCTGTTCTTGCATTATATGAAGTTGCTCCAGTTTAGTCTTATGTTCAGACTCCAATCTGTTAAGCATTTCTTTTATGACGGAAATGAAAGAATTGAACTGGTACAACAAGAAATTGATACAGTTATAATGTTTCAGGTTAGCAGCAAATGTAATCTAATAAAATAATTCAACAAGTTAATCATAATATTCTCTATTTTTACCGGAATATGACCCACTCATAGTAGTGATGTCACAAGAATAGTATATTTAAACTCAGCATATCAGAGCAAGTTTTTACAGTATTTCTGATGAGGATTTTAAGTTCCAGAATATATGTCTCAATTAGTTTTATAGCCTGAGTTCTCTAACAGCTATTATTCAGGGGTCTTATAAATTTACCCCCAGCAGTTATTACATGTTGATTTTCCTAGAATAGTCCAAAACTGACCATCTGAATTTGTACATATCTGGAAACAACCCATTTAATAATGCATAACAAAATCAGTTTATTCAGATTGTTATAAAAATGACATGTTTGGCTAAAATAAATCTTTTTTAAAGTTAGTAGAAATATTAAATGTACATAGTTTAACTTCCAAATAATTATAGTTCCTAAAGTATATCTAATACTATGTCATAATGTAGTTTAAGCTTTGGTTAAATGATGGTTCTTAGGGTATCTCAGATCATCATGAACAGTTTATTTAACAATATCATATATCACGGGTGGAATCTAGAAACTGCTTTCTTTCCCTCCCAAATCTTCTATCTTTTTGTACTGGGTGCTTATACAACTCTTCATAGTTGGTTTATTAATATTTCTATTCCATAAATGAGGAAACTATGGCTCAGGGAGAGAGAAAGCAACTTGGTAAGAGATACTAAATAACATTATGGCAGCATGAGAATTCATTAAGTCTGTCTCCAGAGCCTGTGCTCATTTCTACTTGACACTGCTTCTCACCATGCTCAATCATCTGTTGTCTTACCATGAGAGTAACAAAAGGCATTATCTCCTTAGCAGTTTACCTGGATGGACACTCTGATTAGTTTTTTTAACTTTGTAATGAAGTATAACATACTAACAGAAAAGTATACATATATAAGCACACATACCAAAAATTTCAAATTGAATTTAACCTGTAGTCAGATGTAGAAAAAGAACACTGGCAGCACCCCAAAAGCTTCCTTGTGCCCCCTTCTAGCTACTTCCCACCTCCTTATCCTATGAGTAAAAACTAGTCTGACTTCTAGTAGTATAGTTTTGATTGTTTTTGTACTTTATATAAATGGAATCATTCGGCAGATCTTGTGTGTCTGGTTTCACTTGCTCAACATTATGTTTGTGAGATTCATCCATACTGTTGCATGTAGTGGTTCAGAAGAATTAACACAGTGGGCCTAGACTGCTATCTTTGAAAAGGCCTGCTTGCAAGGCTGGCCCTTGGCCGGTGTCCAGGAACTCAGATTTTAGGAGAGTTCCCATCATTAACTGATGACAGTGGCTCACTAAACTGTACAAAGGCTGTTTTATGCTAACATCTGCTTTCCTTCTGGAAGTCTGGAATTTGAGTACATGACAGGCAGATGGAGCTACAATACTTCACATATACTGTCACAACTCATTACCAGGGAGAGTAAGTATACTGAGGAGATGACTCTGGAAAGCTGACTCTGGTTTCCTCCAGACTTTGTCCTATAAGCCTTCTCCCTTTGCTGATTTTGCTTTATATCCTTCCGCCATAAAAAATCATAACCATGAATACAACTATATGCTGAGGCCTGTGACTCCTTCCAGTGAATCAATGAATCTGGAACCCTCTTTGGAAGGTTTTGGAACCTTTGGTCTTTGGAACCCTCACCCAACACAAGTTGTGATATGTTTTGATTGCTACTTAGTATTTCCTGTTTTATAACCAAATGCAAAATAAAAAATGTACTTTCTTAAATCAAGTTATCATTTTCCATAATGCAAAATATACTTAGATTATTTTAAATCAGAATATTAAATTAGGAACCCTCTCCATGAAGTGAATAGGAAAGAAGACCACACCCATGTTAACTATTGTAAAATACCAGAAAATATGAATCAAAGTATTTCTATTGATGAAAATAGGCCCCTAAAAAAATCAAACCATAAAGCTGAAGAAAACTAACATCACATTTCAAATGAAATTATATATTATAAGCATTTGGGAATATTTAAAAACACCCTAAATCATAAATGTGAGAACTAAGAACAGAAATGACCAAAAGTTGGACTTAGCTATATCATCATCCTATTTTTCCCCAATATTCACTGTTTCCCTTTTTTCCAATTGTAACTTCAACCCTGCCTTCCAAGATATGAAAAAACTATCAACCAAAAACTGAAATTTAGGGACACAAACTTTCAGAGGCTTACCCTACCACTTCAAATGAAATTTGGGTCTGATTAATTTTATAAATTTCTCTAACTCCAAAACTCTATTCACTCAGCACTCTCCTCTAAGGCCAAAAGCTTTCCTGCTTAACTCCCAGCTTTCTGCTTCCTTAATTGCTCTAATTCACTTTCAGTACTTAATTCCCAATCTTGCCTGCCTATCCATTTCTGACACTCCCTGATAAACAGTAACCAACCAATCCTAGTCTTTTTTCCATTTTACTCCATTAAACACCAGTTCTAAAGTGAATAAAATGACTTGTCATTACTCTAACTCAAATTTTCTCTCAGTTCAATAAATATTTTTGGTTTTAGCACTGCACTAAGTGCTGTGGATATAATAAAGTATAAGATATAATAAAGTATAAGATATAATAACCAGCCTTCTGGGAAAGGCAGACACATGAGTACATACCTGTGATAACTACAGTGATAGAGCTATGCAGAGAGATAATTATATAATAATCTTTGAATACATTACCTCTTTCATCAAATGTTTACCACATCTTGAAATTTCAAATACCTAAACCAGTACACCTGAAACTAATATAACACTGTACGTTAACTATACTGGAATTAAAATAAAAAAACACAACAACAAAAAAAGCAAATACCTAAATCAGAGAGCAATTTAAAGTCTACTTATACTAGTCTCAGTTTACCTCTCTCCCATTACTCCCCTACTGTATTTATAGGTATCTCTCAGTCAAACTGGATAATCATTTCCTATGGCAGATAGACTCTAAATTGGTTCCCAATTATCTCCTCATTCTGCTACTCAGGCCTTTGTGTAACTCCCTATCTTTGAGAGTGGGCAGGAGCTGTGACTTGCTGGTAACCAACAGAATTCAGCAAAGGTAATGGATGTCATTTCCTTGATTACACTACAGGATGCTGTAACTTCCATCTGTCTAGCAGATTCTCTTTCCCACTTTGATGAAACAAGTTGCCATGTTGGAAGGCCCATGAAGCAAACAACTGACAGTCATCCAGCTAACAGAGAGCTAGGAACTGAGGCCCTCAGTCCAACAACCTAAAGGAACTGAATCCTGCCAACAACCATGTAAGTAGCTTAGAAGCAGATCCTTCTTTCCCCCAATTGAGACTTCAGATGAGACGCCAGCCTTTGACTGTAACATTGTGAAAACTCTGAACAGATAATCCATGCCCTGGCTTGGCTGATCCACAGAAACAATGAAATAACCATCTAGTTTATGGTAATTTGTTATGTAGCAATAAATAACAGATATACACCACAGACACATTACATTGATTTTTTTCTTTGTTCATGTCAACTTCCCAGCCCCAAATTTGAAGTAGCCCAAAATCCTACATATCTTTCTATGTTCTAGTCATTTACTATCTCCCAATGAGGCCTTCAATAATCCTTCCAACTCACATACTCCTTACTTTGAATCCACAAACTTTCTTTTTTGAACTCTTTGGCTATTTTTCCTTGTTTTAGCAACACTTAAATGTAATATATTTATATATTTAGTGCCAAGAAAACAGTAAGCTGAATAAACTGAATAAAACACAAAACTGTTCCTACCTGATTGAGATTAAGATTATTTTCAATACTCAAGGGAATCAGATGAGGCAATACTTTTCCAGCCAACTGCTCTTTGGTGATTCCCAACTTCTTATGTGTAAAAGTACATTTGTAAATACCTGATAGAAAAGAATGAGACAAATTGTATAGTTCAATGCCACAAATAAATAGACATTACTATATCTACATGAAATCTCTTGATAATTAATATAATTACAAATTTTTCCTTGTCAGCGCCTAGACTGAGGATGTTCTTACATATGGATCAGAATGATTTCAGTTTTATCACCAGTTTAGATTTAAATACCATGACATATTTATCCTGAATTCTTTTGGCTTAAGAGCACATTTACTGTAGGCACAACATTAAAAGCCTTACCACAATGCAGCAGCAAGGTTACAGAATGACCCTCTATCCTGAAAACATCTGAATATATAGTTCAGACTTCTCAAATTTGAGACATCTATTTCACAAGTGTGTGAGTATAGGTCTTACACCTTTATTCACTTCTTTAATCAGACTTAACATGTTTGAAACTTTAATAATTTAATTCAACTCCACACAATCCTTCCCTATAGTCTCACCTATTTACTCAAACTTCAAGACCCTGCTCATTACACCTATTCCACAAAGCCTTCATTTGGTAAACTGAACACATTTGTTTCTCATTCTCTGAATGCTTTTGTTGTGTTTTGTATATGATCCATAGCCTTAGAACACACCATATTCCATCATTTTGCTGTTAATGTACACTTCACTTAAATACTCAAAGAGTAACTTTATTGAACACCTACTAAATGTTTATTCTCTAGGCACTTAATTGCTATGCTCATTACTTTTCCCTTCCCATTTTCTCACTGAATTCTCATAAGACTCCCATAATGATGCATTTTCATCCTCATTTGTTAGATGAAGCAACTTTTCAAAGTCAGTCCAAGAACTGACACAGCCAGGATTGGAGCTAGGGCTCTTTCCACTGTCAAACTCCTTCTCAAGAAGACTAATTTCGTTGAGCCCAAAAGTTTCATACCACATCCTATGCCTACAGAGGTCCACAGTAAATTATTTGCTGACCATTCTTACAAATATTTACTGAGAGCTTTTTCTTCAAAATTAACAGACTTTAAAATTAGTAAAAAGTAAACTTGTTAATGTTTTTGTGATTCTACAATTATGTCTGTTTCCATGAGTATAGCAGAACCTCAGAATTTCCAAACTGGACTGTCAAAGCTTTAACTAATAATAAACAATTTCAGAGTTTCTTGACAGAGTAATTTGTAATTATGCTGATATAATAGAATGTGCTGTAAGGCTAATATGCTTCATAAGCACATCACTTAATAGTGAAACATACTTGTTAAGATTTGGACATATATAAATTAAAAACCAGCTCTACCACTTATCAGTTGTGTTATCTTGGATAACTTACTTAAATTCTGGGCCTCAATTTCCTTACTGTAAAACAGAAATAACAGTACCTATCTCATTGGAATTTGGAGAGGACAAAATGAGATAATGCAGAAAAAATACTCAGCATAGCACCTTTTACAAACTGGGTACCAAATAACGATCAAGTATTACTATTACGACTGGTATCAGCATTTCAAGTAGCTTTGTTTGCCTCTCTTATTTGGTATCATTTTACAGAGAAAACTACATGTGATCATGATATTTGTGAAGCTAGGATTCCCAAATGTCTAATTCTTTTGTAAATGTCAAGGAAGACTCTACAGTTTTTGCTAAAATTAACACAAAGAAAAGTTATATCGTGGTATTTATCCCACCATTCCTCAATTACTGAATGCTATATACTTGAAAAAAGGATACAAAGGTTTTGTAATTTGGAAGATTCATTTGCATGACTATAAAATAATAAAGCTGCATCAAATGACATTAAGTTTTCAGCTACCTAAAATTCCCATGAGGACTGCAGGTTCCTTGGATGGAATCTGTTGCAAGAAGGGCAGGATATCATCAAGTACAAACCACTTATCCAAGTATTCCAAAATCTTTCCTAAGCACACTAATGAATTTACACGAACCTATTAAAAGAGGTAAATTGCATTAGTCATTTAAAGCTTTTGCAATCTAGAACAAAATGTTTAACTACAAATTTAATCTTATAGATATGTTAAAATCTCAAGAATAAAAGTAGGTTTAAAAGCTCTCATCCCTTAATAATATAGGAAATCCAGGTATTTACTAATTCCCCTGGACTTCTTTCAGAAAGAATTCATGATTGCTTTACCAGGACACTAGTTAGCTAAAGGTAAGGAATGACTTCAATTTTGTATCCTTCTAAATGAAGTGATTAAGATTTGAGAAGCTTTTCTATATATGTTTACTAACAATATTTCTTTGGGGACATCTGAATTATAAAAGGGACTACATTCTCCTATCAAGTGAGAGGATTTTACTAGGCTTCCAATACTTTTCTCTTACCCAGGCTTAATTCATTCTTAAATTAAATATTTCAACAACATGTAAAAACTATCTATATTTTACCCTACAAAAAGTTTCCTATTTCTAAATATATCTTTAACACAGATACTAAAACCTGATACTTAGGAGGGCTTTTATCAAAATTTTATCTATATTCACTTGACAATTTTGATAAATATTTCACACCCTATTTTTTTAGCTTGAATATGTTAAGATAGCATACATTCAGAAAAAAGGCAAAGCAAAAAAATACAGCACACTGTTAAATACAAAAAACTGGTGGTTGCCAAAGGGGAGATGGGTAGGGGGCTGGGTGAAATAAAGGGGATTAAGAGTACTCTTATCGTGATGAGCACTGAGGAAGGTATAGAATTGTTCAATTATTATATTATACATCTGAAACTAATATAACACCGCACATTAATTATATTTCAATTTTTCAAGAAAGAATACTTTGAGTCAGGATCCTATCAATAGAACTGCAGTTTCAAAAAAAAAAAAAAAAAAACTAAGCAAAGCAGAAATAATTTAGTTGGTTAAAAAAAGCATCATATTTCTACAAGAAAGATGGAAAAAATTCTCTGAAAAATAAGTATAATTGTTTTCTGAAATTCAAACATAAGGGATATTACAAATTCAAAAAGATATCTAATTAATTTGCTCTTAGAATCAGTGCTATAAAAGGAAGTGCTACATTTTTTGTAAGTGTGTGTATGTGTGTCAAGAGATGCTAGAAATACTAGTTTAATTTTTTTATTTTTAATATAAAATACTAGTCATGTAAGTCATGAGGAAATAGAACTCTTGGAGCATTTTACCTACCTCTATGTAGAATTTATTTTTATTTTCAGGAAACAGTATTAAAATACAATTCTAACTCACAACTCATGTTTCACTAATTTCCCAGTTAGAATTTTTTAACCTTAGAGGTCCATGTCTATGAATACAATTCAGAATTCACATTTGCCCCTCTGAAGATAGGAACTGTACGTGGTATATAAAATGCAAATCCATTCCAGAATTACTGTTCTAAACACATTCATTATAACTCTTTGTAATCATGTCTTTAATGGCTCAGTTGGCATCTTAAAAAGAGATATAAACATCCCCAGGCATTAATACACATCATTTAAGTATCAGTGCTTCCCACCTCACTCTGCATAAATACTTAGAACTGAACTAGAACATGTACTTTGACAAAATGTATGCTAAAATAAATCTATACTGCCATAAATACAGTGTGACTTACATGATTTTTATTTTTATATATTTATATATTTTTATTTTCTTTTTTTCTGAAGATTTTATTTTTTATTTTACTTTAAGTAATCTCTACACCCAAAGTGGGGCTTGAACTTACAACTCCAAGATCAAGAGTCACATGTTCTATGACCAAGCCAGCCAGGCGCCTGCAGATTTTTAAAGGACATTCTGAAAATGAAATTTTTAGCTGTATACTACCATCTATTTTGAAAATTCAATCATAAAATTTAGAAAATTTCAAAGAAAAGAACTGGATTTCAAATCTTTTTAATATTTATGCAAAGACTCTGAGGGGTACATTAACTTGCCCAATGGCACAGGACAGTTAGTAGTAGAGTCAGAATACGAACTCGGGTTTCTTGACTTCATTTCATACTTGTTCATTTTGGTAAACAATGATATTTTTTCCTATTTTGGTGTTGTTTTCCATCTCAGAGCCTTTATACCAAAAAAAAAAAAAAAAAGAAACCATGAACTAAAATGGATTGGATCGCTATAAGGTAAAATCATGTCATTTAAATTGCTTTTGCCTTGGGACGCCTGGGTGGCTCAGTCGGTTAAGTGTCTGCCTTCGGCTCAGGTCATGATCCCAGGGTCCTGGGATCGAGTCCCGCATCGGGCTCCCTGCTGCGCGGGGAGCCTGCTTCTCCCTCTGCCTCTGTCTCTCTCTCTGTCTCTCATGAATAAATAAATAAAATCTTAATAAATAAATAAATAAATAAATAAATAAATTGCTTTTGCCTTAAGCAAAAGCTTAAGCTACAAATGCTTATATTTATTTAAGTTTACATTTCACCTAATAAAGATGGAAGAGTTCTCCAAAGAACCATATTTACAAAATGCAAACTTAATAACATGACCATTATCAAACATCAATATAAAGAACTGATCAGATGAATGAAGGACATTTTTTCCTCTTTTCTAAAGCTGCTGTTTGAAGAGATTATTTGATGTCACTTCTATAAAGAATTATCTGTGGAATAAATTCTTATGATCTACTGTTGGAGAAAAGGTTGGGAATATATATTTCTCCCAATATGAGATAATGAGAACTGATATTTACTGGTATTTACTAGTTCCTTGACTACCAACTGTAAGTGTTAAAATTCTGTATTCAAAGGAATCAGCTGCCTTTGGCCTAGATTTTTGAGTACAACTATTTCCCCCCACTTGTGTTCTTATTAATGTATTATTTTACTGTACCCTTATTTTTTTTTGAAAGTAGGCAAGTAAGTGGTAGATACAAAAATACAGATGACTAATAGTAAAGGCAGTTTATAAAAGGAAGCTGTTCAAAAAGTTTTTAGGCTAATACACCAAGTTAAACTCTCATGATTTTAAAACTACAACAAAATAAATTGTGAATTAAAGCAGGAAAGTATTAAGAAAGAAAAATTACTCCAATTTTCTATTGAAACACTCAAAGTTAGGGGATGGGAGTAAGTGATACTGCAAAAGTATGTATCAGGGAAAACTACAGCTATTGATCACTTTTATAGCACTATACACAGGTTACCTATAGCCAAGATGAAATATATGAACAAACTATAAAAGGGTTAACAATAAGAAAATAATTTAAAACAATGAGAAGTTAAAGAAAAGCAAAAATTAATATGCAATTACTTACAGCAAGGGAAGATGTTTGTAGACATGCATTTTTAATTCTTGGTATCAAAGCATTTTTCATGGATGGGTAGTCTATAAGATTTGCAAAGGTTGGAATGATGTTTAAACAGAGTTCCTATTAAGAAAATACACTGATTCAATCTTAGGGAAAGATTCTCTTCACCTTTTCTCCCACATATTAAAAAACATTTTGCATTTGCATGGCTAATTTGTCACACAGCTTGAAATAAACTTTTATGTATGTTATATCATTTGCTCATTTCAACAACTATTTGAAAGAAGAATACTTATCACTAGTTTTCAATTTTACACGAGGAAACAGACCCAAAAGACCTTCCGCAAAATCATGCCAGGTCATATAACCTAGCATATGGAAACAACATTCCTTGGTGTCATACCTAATTTCTTTCCCTGACAACACAATTCATCATTTATTATTTAAGAATGGGAACACTTAAGTTTTGCTATCTTTAACAATGAGGGAAAATCAAGTACAAAGTGACATAAAACTATTCGTCTTAAATAAGGGATTTCTTAGCTGTTACATATATCCTTATGACAGAATATAATACAAACATTTTCTTTAATATATATATATTTTTTAAAGATTTTATTTATTTGACAGAGCACAAGCAGAGGGAGAGAGAGGGAGAAGCAGGCTCCCTGTTGAGCAAGGAGCCTGATGTGGGACTCGATCCCAGGACCCTGGCATCATGACCTGGGCCGAAGGCAGCTGCTTAACCGACTGAGCCACCCAGGTGTCCCTCTTTAATATATTTTAAAAGATTGTTTAATAATACCAGGGAGAAAATGCAGTAAGACACTATTATATAATCCCAATTTTTAAAATGTGTAGGTACATGTGTCTGTCTATAGGCTTAGGGAAAAAGACATAAGGATAGATTTGGAAATGTTAATTCTGGGCATCTCTGAGAAAGGATTTTAATTTTCTTTATATTTTTAAGTACTTCCAAATTCTGAAACTTAAGCAAGTATAACTCATAGAAACAGGAAAAAGAGGGGCGCCTGGGTGGCTCAGTCGTTAAGCGTCTGCCTTTGGCTCAGGTCATGGTCCCAGCATCCTGGGATCAAGCCCCACATGGGGCTCCCTGCTCGGTGGGAAGCCTGCTTCTCCCTCTCCCACTCCCCCTGCTTGTGTTCCCTCTCTCGCTGTGTCTCTCTCAAATAAATAAATAAAAAATCTTAAAAAAAGAGAAAGAAACAGGACAAAGTTATTTAAAACACAACTAATGCTGGCCATAATGTAAATGACTGTAACTGGGACTCTGAATGAGGCTAACAGAGGAAAAGGGGAGATGACTAAGGAAAAAGGACCTAAATGAGTTAAGGAAAAGAACAAGAAATGGCTTGAGAACTAACTGGCTGAAGAACATATATCTCAGATACCTTATAAGGGCAGAATGATCCTTGTAGCAAAGTATAGAAGGGATTATTGAAGAAAATGGAGGCATAAATATATATCAGGGAAAGAGTTAAACAATATTTGGTATACTTAAAGACATTAATTTGTAGTTAGCAGATAGAAATGAATTAACCATTAAGAATCTGTTATCAAAATAATGGCCACCTATTTTATTTGCTTTATTCCCAGATTTCCAAATGGCAGGTATGAATTATATTTCTAATCAAACTTCACTTTAAAAATACCACTCCAAAATGAATTTCAGAAGTTACCTTACAGCCTTCTACTTGCATGAAACCTGAAAAGATTTTTGTTTCTTGCTCTTGTTCTAGTACTCTCCCAAAGCTGAGATAGTCTTTTAACTTTATCAGACTCTACCAAGCAATGCTGATACTGATTAATTGGACTGGTGACTAAAGACTTATATTGAATGATACAAGAAATGTTGGTTTGTAAAATTCAGTAAAGTTGCACAGGTCAATCTGGATTAAATATTAACTATTTCAATAAATACTTATTGGCTGATACTTATTAGCTAAATGAACCCCCTTAGGAAAAAGACTAAAATGAGCCAAAAAAGTGAGCTTATATATGTGGTATTAGGTTCACATCACTTATTTTTAACTAATCTCTACACCCAACGTGGGGCTCAGACTCACAACCCTGTGATCAAGAGTCACATGCTCTACTGACTGAGCCAGCCAGGCGCCCCCAATATTAGGTTCACATTAGGAAAAAGAAGGTTTTGGTCAATAACTTTTAAAATTAAAATTCTAGGGATGCCTGGGTGGCTCAGTCGGTTAAGCGTTCTGCCTTTGGCTCAGGTCATGATCCCAGGGTCCTGGGATTGAGTTCCGCACCAGGCTCCTTGTTCAGCGGGTAGCCTCCTTCTCCCTCTGCCTGCCACTCCCCCTGCTTGTGCTCTCTCTCTCTGCCAAATAAATAAATAAAATCTTTTAAAAAAATTAAAATTCTGTTTTTCTTTACTAGAATTTCTATACTGGCAAAGAAACTTTAAATATAAAACCATTAAGCAGTGAGATGATCTTAACATAAGTACTTATTTTCCAAAGTAAAAAATCAAAAAAATAAATTACACTTTTAACAGTGATCCAAAATTTTTTTCTAGACAGACAGCCATATAGAACCAAACTTTTAATAGCAAAACTAAAGAACTGAAAGTTTGGCAAAATACACGATGTTTTAACATCACCTTCGTGACACACAAGCATGACTATAAATGCATTAGGAATGGTCACACTAAATTACTGTCTGGCTTTCTATCTATTTGCTATACAAATTAACTTCAGTATAGAAGGAACACTTAGAAGACTGAGTTATCAAGCATGAAAGAAAATTATGAGTATGGGAGTACCTACTTAATGTTTTCATAAGAAAAAGGCACATGTATCTTTGACATTTTCATTCCTATGTTAGTTACTCATTCAGGAAGAAGATATACTGATCCTAACTACCATACCATAAATCAAATCTTCCAGGATAGAACATTTTTCATAAATAAAAGTAATGAGTAATTTTACTTCATTAATACAGGTATTTGTCAATTGATTCTTTAAATTAGTTGGGATTAGATACATTTTAGTAATAGTATACAATCCAATTCAATGGATTAATATATATCACTATTGAGTTTTTATAGAAAAGATTTTATAACTCAAACCCAAAATGTACTTCTTTCTTTTGCTTTAAAAATAAAAATAAATCAAGGACATTATTAAAGAAAAAAATCAAATATTATACCTGGATCTGAATGGAAGGAGCCTCTAGTGCTCTGTAAACCATTGGTAGGACACTGTTCTTTATCTCATCAGGAGGAGTTTTGGTTAGTAGCAAATCCATTTTTTGCAAGAAAATTAACAAAATCTGTGTAAGAAAGGGGGGAACAATGTATTAAAGTCTAGAATCTTTGTAAGATTTCACATATGACAAAATTTAAAGTATCTTCATAAGAGTAAGTTCTATATTTTGACACTCACCATGTTGCTAGCCTGAAGGCATGGAAGACAAAAACATACAAATCAAGTTTCTTACATTTCCAGAAGCACAATATTTAATATCTGTTCTCAGTTTAAATATTTAAATGAAGACTAATTTCCTAACTCTCATCTTCAGTAATGCATCACTCACCCATAACTACCACTATCTGGAATCGACTGAATTGGAGAAAAAGAAAAAAAAAAAAAGCCTGAGAACAGCAAAGTCAGATATTCCAAAGCAGTGAATTCACTTGGCTTCTAAGTTTTGGAAGAAAACGTACAGAAATGAAAGGGACTCCGTTCCCCTATGATCCTTTGTTATGTTTCTTAAATTCCACATATGAGTGAAACCATATGATAATTGTCTTTCTCTGAATTACTTATTTCACTTAGCATTATACCCTCCAGTTCCATCCACGTCATTGCAAATGGTAAGATTTCATCTTTTTGATGGCTGAATAGTATTCCACTGTGTGTGTATATGTGTGTGTGTGTGTGTATATATATATACACACACACACCACATCTTAATCCATTCATCTGTCGATGGACATCTGGGCTACAGTGGCAGAAACATGTAATAATATTTACTGTGCCTAGAAATTTCATTTAATCTCAACTACCCTTTTGTTTTAGAAATGAGCAAACAGAGGCTTTAAGAGAGTGAAGACTTGTCCAAGTCATACTTCTAGTAAAGATGAAGATCAGATTCAAACCCAGGTGTGTAACCCTACTGCTCTTAAATCCAAGACTACCTAGAATCTGACAAGTAAATATTATAATAGAGTCTACATCAGAAACTAATTACATTTTCAGTTACAATACACACATATATTACTTCTGTGATGCTGTAACCATTTCCCCTCTTCTGGTGAAACTATTTATTACCAGTAAAATAAAGAGAAACAACCGGCATAAACTTTCTACAAATTAAAGACCCTAAATAACAAAACAAACAAAAAGCAAGTGCTTAAAGGTGCAGGAGAAAAAGAAATACTTTTCCCAAACCTATAACTTTTAATAAGGCCAGTAAGAATACACAGTATAACACATGCCAAATCTCGTTACAATTTATTTTCTGAGAGGGTAAGTTATGGAGAGCTACAGACATTTACTTGCAAAGCTTAATTATAATTTTAGGAATGGTTCACTTCAAACATATGCAAAATAGCTTCTAATGGAAAAAAAATTATCTTAAACTTACCTCAATTTTTAAAAAGTCGCATATCCATTCCTATCGTTTTCAATGATAGTCATCATTGACTAACATCATTAAATAACAGCAGATAAATAGGAAAGAGTCTCTATACACATACCTGGATTGGCTCCTGCTGTTTAAAGACAGGGCCAAGTTCAGGTAGAATTAATTTGACATATTCTTCTTTGGTGCATTCTTCGGCAATCAGTAGAACATTGGGCAAAACAAAAGGTACCATATCAGGGTTTACAAATTCTGAAGTCAAACAAGGCAAAATTCTCTGCACAATGACACGCTGAAAGGCAAAAATGTTTTCATAAAACTAAATTTAATTTCAGATCTTTAGTATTAATATTGAAGTTACAGTCTTAAATCTCCAATTTTCTTTGGGGAAGATGACCATATAATTTATGGTTGAAACTGGGACATTGTTGAGAGTAAAATGAGGTGCTCCTGCTAACTATGTCAGGACAAAAGAAATAACTCGGGAATGTTAGAGATAAAGGGGGACATATGGTCACCATACCTTTAGGAAACATTCTCTCATTAGTCTTCACTAATACGTTTCTCTTCTTCATTACTTATGAGTCATACCACACAAACACTGTTCTGTATTGTTAATTGTTGTTTCATGCATGTTAACTCTATCTACACATACTCTAAGAGTCTTGAGAGCAAGAACAGTATTTTGTTTCCTTTTTTATCTCCACAGCATCCAAGTAAAGGGCTAGACAAAGAGTGCCTAATCAATGAGTATCTGACAGATTAAACACTGGAGATATTTTTATAACCAAGAATCACCAGTTTTCAACCACTGACTTCCAAGGCATTCACCAACATTTTTTAGACTATATTACACTCATGATTTAATAAGCCAGAGAGGGGAGTTAAAGGAATTGGAGAGGCTAGTATCAATATAGATGTACCCCTTTAACTGCTGGTGAGGCAATGATCTCCACAATGACAGCTTATGGACTTCTCTTCTGACATTTAATGTCCCGGTGCTACCTTTGCATAGGTAATATTCTTCTAATTTTCTTACCTATCTAATTTATTAAATTATTTTTGGACCCTGCAAAAAAGGTTCACTAAACTTTTAGCTTCAGTATGCAGCCTTCTATAGTCATTTATGCACCTAAGACAAAAGTTACATTTATTTCTCTGGAAGAGTTATTATAGTAAATAAAAATCCTAACTATGATAAAAAACTGATCAACAACAAACCTTGGGCAGTTTTGGAAGAACTTTTGGCAGTCCTTTGAAAAATTGAGATTTCTGGAGATTATCTCTTTGGAATAAGGTATCAAAATACTGCAGCGTTACTGCACCAACATCATCAAAGAAGGGAATCTAAAAACAGGAAAATAAAATTATTTTGATAGATATTAAAATACTTCTCATACCTCAAACTGCCATAATACAGTGAAATAATATTCAGAAACATTTAGCAAAATGCTAAAGATCACTTAATAATTCTAATCATAAAAATCAGAGTAAGGAAGTAATAACCAAATTTCTTTGCAAGTTCAAATTTTCAGTGACTACCTGTAAGTTGGCTGGGCAGTAACATTTTCTTTACCTAACTAGTAAATATTGAAAAATTAAGTAAAATATCTTGAAGGCATAATAAGTACCATTTATCTATTAAAATCCAACCTTACACGAGTAAATTAGAGGGCCATGAATTCTTGTGTCCAGAATTTCTATACCTACATGACTGTTAAGACTCTGATTATTTGAAATCTTAATTTTATATCAGAGCAATTATATACATAAATTATTTAACTGTTTAAGATTAAAAGAAGTTGAATATTTAACACATTCAAGGATAGAGATGCTATTTGGGGACTCTATCTGACTAAATCTTGCTTTAGAAGCACTTAACCTACTTTAACTCATTGTCCCTCCACCTAAGACAGGAATTCATGTGTACTCACCTTTGTCATTTGATCTGCATCTGGTCTTACAGTTGGAGTGACATTTAACAATAGTTTTACATGTTCACGGACTTCCTCAGGTATATTTGAAAGTGAACTAGATCCTAAACGACTCAACTATTTAAAAAAAGTGATAATATTAAATATAAATATAAAATATTCAAAAAGACAATGCATTTGTAGTCAATAGTCTATTTAAAAAACTTTTTGAAATTTACTCAAAAATATATGTTAGAGTGAACAAACTGCTAATTCTACTGTGGCAAGATAATTAAAACACTTATCTTCAATACCTGAAATTATTTCTATTACTGAAACAAATGCCCAGCATTTTAGATCAGATTTCAGTATCACTCTAGTAAATAAATGCCACGATTAAAGCTGTGGTAACAAACTTTAATCCTCATTATTTACAGAATTACTTTTGTTCAGTTGATTTTATGCAAACTTAAAATATGAGACATCATCTCATTTTAGAGAATTTTCTGAACACATTTTTTAAATCAAAGAAACATTTAATACTTTTAATGTAAGCAATTATTTATATATAAGGCAAATTACCTGATCCAACTGTCTACTAAAACTCTTGTAAATATCTTGCTTGTTAACTTCAAATATGGGTTTCCCTTTATTAAATACAGCATACATGACAGTTCCTAGTGAGTACATATCACTGGCTGTTTCACAGCTCACAGAAAGTATGTATTCAGGAGCCAAATATTCAGGATTAGGAAGACACAATGATGGTAAATTTGGGTCCCATTCTTTGCAAGGAAACTTAGGCTATAAGAAGACAGAAAAGAGATTATATAGATTAAATATTTCAAATTAAAGCAAAAAACACTATCAAGCAGTAGCAACCTAGTTTTAAATCATACTCAGTCATGCAAGTAAAAATATCACTACCACCTTCAATCCTGAAATTCCCAAATTCTCAAATCTGGAAAGGGCACTAAACAAACTGAGAGATATGAATAAGAACTCCTGCAAACTGGGTGCCTGGGTGGCTCAGTCAGTTGAGCGCCTGACTCCTGATTTCGGCTCAGGTCGTGATCTCAGCGTCCTGAGATCAAGCCCCATGACGGGCTCCGTGATTCTCTCCCTCTGCCTCTGCCCTTGGCCCCCTGCTCACTCACTCTCTCTCTAAATAAATAAATAAAATATTAAAAAAAAAAAAAAAGAATCCTGCAACCTTCAGATTATCAAAGCTTTCTCCCAGAAGACAAATTATCACTGTAAGATGCAGTATGAATATGAAAAGGTATAGCCTATGTTCTATGATACATAGGTTTCAAGTTTTATGGACTCAGATTATTTGAAACCTCGTTCTTTCACTAACTAGCTGTGTGATTTAGTTAATAAGCTCAAAAGGCTGTTGTAAGATTAAACAAATGTATGGGAAAAAATGGACCTAACACAGTGTCTGACCCATAGTACATACTCAACCAATACTAATTCTTTCTGCTTCCCTTAAATGTATTTACTTAAATTACAAATATATCTTAGGTCAAATCATGGTGCCTTTAACAGCTACATATATATATATATATATATATATGTATATTAAAAACTTGAAATATTGCAGTATTTTCCCAAGTATAAATAGGCAGATATCATAATCACTATGTAACAGGTACTTTGGAACCAAAGAGAACAGGTTCAAATCCTACCTCTACCACTTAACCACCTGCCTAAACTTAGGTACATTATTTTATTCTATGAGCCTAACTTACCCATCTGTATTATTCCCGTATCTCACAGATTGTGGTGAGGATTAAATAAGTAAATACATTACAAAGTGCTTTGTTAGAAAAGTACTTCAATAAATGTTAGCTCTTATTATCACTGCTACTGTTGTTATCATGCTCCCTAAAGAAGATTCTGTGGTCCGATGTTGGGAAAACACTGCTAGAGATTCACAATGTTTGTAGTGTATTTGACAGCCTGAGGAAAAAAGCCTACTTAACCCAATAGTTCTTAAATTTGTTTAACTCTAGCATCCTTTACTCAAGTAACACTACTGTGGAATTAACAAGCTGAAGAATACTCTCAGGTAAAATGAACATTAAAAATTTTCTATAAAGCTGTACATTTAAACATACATTGTACCACATAACCTATTTCTACACATTTATCAGACTTGCAAATTCTCTAGTCCATTCCAGATGCATCACAAATTTCCACAGCTTTAAAAATATTAGAAGACTGGGACACCTGGCTGGCTCAGTCAATAGAGCACACAACTCTTGCTCTCAGGGTTGTGAGTTCAAGCCCCACATTGGCTGTAGAGATTACTTAAAATCTTAAAAAAAAAAAAAAAATACAAGACCTAAAACCTTCATTACCTCTTGTTCAGAAGGATTGGTTGATGATACACAAAAATCAAAGCCCATTATTTTCCAGGCTCCACTTTTATTCAAAATTATATTTTCAGGTGTAATATTTCCATGGACCATTTTCACACTGCTATGCAAAAATGACAATCCTTCAGAAACCTGTAAATGGGGGGAGGGGGGAGACACTTTTACATTAAATAAAACTCCTTTCAATTATAATAAAATGTCTCTTGAAAATCGTAATTGCTGCTTCTCCCAATAAAAGATTTTTTTACATGCCAGGGAATAATTAAATTTCATCATAAATGCAAAAGAGTAGATATTCTCAGTTGCCACAATGATCTAAGCATTAGTGGGAAAAATCCAGTTATAAAACCAGAATACAACTCTTTATTAAATGTCCTTTCCCTATGCATATAAGCAAAGTCAAAGATAATTTAAAACCACTTTTCCATCCAAATTTATTGTTTCTGTGTTTGAAATGTGAAGGAATCTTCAGTTCCCGAGTTACAGATAGTAAATATCAAGGGTCTCCTTGTCAATTTGATTCTAATTCTTAATATTTTAATATATTTACACTTCATATTGAAATTCAGTTTTTCTGAATCGTATTTTGCTCAGTTTTCATATATTAATTGATGTTCACTCATTCTCAAATTGGATTAGTATTTGGTAATTTTGACATGTGTACCTGAGACTACCATGGAATTTGTTAACCAAAAACGAAGACTGATTTCTGTTTCCAGGAGTAGATTTTGGCAAACTAACACTCCCTGACTTCCAGGACACCACTCTCCCAGGCTTTCCCCCAACTCCACTGGTCATTGCTTTTCAGTCTATTTCTTCTGCTGGTTCCTCCTCAGTACCCCAACCTCAGTGTTTGGACAGCTGAAGTTTCCATCTACTCTTTCTCAGTGTTCTCACAACTTTCAATATCATCCAGAGGTTGACTGCTCCCAAATTATCTCCAGGCTGGGCTTCTATTCTAAAGTCCAGACTTGATTATCCAACTGCCCTCTTGACTTCTCTCCCCTTGAATGTTTTATAAGCATCTCATTCTTAGAAGAATCAAAAACTGAGCTTCCCCTACAATTCAGTTCTCTCCTCCTATGGTCTTTTCCCCATATCCATTAATGGCCACTTCACTTTTCCATTTTTCAAAAACCTTTGAGTTATCCTGCACTACTCTATTTTTCTTATATAACAAAGCCATCTACAAATTCCAATACCTTCACCATCAAAATATATTTTGATCCTGTCTTACCACCTTCCCTACCCTGGACCATGATCATCTCTGGCCTATACTATTAGAGCAGCCACTTACTTCACCTCGTTTCTGCTCATACCCTTCTACATAATTTAATTCTCAATAAGCAGCTACCAGATCATGTCACTTTCCTGCTCAAAGCCTTCCAAAGGCCTTTCCTTCCTCTCAGAGTAAACTTCAAAGTATTTTTCTGGCTTTTAGGGAATAAGAGGACTTAGCCACTCGTTAACTCCCCGACCTTGTCTCCTACTGCTCATCTTATTAACTCTTTCCACCACTCCAGGTATTTCACTATTCCTTGAACAAGTCATGCATGATTCTGTTTCAGGGACTTTGCACCTTCTGTTCTTTCTGCCTAGACCATTCTTTCCCTAGGTATCTACATGGTTCGCTTCTTTGCTTTTTTTTTCAGATATTTACTCAAATGTCCAATTTTCAGTTACAGATTTCCTGACTACCCCCATTCAAAAGTGCAACCTTTTCCTCCCCATCCAAACTATTCTCTCTTCCCTCTTCCCTTATTTTCTCCACATGCATTTATCATAATCTAATGCACTATATATTTACTTATTTTATTGTCCTTCTTCCCCCATGAGAATATAAATTCTAAAAGGCAGTAATTTGTGTCCGTTTTTTCCCCTGGCATATCTTCAGCACCCAGAACTATGCCAGAAATATAGCTATCCAATAAATATACACTTAATGAATGGATATGAGAATGAATTCTCTTTAAAAAAAAAATCCCTTACAGTTTCAACATCAAGTTAACTCAACAGTAAAGAATGTAAAGAGTACTATTTTAGAAAATATCTGGATTCCTGTCCCAACTTCACTAATTACTAGCCTCGCAACTTTGAGCAAGTCACTGAACCTATCTAGGTCCCAGCTGGTAAATTACTTCAAACGATGGTATATTAACCTCTTAATAAATGTGGGAAATCATATTAGATTCCACATCACTCCCAATCCCATCCCCATAGTCAGTCAAAAGGGCCTATTCTAACCACATAACTTCATTCATCCCTCTAGTACTTCCTGTGATTTTTGAGCAAGACTTTTTAAATATCATTAACTATTTTTTACATGCAGGCACTACGCTAAGTACTTAAAATTTACACATTGAAAATAACCCTACATAGTAGTAATTATTTCTCATACATTTTCCCTATGCCCAAGTTCCACTCTTCTAGAATGACACTTCTAAAATGCACATCAGACCAGGTCATTTACTCTACTTAAAAAATCCTCCAGTGTTCTTTCTCTATCTTTCCAGTTTCATTTTTCACCACTCCTTGAGATGCAATCTGCTACTTCTAACTGCCTGAATATTTATCCTCAGCGACTAGTATAATAAGCATTTAGGGGCTTAATATTTCTCAAATGAACGTTCTCCAGTTCTAACACATTGGAACCTATGAAATTCACGTAAGATTTGCATTTTAAAAAATGCTTATTCCTCAAATACAATTCATAAAATATACAAAGTTTTTCAAGTCTAGAAAAGTCATATGATTTTTGACAAAGGTACCAAGAGCATTCAATGGGGAAAGGATAGAAGTTTCAACAAAGGGTACTGAAAAAATTGGATATCCATAGGCAAAACAATGAGGTTAGACCCTTATCTTAAACCATATGTAAAAATCAACTCAAATCAAAGGCCTAAACATAAGACTAAAACTATATAACTCTTAGGAGAAAACATAGAGGAAATCTTCATGACACTGGATTTGGCAAAGTCTTTTTAGATATGACACCAAATGCACAGGCAACAAAAGAAAAAATAAATTGGATATATCGAAATAAAAACTTCTATGCATCAAAAGACAAAATCAACAGAGTGAAAAGGCAACCCACAGAATAGGAAAAAATATTTGCCAATCATATATCTGATTATATACTGAGGTTAATATCTGGAATATATAATGAACACCTACAATTCAACAACAACAAAACAAACAACCTGATTAAAAAATGGGCAAAGGACTTGCATAGATATTTCTCCAAAGAAGATATACAAATGGATAATAAGTACATGAAAAGATGCTTAAATTCACTAACTCCTAAAAAAATGCAAATCAAAACCACAATGATCTACCACCTCACTCCGATTAGGATGGCCACTATCAAAAACTAGAAAATAATAAATGTTGGTGAGGACATGAAGAAATTAGAACTCTGCGCTGCATTACTGGTAGAAATATAAAATGGGATACCCAATATGGAAAAAAGTACGCTAGTTCCTCAAAAAATAAAAAAATAGAATTACTATATGATCTAGAAATTCCACTTCTGGGTACATCCCCAAAATAACTAAAGGCAGGATCTTGAAGAGAAACTTCTACACCCATGTTCAGAGCAGTATTACTCACAACAGCCAAGATGTGGAAGCAACCCCAGTGTCCATAGACAAATGAATAAACATAATGTGGCAAATACATACAATGGATTATTCAGCTCTAAAAAGAAAGGAAATTCTGACACATGCTACAACATGGATAAACCTCAAGAACATCATACTAAGTGCAATAACGCACAAAAGGAAAAATCAGATATGATTCCACTTACATGAGGCACCTAAAGTAGTCAAATCATAGAGAATAAAAGTAGAATGGTTGCCAGGGGCTGGCGAGTGGTAGGGATGGGTATGGAGAGTTATTGTTTAGCGGATACAGCTTCAGTTTTGCAAGGTGAAAAGAGTTCTGGAGGTGGATGGTGGTATGGTTGCACAACAATATAAATGTACTTAATGCCCCTGAACTGTACACTTAAAAATGGTAAGATGGTAAATTTTATGTTATGTGTATTTTACCACAATTAAAAATATATATACTGTGAAGAGAATAAGATAAGCCAGACACTAGGAGAAAATATTTGTAAATCATGTGTCTGACAAAGGATTTATGTCAACAGTATACAAAGAAATCTCAAAATTCGCTAATAAAAAACAACCCATTCAAAAAATGGGCAAAAGAGCTGAACAGATATTTTACCAAAAAAATATGCAAGTGTATGAAAAGGTGTTCAACATCATTTTTCATCAGGGAAATGCAAATTAAAACTCCAACAAAGTAACACTGCATACCAATTAGAATAGCTAAAATTAAAAAGACCAATCATACCAACTTTTGGCAAATATGTGGAAAAAATGAAACTCTCATACATTGCAATAGGAATATAAAATGGCACTACCACTTTAGAAAAGTTTGTAGTTCCCAAAGAGCCAAAATATATACATGCCATTTGATCTAGCCATTCCACTTCTAGGTATTTAGCCAAGAGAAATTAAAGCATATGTACATACAAAAACTTGTATATGACTGTTCACAGCAGCTGTATTTGCAATAACCAAAAACTAGAAACACCCCAAATGATCATCAACAGATTATGGATAAACAAATTATGGTATATCCAAAAAAATGAACTTCTACTCAGCAATAAAAAGAGTACTGATACACTCAATATGGATGAATCTCAAAAGAATTAAGTGAAAGAAGTCAGACAGAAAAAAACAGTACATATTATATGATTCTAATTATAAAACTGTAGAAAATACAAACCAATTCACAGTGACAGAAAGCAGGTCAGTGGTTTTCTGGGACAAGAGATAGAAAGAAAGCAAGAAGTAGGAGGGAGGGATTACAGTGGATATAAGAAAACTGGGGGGGGGTGTCCATGAATATTTGCATTTTGCATTATTCTGATTATAGTGACGGTTTCACCGGTATACATGTCAAATTTATAAAACCATATAGTATTTTGAATATGTGAAGTTTATTGTATGTCAATTAGTAACTTAATAAAGCTGTTAAAAAATAATAAATAAGATGATCTCTGTCCCCAAGGAACTAAGAATCTACTGTATAAATTTACTCTATAGAGCTGAAGATATTTTGGTAGGCAGAAAAAGGAAAATCAGAAAAAGTGGACATATAAGAAAAGTCTAACAAGATCTCTTGATACCTATTAAATAATTTCCTTAAAGATGTAATTTTTATTTTTTATTAAATACTTTAGTACTTCAACTTAATATTTTGTTTATGAAATGCATTCACAAGGTTTAGCACTCAAAAAAAATCAAAAGGGAACCAACCCATCAACCAGTCAATAAGTACCCTTCTACAAAGGTTACCAATGTTATGTTTCATAAATTTAAAATATAATTTAAACCTAACAATAAACTGTAGAAAAACTGCAGAACATAGAAATAATTTTTAAATTACTGAGAGGATCCAAAGGTTTACATAAAGCAGTTGATATTGCTAAGAAGTTTTAAATAGCCAAAAGCAATTTTGAAGGATAAAACTCTTTTCACGTGATGAATAAAAATACATACCTGAAGCAAACCATATTTAGTTTCCACATCATAAAGGTTATAATCCTTAATGTCTGGAGATACAGGGGAAGGTAGATTTTCCCAGTTACCTAAAACATTGGCTAAACTGGCAAAAACTGGTTCTGTACAAAATGCCAAGCAATCCCTGTTTTAAAAAAGAAAAAGAGTTATTTACCATCATTTTTTTTCCACATTATCAAAGTCAAATATACATAAAATATTAGTAGTCAACAAGAAGATAGACTTAGATTTGCTTTCAGCATTAATAAAACATTTAAACCACCATTTTCAGAATACGCTCAAAGGAACCTGCAGATTTCCCAGACCCTCTGGAGCAAGAGGAGTCAGAAAGAGGCAAAGAGCACAGCTCCAGGTCCCCTGTAACTACTTCAATCAGAGCAGCTCTGATTTTACCTATTTTATATATAATTTTAAAAGGCGTCACAATTTTTAAATTTTTAAGTTACTGCTCTTTGATGTGTAAGAATATTCAGAAATTTAGAAAATGTTAGATATTAACATTCAGTAGGCCTCATGGAGTAATCATAAAGAGCTCAGGCTTTGAAGACAAATACCCAACTTCAAGTCCCAGCATCCCTATTCCCTGACTAGGTGACCTGGACACCTCGGCTCTGAGCCTCACTTTGCCCATTTGTAAAATGGTGATAAAAAACAGCCTTGAAGGGTTACTGTGAAGATCAAAGGAGATAATGAATGTAAAGTACATAGCAGAGTCACTAGCATGTAAACTTAATAAATCTTTACTACTGCTGTTGTAATTACCAAGTGTTTGAGACTCAAGTCCTAACATTTTATGCCTTGGGCTTATTTAGGCTCTGGCAATGAAGAACTACATACAAGTTATTGTGTAACAAAGCTAGACCAAACGTACCTGGACTGTAACTGTTTAATGGCAAGTACACCTTTTGCTGTTTCATCTGTCCACTATACCTGTGTAACTTTTCTTTCACCTTGAACCCATTTTTCAAATGAAAGCATATGCAGAAGCTTAATATACATGAAAGATTAACACAGAGCTGCTTAGGCTGAGGGAGAGAATTATTACACCTGCTCAGTCATCAAAAAAGATGCTACCTTGTTCTTTACTCTCTCACCAAGCTCATAAACACAGTGGACACCAGGTTTCCATTTGTTGAACTGTACTGGAGGAAAATTGATCAAATACTCTCAAGTCTTTTCTCCAGTTTTCTATAATTCCCATGACTCACGCATTTGAGCTACTCCTATTTGTTTCCTCTCTGTCTTGACCCCAACATCATCCTTGGCCACGTCAACATCCGTATGATTATTCCTCAAGCTGGAAGCCCTCTTATCTTTCATGAATATTCACTTCCATCAACATTACAGTCACATACCAGAAGGGCTATATCCTCTTCTCAAGAACCACTTCCCCAACCACAGCTATTTACTAGCCATTATCTCCTACCCCTTTACTACCTCCACCAAATCTAGCTCCGCAACACCTTTATTAACCAAATTCAAAGTATTCAGTCTTGACCATACATATTTGATTCCTTTCTTTCTCCCAACTATCACAATAAACTATCACCCAAATTACCCTTTACTGAGCAAACCCCTACTAACCCTGTAATAACCACTACAAGTTTCTTTTACTCTGTTGCTTATGTCATAAGCACCAGCAAAGAATAGAAAGCCCAAGTCTTTTTAAGTGTTAAGTCACATAGTATACTTCAACCTTGCTTTTTCAACATTCAAGAACATTCCTTTATTGTCCTCTTCCTAGCTCCTCATTCCATGGCCCCCTTTACCCACTACTCACCTATTATCCACTTTCTACTTTAAAAAAGCATAAAGTTCATCTAACATGAATGACCTCATTTCCCTAAACTTCACCATATTAGTGATTAAACTATCATCCCAATATTTCCTTTCAGTTCCTCCTCTGGGACTTTATTCACATAATGAAGTCTTCTCTGCTGGGCTCCTCAGTATCTATTTTCTAGCTTCCAAACCACCATCCTACTACTGATATTATTAAAGATCAGTAACAACCTCTCACTAGTCAAACGTAACAAACTCTTCTCAGTCCTTATTTTCTTTTTCCTCAGTGGTGCTCAGTGTTAGTGGGTCCCTTCTCCCCTCCTTTAGCTTCCATGACCTTCAGCTGCCTGTTTTTCTCCTGCCATGTAACAATGATCGCTCCTTTCTTTTCCTGGCTCTTCTTTTCCCTCTACATTTCAAGTTCTGTCCTCAGTACTCTGCTCTTTCAACTCATGCTCTTGAAAAATTCTTTTTTTCATGGTTTTAATTACTGCCTACATGTTACCCTCAAAACATATCACCAACTCCGAGCTTTCACCTGGATGACTTTACTATAGCACATTTCTTTTGGATAATTCCAGTGTTATTTCTACATTATTAACTCATAAAAAACTGGAAGTCATTTTTTCCTTCCCTAAAGTTGTCCTATTCCTATTAATTTTACAGTTTTACAACTTAACAGTGAAGATGCCTTAAAGTAATCTTAATTTTCTCTCTTAATGATCACCAATAAATCCCTAGTTCTATAATATTTATATCACTATAAAAGAAGCTGCAGGGACAGCTTCTCCCCTCACGAGTCTTGGAATGTAATGAGGAAATGTAAGATACATTGATACCAGTTAAAATAACAAGGATGGGTGGGCATTCTGATAGGTGACATGGTAGACGCTGATAGAAAACACTCCAGAGGAAACAGCATCGGTCGGAATGCTCAGGACAAGTGTGGTAAACAAAACTTACCCACTTCAGGATAGAGAGTTCACAATAGTGAATGTTATGTAAGAGTCAACAACTATACTCTTCTTTTGGGTTTATTCATGAAAAGGAGAGCAATAAAAATATTATCATCATAAGAGATATATGGGCATATTTCTGGGTAGGCACACCATGATATAGTAGAATAAAAAAAACATGGGCTGAGGAATCAAGGTGTCATAACTATGTGGCTTAAGTAATGTCTCTGATCCTCATTTCTCCCATGTAACTCTGAGAACTGAATGAGTTAAACAAATGTAAAGCATTTAATACAGTTTTCATGGTAAATATTAGTTTTTTTCTTTTAGGTTGAAAGAAAGTAACTCGTGCTCTTGGCGGAGAGGGATAAGTGACAGGGGGTTACTGAAGATTCCAAAGTAAGAATTATACAGAAATCCAATACATAAAAAGATAAAAGTAAAAGTGTCCTGGCTGAAGGGAGATTGGAAACCTAGAACTCTGCCAGCTCTGTTTGTTCACCTATCTGTTCTTCCCCTATCCTTAAAATTCTAGGGTCCATAGAACACAAATGACAAACCATTTCGTTAAGATCTTCTGAATTAAGAGAGACGAATACAGTCTGCTAGGTAGGAAGGAAGAAAGAAGGAAATTAGGGGTTATGAGTAATGTGAGAAAAGTTTATATAGCTAGGGTATCTAATGTACTAGTAAAAGCACCACAGGCTTGAGGATCCAGTTAAGATTACACGACATAAATTTCATATTCTTGTCATTCTCAGCAACAGTTCCCAAGCTCATCCTTGAGAAAAATAAACGGTAGAGTAACTGCAGGTTACATATATGATATGCTCAGCATATCAGAAGGTTACATGTTTAGAAGAGTACCTGAAACACACATAAAAAGAGCCCACAAATATGTAATCAATGCAAAGGGTACAAAATATTCTATAAAATACACAAGGAGAGCTACGTTCAGACATGGACTGTATGCTACACTTCTGTATCTTCCACTTTGACCACTGTAGTGCTGAGCATAGAGACTGATGGCACAGACTGATGGCAACCGTGAAGAAAACCTTTACTAATATTTCAAAAGAGGCAAATACACAGCATATGCAGATAAATTCTACAGAAATAATAAATCCTTAACTCAACACTCAGTTTCTAAGAATTTTTCACTGACAGCATGCTCCACAGACAGAATTTAAACATACAATTATTAACTATTTGTTCAACAAGTCATTTATGTAAGTTTTTATAAAAATTTACCTGGATTCTTCTAAAGGATGCTGGACAGTAAGAAGTCGAGGGTGCCGTAGTCGAGTTAACTGTTGGACTCCTCGTTTTAGAGAATCAATGATTTGATCCTTTTCAAATTTTTGATATTTGTCAATCAGCTTTTTATCAAAGACAAAAACAGCCACTTCCTAATGAAAGAATTGTGCATCTAATTTTAATCAAGAATATACAAAAGTAATAAGATTTTATTCAAGTGTCACAACAGTCTACAAATAGAAATAACTAAAATCTAATGTCATGGAAATTATAGCACCATTGTAATACTTTTCTGATATCAAAAAGTTGTTTCCTTCATTATTAGCAAATCTAAATATTTTGAAAAGTATGAGACCTAGAACCCTATCTAAGGAGAACATAGGAAAATCTCCATGTTTGAACCCTGATACACACAAGGTGTATGTAATGTGCTGAACCCTATGTAGTTATCTCTTATTTAACCAGAATTCACATAAAAGTTAAAATGTTTAAAAATTCAAAATGTTACTCATAATGATAACCCTGGATAACCTGATAACCCTACAAAATCTTGAATCATTTTTTTGGAAGAAAAGTTGTGTATGTCAAGAAGTGCTTGTTTATACAAAAACCCATTTTGTAAGCAACTTTTACATATGAATAACCTATACTCACTCTTTCCTTCCAGCCTACCCCTGTCTTATTATGGGCAGTTAACTGGGAATGAATGGTACCAGTACTGGAAGCTGCTCTCCCACTGTCTCTCTTTTAGATCATTCACAGCTTATTTATACTACTAAAAGCACACATCCTCCTTAACCATCTTCTTCCTTTCATTTTCTCTGTTACCCAAGGAAAAATAGTTCCTGTCCAGTTACCCAAGCTTAACAAATCAATAAAAAAATAGCTGTATTGACAACTGATATATTACCACTGTGTAACACGTCAGTGATGCTAGATCTCCATCATAAATGGAAAGAAAAATGATAAAGCTGGAAGCAAAATTAGCAAAGAATCAATGCTGGCCTACCAAAATTCCTTGAAAGATTTTGAATGACTTTCAGAATTTTTATACAAGTATCTTTCAAAAGTCTCTAATTCAAACCTACTACTACTCAACTATCAATATCCAAGACAATATTTTTCCATTTTATTGTTCTCTTATTATTTCTGCTACATTGGAATTATTGTTTTTTACAAGTTAGCCTGGCAACTTAATTACCTAACAGAGATTCACTGCAGAATCCCAAACCAATAAATTTCTCAAACACAACTTGTTTTAAGTTGGAGGCTCCTTAAATGTATATAAGTAAGTTAAGGATTTTAGAGGATTCAGTCTCTGAAAAGTGATAACAAAGGGATTATTTAGTAACTCAACTTGAACATCCCATTCCCAAAGCATTTGTGATTTCATTTCTCACAGCAATTACAAGACAAGCTATTATCCTCATTTCAGAGATGAAGACACTGTGGAGAAGGTATATGTATTATTTAAAATCTCACAATTGGTGAGATCAAGATTCAAATCCAGTCATTTTAACTCTGAGGACCACATGCTTAGCCAATACACCATTCTGTCTCCCCAGAAATAATACAGGGACAATAAATACAGAGCACCCCAGGAAAACACAACGTATGTCTTCAGGAAAACAATCATTTGAGATATTTAAATAGCACCCATGTATAAATATATAATCTTAGCTCTTTTTTACATAATCTTAGCTCTTTTGATCATTATGAGACAAAGGACTATCAAGAGCTAAGAGTGTTATGTAATATTAATTTGAACTAAAAACAAATGACCTAGAAGTTCAAGTTCCTATCTCACTATTCGTGCACACAATCTTATTTTAGTAAGTGTTCTGCTATAACACATTTTATAAATGCATCTAATTTAAATGTGTTTATTTTTTCAAGATGTTTTAAGTCCTTACAAAAAGGATCATATGAAATGGTTCTTGAGCTCTTGCAATTTCACCACTCTTAAGGAAAAACACTATAGTTTATAAAGAAAAAGAAACAACACAAAATTCTCTCAGATATTCATTTATTATTTTAAGTCACAGATAAAAGATTCTTACATAGATCAGAAAAGATTATCAACCATCTTAAAAAGATTTTCTCTTTGTTCCAATTGGTTTAATTAAAATTAACCAATTTCGGGGCGCCTGGGTAGCTCAGTCGTTAAGCATCTGCCTTCAGCTCTGTTATGATCCCAGGATCAAGCCCTGCATCGGGCTCCCTGCTCCGCAGGAAGCCTGCTTCTCCCTCTCCCACTCCCCCTGCTTGTGTTCCCTCTTTTGCTGTGTCTCTGTCAAATAAATAAATAAAATCTTTAAAAAAATAAATAAACAAAATAAACCAATTTCAATAAAGTTGTAACTAACTAACCCTCAGACCTCATACTGACTTCCTAAAAACTCTTAGCCTGCACCTCAAAACTTTTCGTCAGAACAGACTATCATCTTTTAATTTTTGTTTTCCTTCTACTACTTCACTACCCACTCTGTTAACACCTATCACTTGTGTAAAAGTCCTGTTACCTTACGCATATTACAAGCTTCTTAAAAAAAGAAACCATGCCCCCTCCCAAGAACAAAGAAACCATGACCTAAGTGTCTCTGTATCCACTACAGGATCTACACCTAGATGACATTCAGATGTTTATTGCCTAGTGGTCAATAAAAACAAGCAGTTACTGGAAGCTTTCCATTATCATCCCAAATTAAAACCTTTTTTGACTCTTTATTATGAAGATTTTCAAATATACAGAAAAGATGAGGTAGTGCAATTACCCGAAATATCTTCCACTTAAGAGTCAACTGTTAATTCTAATTAAATTTGGAGTCTCTTTTTTTTTATACAAAAATTACTAAAACAAAATGTAAGAGTATTTGGCACTCTTTTGTTCTTTTATTCACTTCATAGTCTTGAAAACACATTGGCAAAGGAAGTTACCTACTAAAAAGTGTTTTTTCTCAACTGCCTATCTTTAAACAAAAATGGCTATAAAATAAATTATTCTAAAAACTAATACTTGTCAAAATGGAGACTACCTTTTGATACAAGTCTAATTTATAACTTTTTAAAGCTACTTAGCTTACTACAAAGTTGAACTCTTGCTGAAAACAAGACAGTCTAAGTAATAAAATCTAAGTAGATATATACCAATGTGTCTAGGATTCCCTAGTAGTAATCATGACCTCCACTAACCTATCCCTCAAAGCCACCAGGGATGGTTTCTGAGACACAGATATTCCCTGTGAACTCTATTTTATAGACCTTTCATGACTGATCAGTGATGACTGGCAAACATCATACTCTTCTTCATTTTTCATGTGATTTCAGGGCAAAGTTCCTTTTTTAAAACAATAAAAAAATTTAAATTTTTATTTAGATTAAGTTAAAACAACCTGATATTTGAGAAGACTGAGGAGTAACAAGATATACCCTTTAAAATTATTAAAGATAGTCTATGATCATTATTGACCTAAGCTACTTGACTAACACATTTAGCTTTGCACAATGGTTTCTTTTTTCCTTTTTTTTTTTTTGGTTTCTTTTATTTAAAACTTCTAATTTATTATACTTTAGCTTTTCATAATAATTTAATTATGCCTTTGCCTACACAACACCAGCAAGCCTCACCTAAATACTGGCATTTGGATAATATAATGTAGATTTTGCAGTAAGGAAGGGACACGTCCAAGACTACATCTAGTAGAGTGGCTATAATAATGAGTATCAGTTAAATATTTATTACATAATTTAAAAAAAATCAATCTATCTTCATTATCCTCATAGGAACAGTCATTTAACTGGTTTTAAAGCTTATGCAGTAGTCAGGGCAAAAGAAACAGGCCAGCAAATGTTCATAGCAGTACCCTGTGTTTTAATGAAAAGAAAAACTGCTATGTTCAACAACCTAGATGTATCCCATGAATATACATTTAAGGAAAAGGAACCAAACACAGGAGCACCTACCATGATTCCATTTAAATAAAGTGCAAAAACAAACAAGCAATACAAACACACACACACAAAAAAAATTAAAGTTCAAAAACAGGAAAAATTACTCTCAAGAATCAAAGGACGGGATAGCAGTTACCACTGGAGAGAAGATGGGGAGAGGTAATGACTAAGAAAAGGCATGATGAAGATTAGCAATGTTTCCTTGATCTGGATGTTGGTTACTGGTGTGCTCACACTGAACATTCATCAAGTTGTACATTCATGATTTGTGCACTATTCCACATAATTTAAAAATATGCTTATATTTAAAAAACTAAATAGACACAATTTTTATTCCCTAAATGTCATCCTGAAATGTCTTATAACATCTCTACTAAAATTCTAAAAAGAGTAAGGGTTAGGAACCAAGAGTCGCTTCTAAATGAACACTCAAAAAGGAAACTAAATAATACATAAGCCTACATAGTAGCTTCAAATGCTCATAGGCTATAATTAATGATCTATCCATTTCAACACGTTTACATGTTGTGTTAAGTTTACCCAAATAATAACTTTTAAAAATCTTAATTTTATATACAAAACTGGCCTAAACACCTTATTTAACTGTAAAAAATCAACTCTACACTTTTCTTGAAAACTCCTGGAATTCTTAATTGCACTTTCGTTGTGGTTTTTTTTTTTTAAGATTTTATTTATTTATTTGAGAGAGAGAGATCAAGAGAAAGCATGAGTAGGGGGAGAGGCAGATGGAGAGGGAGAGGCAGAGGCAGACTCCCCACTGAGCAGGGAGCACGACACGGGACTCGATCCTGGGACTCCGGGATCATGACCTGAGCTGAAGGCAGACGCTTAACCGACTGAGCCACCCAGGCACCCCTTATTTGAACTTTCATAAATTACTTATTAGGAGATGTTTCTTCAAAGAATATCTTTCAAGAACAAAAACAAAAACAAGAGATATTGGTTTTTGGAATCATAAACCCAGAATAATAATAATATAGATGTCCAATCAGGTACAATGATGTTACCAGGCACACAAGTAAATTTTTATTTACCAATTCTTTTTATCTTGCTACATTTCAAGTTTCATAAATATGTACTTTTTTCATCTGTTCTGTAGGTGCTTTTATTACTACTCCACTCCTTTCAGAGGCTTTCAAACATTTACTTTAATAAGGCAAAAGTTGTATATGATCTGAAAATTATAATTCATCATGTACTACTGTGAACTTGAAATAACCCTAACAAAAAAGTACACAGAGAGAATCTCCTACCCCTAAATCCCTAACCTGATGTTACCTCAAAGTCAAATTTAAGATCATATAATCTGTTATAAAACACAAATGCAATCAAGTACACTGTATACTAGATCAAGAAAGGCTGAGAGGGTTAAGAAAAATGCTCTCAGTGTCCCTTTATGCGAGGGGGAAAAAAAGGACCAAGAAGAATATCCTTTTCCATTATTTTTCTCCTGGTTTCTCTAAGATCAGTGTTGTCATACAGAACTTTCGGTAATGATCAAAAGTTCTATATGTGCATTGTCCAGTATGGTAATACTAGTCACACAGAGCTAAGGAACCTTGAATATGTGACTAGTGCACCTAAGGAACTGAATTTAATTTTTACTAATTGAAATAGGCATATGTAGCCTGTGGTTACCACAGTGGATAGCACAGCTCTAGATTATCTATCTTCTATAATTCCCTTTTATTAAAAAATGAGATCACTGAAAAAGAATTAAAACTACAATTAAGGGAGAAATTAAAATGAGGCTTCAATGCCAAGGTGGTTAAAGACTTAGCTGTTCCTTAAGGAATTAGCCAGTAGTCCAGATACTCAGGTCAGACACCTTAGGTCTGAAAGAAGTAAAGAAAGAAGATTCAAAACTGTATCCAGAGAGAGCACAGATATATTCCAAAACTATCTTTTTCCGCAAAGCAATAAATTCGGGGGGAAAAATATAGTAGTCTCCTAAGAGAACCCAATTCTGGCACTCAGCAGTTGAGAACTGGTGTATTACTGTGCAATATCTAATCAATTACCTATTTTTTGTGCCTGGTTTTCATGTTCTATGAACAGTAACAGAAGCTTCAACATTATCAGAGAATTTCCACATATGGACTTCTGATACAAACACAACTAGAACTCTTTTGGCTAAGCGCAAAGACACTATTATGTTCAGCTCTGGACTTAAAGACTTTCAACCAAATGGCAATAAAAACAAGATTTACAGGTCAGATATAAACTACATACCAGCAATCTATCACAAGACCAAGATTCCTACTTCATAAAAGGATAACCAAAGCCGATTCAGTCTTTAATACACTTGCTGTTTGGGAAATAAGCTGACTTTGGAAAAGTCAAAAATAATGCATATCCACAACTGTATGACTGGGACAGAGTCACTGGAAAATATGTGTAATTAATCCCAAACGTCTTATAATCCATATGTTTCACTTGTAGAGAAATAAAAGTACCTTTGGAAACAGTGATTTTTCTTTTTAAAGAACCTATTATTTCTACAGAGGTTTTAAACCTGGAGGTTTTTCAATTCTTTAACAATTCCAACAGAAAACTGTTAGTAAAATTTAACACTAACAATCCTCCACATTTCTAAGAACCATCTGTTGGTCTCTTAGGTCAAATTAAAAAAATAAAAATAAAAATACAACTCATTCAAATGACTCTACTGAAAGAACAGTTTTAAAATAACTTTGAAATCAATATATTGTAAAACACATTACTATTCCACAAATTTACTCCCTTCTGATAATAAAAACTATCAAGTTAAACACAAAAGAATGTTACAGAAGTCTATTTTCCAGAAGACTATAAAATAAAAGCGCAATAAGAATGCACTAAATAAGAATGCATTTAATGCTGGAAAAATTTAATGGAGTATTTTGCCAATAGCATATTGACAAATTTGAAAAGGAACACAATTTTTATTCTAAAAGAAACACTAAAATTCTAATATGCAGGATGTGTGGGTGGCTCAGTCGGTTAAGCGTCTGCCTTCGGCTCAGGTCATGATCCCAGGGTCCTGGGACTGAGTCCCACACTGGGCTCCTTGCTCAGCGGGGAGCCTGCTTCTCCCTCTGCCTGCCCCTCCCCTTGCTTGTGCTCTCTCCCTCTCACCCTCTCTGACAAATAAATAAAATCTTTAAAAATTTTTTTAAAAATTAAATTTAAAAATTAAAAATCTAATATGCTTCCTTGCTCAACAGAGACATTAATTTTTATTAAGTAAGCAAAATTAAATTACAAGATGGGATGATATATCAAACAATATATTTGTAACCAGGAGATTCAGGGCATGTTTAAAAGTATTTTTGTATGACTTCATTAGATAGAAATGAGAAGTAAAGAACCCATTACTGGGGCACCTGGGTGGCTCAGCTGGTTAAGCAACTGCCTTCGGCTCAGGTCATGATCCTGGAGTCCCAGGATCGAGTCCCACATCGGGCTCCCTGCTCAGCAGGGAGTCTGCTTCTCCCTCTGACCCTCCCCCCCTCTCATGCTCTCTCTATCTCATTCTCTCTCTCAAATAAATAAATAAATAAATAAATAAAAAAGAACCCATTACTTTTGACATTTCTTAACATAAAAATGCATATGCACATTATGGTACTTAATTAGCATGTGTGTTTTTGCCAAATGGACTCTGAATTGAAACTTACCTGTTTTGTTGACTTTTTTGTGCCATTGAAAATCTTCCAAGCTAGCCCATTGCCACCACTGGCAATGTGTCGACCAACATCAAATTCTCTAGTGACAGGATTTCCCATTACAGCACTAGTGACATCAGCTGTTACTTTTGTAACAGTACTCTTTAACTTATTAAGCATGGACTCCATGGCTGCAATATTGAGTAGTTATAGTTACCTAGAAACACAGGGGGACAGGGAAGAACTGATCATTTGTTTTTACTTGTTTAAGCACTTAACATTCATTATTTAGTCTGAAAAACTTAATATACCCCAAACAGTGAACAAAACAATCCTACAGAGACGAAAGCTACATGTTGGTTTTATCTTCAAAGAACCCAACACACTTGAATATAAATTTAAATCTAGGAACCAAATTGTTCTTTTCAACCTCAATTATTACAGAACAGGAAAAAACATATTCACACTTGACACTGACATGAATGTTGTTCAACTATATATAACATGGACCCTCAAGACTTTAGTGGTGTAGAGGGTCTAAATCTTTCCTCACACTAAAAACCACCATATAAAACCTGAAAGGAGCGGTATACCTGGGTGGCTCAGTAGGTTAAGCCTCTGCCCTTTGGCTCAGATCATGATCCCAGAGTCCTGGGATCGAGTCCTGCATCGGGCTACTTGCTCAGAGAGGAGCCTGCTTCTCCCTCTGCCTAACCCTCCCCCTGCTTGGGCATGCACTCTCTCTCTCTCTGACAAATAAATAAAGTTTTATTAAAAAAAAAAAACGTGAAAAGAGCTAATGCTATACTCAACAATAAATCTGTATTTTATAGGGGTGCCTGGGTGCTCAGTCGTTAAGCATCTGCCTTCAGCTCAGGTCATGATCCCAGGGTCCTGGGATCGAGCCCCGCATCGGGCTCCCTGCTCAGCTGGAAGCCTGCTTCTCCCTCTCCCACTCCCCATGCTTGTGATCCCTCTCTCGCTGTCTCTCTCTCTGTCAAATAAATAAATTTAAAAAAATCTAAAAAAAAAAAAAAATTTGTATTTTATAAAAGTTTTATTCACCACTAAAATAATGAATAGTGAATTGATTGGGGGCACCTGGCTGGCTTAGTCAGAAGAGCATGTGACTCTTGATCTTGGGGTCTTGAGTTCGAGCCCCATGCTGCATATAGACATTAACTTAAAAAATGAATAAACTTTAAAAAAATAAAATAATAATAACAAATAAGTAAATAAAATAATTACTGTTGAACTATGAAATCACTTGAGAATATCTTCTAAAAGAAAAGCACTGGTGGCAAAAGAACAGTAAAACATGCACAAACAACAGGTAATAAAATATTTTTTAAATTTTACACACTTCTAGTCATGATGCAGAAATAAAGACTGAAATTTATCTTCTCACCTTGAGCAACTAGAAGCTGGACAAATATATGAAACAAATGTTTTCAGACACTGAACAGGCAGCACAGGCATATAATCCCAGTGAGAAACCAAACTAAGAGGGGGAACCCTAGGATTGCCCCACCTTTCTGCCTAGAGGTACACTGCAAACGGGAGTAGAGAGCAGAATGCCAAGCAGTAGTCTACCTGAGTTAGAAGAGCTGAGGAGACAAACTGGAATTCAAGGATGCAGAGGTGGCTAGGAGTTCTGGGATAGAATTCTAAGGAGAAGAGGGAAAATCAGGGAGAGAGAGAGAGAGAGAACTATGCTGAAAAAGAGCCAGAAATTCGATGCTTTGTTGAACACTAAGATGCCCATACATGGTGTGAAACTCAACCAGGTCAGTCAAGGACCAACCAGAAAGCTATAAGCTGAATAGTTCAAGTTCACACTGGGCTGCAAATCACTTAATATCTCACAAGCTAGACTGGAGAGTCCTCATTGATCACTAAAGGCATTCAGCAGAAACCCCACAAGGACCATGCCATAGTAGTAGGATAAACTGTTCTTAGAATAAAATGTACTCTAAAGCTGCCCTAACAAACTAAAAGCAAGCTCACATGATCAAACTAATCATAAATTACTTAATTGCCTACCCGAATGAAACCCAATACTCATGAAAGACAAAAAAATTTCAGATATCTAGCAATGTAACATTCACAATGTTCAGTATGCCATTATTAGACATGCCAAGAAACAAGAATATGTGCTCATAATCAAGACCAAAATCAATCAATAAAGACTCCAAAATGAGAGATTACAGACATTAAAGACATTAGAAAGCTATCGTATATCTAAGTACTTCAAGGAAAGCATGAACATGATGAAAGAAAATGGAATACTTTTTCTAAAAATCCTAATAAAAATTCTAGAGATGAAAAATAAAATATCTCAAATAAAAAATTCAGAGGATATGATTAACAAATTTGACAAAGTAGGAAATAAAATTAGAAAAACCATGGGGCACCTAGGTGGATCAGCTGGTTGAGAGTCCAACTCAGCTCAGGTCTTATCTCAGGTCATGAGTTCAAGCCACATGTTGAGCTCCATGCTGAGCATGGAGCCTACTTAAAAAAAAAATTAGTAAAACCTGAAGATAGAGTAAAAGGCTAGGGAAAAAAAATGAGCAAAGTCTCTGTGACCTGTGGGATAATATCTATATAACATATATAAATGAATCCCAAAAACGAGAAGGAAAAAGGAGAAATAATATTTGAAAAAATAATGGCCAAATGTTCCTGAATTTGATGAAAACTATACAAGGTGTCAAGAAATTCGATAAACTACAAGCAGGATAAACACAAAGAAAACCATGCTTAGACATGTCATATCAAGTAGCTGAAAGTAAGTGATTAAGAGAAAAATCTTAAAAGCAGCCAGAGAAAACAGGAAAATTACATATAGAGGGGAAAAAAGAAGAATTTTCCCCAGACTTCTCATCAGAAACTATACAAGTCAGGCAAAGGAATGGAGGTCTCTAAAGTGCTAAAACAAAAACAAAACAAAAAACAAACAATCAAAACCTATCAACCTAGAATTCTATAAGCCATGGGAAAAAAACTTTCAAAAATAAATGTGAGCGGCGCCTGGTGGCTCAGTCAGTTAAGCTTAAGTGGCTGCTTTCATTCACTTCACATGATCCCGGAGTCCTGGGATGGAGCCCCACATCAGGCTCCCTTCTCAGCGGGGAGGGAGCCTACTTCTCCCTCTCCTGCTGCTCCCCCTGCTTGTGCTCTCTCACTCTCTCTCTCTGTCAAATAAATAAATAAAATCTTTAAAAATAATAAAATAAAATTAAAATTAAATAAATGTGAAATACTTTTTCAGGAAAACAAAATCTAAGAGAATTTGTTGCCAGCAGATATTCACTACAAGAGATATTAAAAGAAGTCCTTCAAACAGAAGGACAAAAATACCAGATGGAAATGTGAATCCACAAAAAGAATGGAGGACACTAGAAATAAAAATTATGCAGGTATATTAAAAAAAACTTCTCATGTTGTCTTTAGAAGATAACTGACCATCTAAAACAAAAACAAAAACATATTGACTTATGAAGAAGTAAAAAATATGACAAAGAAGGACAGGAGAGGGGAAATGGAAGTATATTTTTGAAAGACTCTTCTATGTTAGGTAGCATAATATCACTTGAAAATAGATTATAGCAAATTAAAGACATATAATAAATCCTAGACTAATAAGTAAAATAAGAGAGATACAACTAAAAGGTCAATAATGGAAATAAAATGGAATCCTAAAAGTAAAATGAATACAAAAAGTAGGAAAAGAGGAAGAAAGGAACAAAGAATAATTGTGACAAGTAGAAAATAGCAAGATAGTAGACTTAAATCCAACCCTATAAATGATTACATTAAGTGCAAATGATTTAAACATCAAATTAAAAGGCAGAGATTGTCAAACTATATTAAAAAGCAAGATCCAATTATATGCTGCTTTAAAGAAATCCACTTTAAACCCACTTTACAAGATGACTTAAAACTAAAAGAATGTGAAAATATACCAAGCTAGAGTGGCCATATTAATAACAAACAGAATAGGCAACATTTCATAATAACAAAGATGTCAATTCATCAAGAAAACATAAAATCCTAAATGTGTACATACTGAATAAGAGCTTTAAAATAAATACAGCAAAAAATGACTGAAAGAAACAGACAAATCTACAATTATAATTGGAAACTTCAAGGATCCTCTCTCAGTAACAGATGGACTAGACTGAGTAGACAAAAAATCAGTATGGATATAGAAGACCTAAATGACACTATCAAACAACATGACCCAAAACACCCCACTTGACAACAGCACAATGCATTTTGTTTTCATGTGTACATGGAACACTCAGTAAGACAAACTATATTCTTCCAGACCATAAAACAAATCTCAACATATTTAAAACTACTGAAATATAAAACATGTTCTTTGACCACAATGAAATTAAACTAGAAATCAGTAACAGAGAAATATCTAGGAAAAAAATGCAAATATTTGGAAATTAAACACTTCTCAATAACCCAACAGATAAAATAAATAAATCACAGAAAAATTTTAAATACTTTGAGGTGACTAAAAATGAAATATCTATGGGATGTAGGTAAAGCAGTGATTAGTGGAAAAAGTACAGCTTTAAATGTTTATATGAGGGGGGGAAATGCCAAAATCAGTGGTCTCACCTTCCATCTTAGGAAGCTAGGAAAAAAAAAAAAAAGAAAACAATGCAAAATAAGTAGAAAAAAAGGAAATAAAGAGTAGAAATCAATGAAACAGACTGAATTTAATGTAATACTCTATTTAGTAGAGAAATGAAAAAAGAAAAATCAATGAAGCCAGTTTTTAAAAAAGATAAGCCTCTAGCTACATTAAGAAAAAATTTAAAAGACACAAATGGTCAATATCGGAAATAGAGGAAATCCTACAGATTTTAATCCTATTTAAATCCCAAAGATTTTAAACAATAAGGTATACTATAAATGATCTTATCCCAATTAATTCAACAACTTGAATGAAATGGAAAAAATCTTTGAAAGCCAAAACTACCAAAATTGACTCAAGAAGGAACAGAAAACCAGAATAGTCCTATAAAAAAGAAATCCAATTCATAACTACAACCTTTACCACAAAATAAACTCCAGGTTCAAATGGCTTCACTGCTGAATTCTATCAAACATTTAAGGAAGAAATAATAACCAGGTCTGTACAAGCTTTTCCAGAACACAGAAGAGAACACCTTCCATGTCATGTTATATAGTCAGTATTGCCCTGACACCAACAAATGACACAAAAGAAAACTGCATACCAATATCCTTCATCAACATGTAAAAATCCTGAACAAAATACTAGTACATCAAGTCCAATAAACCCAACTCGATGACCAAGAGAGATTTATCTCAGGAATGCAAGGCTGATTTAACACTCAAAAACAAATTCATGTAATTCGCCTTATTAACTGAATAATGGAGGAGGGACATACAATCATCTCAATAAAAGCAGAAAAAAATTTTGACAAAATTCAATACCCATCCACAATAAAAACTCTCAGCGAACTAAGAACAGAAAGAAACTTCCTCAGGGCTCCTGGCTGGCTCAGTAGATTGAGCATGTGACTCTTAATCTGAGTCTGTGAGTTCAAGCCCCACATTGGACATGATGCCTACAAGGAAGGAAGGAAGGAAGGAAAAGAGAGAGAAGAAAGAGGGAGGGAGGAAAAAAGAGGGAGGGAAGGGAAGGGAAGGGCAGGGCTTCCTCAACCTGATAAATGGAATCTTTGAATACCTACAGCTAATATTATATTTAAAAATAAAAAAATTGATTGCTTTTTCCCTATGTTTGGGTACAAAGTAAAAATATCTACTTTTACCACCTTAATTCAATATTCTAATGGAGGTCCTAGCCAAAGCAATTAAGAAAAACAAAATAAAAAGTATTCACATCTTGTACACAGAAAGGCAGAAGGAATCTACAAAAAAACTAGAATATGAGTTTAGCATTATAGAATACAAGAATGGAACATTTTTAAAAAGACTATTTTGATATACTAGAAACAAACACTGAAATTTCAAAATACCATTTCAAGGACATGAAATACCCATGGATAAATTTAACAAGATATACAAGACTTCCACAATGAAAACAACAAAAAATTGATGAGAGAAACTGACATGATGAGAAAAACTGACAAAGACTTAAAAGGAAAGACTGTGTTCATGAATTGAAAGACTCAATATTGTTAAGATACCAATTTCCCCACTGATCTATGGACTCAATACAATCCAATCAGAATCCCAGAGGCTTTTGTAGAAACTGACAAGCTGATCCTAAAATACTACTCTGTGAGAAGGGGTCCACAGGCTTCACTAGACTGTGAAGGGTCCATGGCACAAAAAGAGGTCTAAAACCCTCTCACTCTTCAAATCTTCCGCTTCCATGTTTACTCCTTCCTAAAACTGATTTGTCTGACAAAGTCTGTGTCCTACAAATCTTCCTTAACCAACTCTTTCCTCACAATTTTTTCCCACTTGACCAAAGAAAAGTATTTTTCTCAGCCATCACAATCTTATTACATGCCATTTCCCTGGATATAAAAAACTTTGAATGGGGCAAATGCAATTCAAGAATGCATTAACTGAAAGTCTCTTAAGAATAAAGCAAAAAAGAGGGGTGCCTGGGTGGCTCAGTTGGTTAAGCATCTGTCTTTGGCTCAGGTCATGATGCCAGGGTCCTGGGATCAAGTCCCACATCATGCTCCTTGCTCAGCGGGGAGCCTGCTTCTCCCTCTGCCTTTACCCCTCCCCTTGCTTGTTCTTTCACACTCACGCACACTCTCTCTCTGTCAAGTAAGTAAGTAAAACCTTTAAAAAAAATAAAATAAAGCAAAAAGAAATTTGGAAAAAATTACTGAAAGAGGCTGTGCTTTATTTCTTCCAGATATTAACAGCGAGACCCCATGCCTTATCTATCACAGAATTACAATTAAGAAATAAGATGGCTGTCATATGGATGTATAAGAACAAGTTTATTTCAATTAATAAGCAAAAACTCCAAGGTTTTGATAAAAGTAAAACATAATCACAATATACAACAACCTAGAAATTAGATCCTTTTTATTTTTTTTTTTTATTTTTTATTTTTTTTTTTTTAAAGATTTTATTTATTTGAGAGAGAGAGAATGAGAGAGAGAGCACATGAGAGGGGGGAGGGTCAGAGGGAGGAGCAGACTCCCTGCAGAGCAGGGAGCCCGATGCGGGACTCGATCCCGGGACTCCAGGATCATGACCTGAGCCGAAGGCAGTCGCTTAACCAACTGAGCCACCCAGGCGCCCAGAAATTAGATCCTTTTTAAACCCTTGACAAAAAATTTTTAGATACCATCAACTTAAAAACATGCAAAGGAGTACATTGTTTTTCAAAATTATTTAGAGAACACACAAGCAAAAATATTTGGAAGGTCACTGGACTAAGGTAGCACTAGTTTGTATCCAGTTTTCTCTGTTAATTAAATTATATTTATATAAATATGACCTACTTCTATGAAAGATTTGAACTGTCTGTAAACAGAAATAGAGACTCTCCCTTTTTAATTTAATGCTGCATTTCTGTGAGCAGTTAGAAAATGTTGCTATTGGCATTATGAAAATATTTATTGCTATGCCAAGTTGTTCTCTATGAACATCTGCTGCTGATTTTGATGGGGGAGCTGAAGGGACAGAAAAACCCTATTTAAAACCTACATATCCATTCCTCTAATTCTGCCTGAGTAGCTACATATTATATGCCATGCACTAGTTATACACACTGGGAATACAGATGTAAATGGAAACATTTCTGCTCTTTAGGGACTTAATCTGTAGCCAATGGACTCAGATCTGCAAAGATTTACAGCAATTAACAGAGAGGTACATACCATGCTATAGTAGGGGAGAAAGACCATGATGTGATTTGAGAACTACAAATAGCTCAGTATGAAAACAAAGGATACTTTCAGAGGTAATATTCAAATTTGAGAAGCTCATCCGTCATCCAAACAGAGCCAAGAGTAAAGCGTACACATGGTAGGAATAGACATGGAAATTCACCTGGTAAATTATTTAATATTTATTGAGAACCCACTGTGTACCTGATACTATATAAGAAATGTGGGAGAAAGAAGGAAAAATAAGCCATGAGATCTTACCATCAAAGGGGCAAGAGACAGAGAGGTAAACCAACCATAGCATTAGCCCACAGTGATAAAATCTACAAAATATATATACAAAGTCTTACAGGAACAACAACAACAAAACAAACAAACAAACAAAAAACCAGGAACAGAGAAGAAGGTTTTAGCAAAACAGTAATGCTACAGATGTCTCTAAAGGTGAACAGGAATGAAGTAGACAGAGAATGGGAGAAGTATAGAAGTAAAGACAAAGTAAAAACAAAGCAATTCCGATAAAAGCCGGAGGAAACAGGGAAATATGGCAAAAGAAACAGAAAAGCCAGATCACCAAGAGCAATTAGTAGTAAACAATCAAGCCATAAGCCACAGAACGGTTTCAAGCATGAGTAAGATCAATCACTCTATCAAGCAGAATGAAAGATATACTAGGACTGGAAGCAGGGAATATGGCAAGACTGAAGAGAACATCAATATGTAGTTCAGGGATGAGATAGATATAGATATAGATGACATAGATATAGATATAGATATAGATAATTTAGAATGTATACAAAGCAAGAAGACAAAGGAAAGGACACTTGGAATTAGAGACAGGGAAGACAGGGAAGAGATGGTGGGAAGAGGGGGTGTTTCAAAGATGTTATGTGGATATTTATTTTATAATTACATATTAAACTTTGCTATGTATTTTTATGTACTATATGTCAAATTTTAAACAAATTTTAACAGAGGGAGAGGTTGCTCAAGTAAGGTAATAGGAAGGAAGGAAAAGAAAGGAAAAAGTAAGAAACAAGTACGAGTTAGAACTAAGAGAACCTAGTGACCAATTAGATAAAGGAAAGGAACAAAACTAGGAATCCCAATCAGGTCTCGCATTTCAGAGTCTAGGTGGAGGGTGAAGCCATTTATCCAGGCAGGACTTAGAGGAGATAACTCTTGGTTTTGTGAGAGGAAGAATTCAGTTTTGGACATGTTGAAGTTGAGTTGCCTGAATGACATTCACATGGAGATACATCTAGTAGGTTTTTAGATATACAGGCCAAAAACTTAGAAAAAAAGTCTTGATTGAAGACAAAACTTTGGGTACCATGAGCTTATAAGCAGTACAGCAGTTAAGGCTGTAACCTTGAAAAAGGTTAGCCAAGGAGACCAAAGAATATCATGAGAGTAATAGAAGGCTAAAGACAGATGAACTGGAAGAACTTTTAAAAGAAGACCTGAACTTAAATGAGATTTTGAATTATTAGCAACATCCCTTTGACATAAAAGAAACCTTATATGAGTCCAAATATCTTTTCCTAAAATGATAGCTTTTCAAATTTTCACTTGATTGTTGAAGAAAAAAGCCCATCTTTTCCAAAGACAAAGCTATAAATGACAGAAATGTCCATTCATATAAGCCATTTCCCCTTGTACACCATTTAGCAGAATTTACTTGAAATTCAATCATCTTTCCCTCCTAAATCTCAGTCAAAGTAAGATTTGGGACAACTTAATTATGATTCCAAGACTATATCTCTCTACCATCTGGCTCAGCCATCACTTGGTTTTTGGTAGAACCAGAAGGTAAATCTGATGCAAACTTAATTTTACATGCACCTGCCAGAAGGTGGGTTGACTGTTACAGCACCTAATGGCAGGTAGCTGAAAGGAATTGGCAATTCCTTCAGTTCTGCCTACTCATAAACTCTAGAGATAGCAGGAATATAGTCAGTAAAATCAGATTTATGCTAAAAAAATTCCTGCATTTTTAAGTAACACAACTGCAAAGAGTCCCTTACTTCCCCAAGAATAAAATATTAAAAAGTAGAATTAGTTTGCATTTATACATTTATGTATTATGTAAATACTGTAATGCAAATAAAATAGTTACTGTAATTATATCTGATAATGAAATTATGTTTAGTACTTGTTAGTCTCATGGCACCTAGCAGAAACTAGGCTTTCAATAAGCACAAAATAATACACACTGACCACTAATGAACAATACAAATAAATACCAATGAATTCAAAATAGTTTGTTTTATTCCTTAAAGAGGCACAAGTGTCTGAGATTTCTTTCTATGTAAATGCCTGAAAATAAAAGAATACTACCTTACAGTGATTTATATAGCTAAGTATTCATAAAATGAAATTTTGTGATTCAAAATAAGAATTACATTAACATGACACAAATACTTTTGGCAAAGTGATTCATAAAATTTGGGGAAAATGTCGTACCTTACATTCCCATATGCAGTGCTTATCTATTTACGTCTAAAGTAAGATGATTCTGAGATATAATCTTGAAATACATTTTTGTTTCTTGTGAGAGCACTCAGAGAATACTATAAGCTTTAAAAAGATACAGTTTTCAAAAAAACGGTTAACATTGGCTTTCCATCATGTTTTATCTTATTCAGAAAACAAAGATTACACCAGCCGAGTACAACCATTCTCTTTACAACTACAAAAAGTATCTAGTAATTATCAGTTGAGCTAGAACAGATTACTTACAGGAGACAAACCTATTTAAGAAAAACACAAAACACTAAAGAGCCTTAGGAATGAACAGTGATGCACACATGTGTTCAACAAATTACTGGTTACCTACTACATGTAAAGCACCATACTAGGTGCAGTAGGAGAAACAAGAAGTAAAACATTCCATCACTATTTACAAACTTAAGACCATTGTACCATAAGACTTAAAAAAGTAACATGAGAAATTATAAGGCAACATATGCTCAAATATCAAACTAGTAATCTGAACAATAAGATCTGAGGAGAAATCACATCCAACTCTTCTGAAGGCACTTCAAGCCCACGTACTTAGCGTAGTTTTTACTACAGCAACTCACTCAGATTCTTAAAATTACCATAATTTCAAAAAAGTAGCATTGGGGCAGCATCTCACTATTCAGCCCCTTCAGCTGGAGAAGGGGGAGAAGGAATAACTGGGTAGGAAATTAGAATGACAACTAAGCTCACTTCCTTAGGTCTACAGTTCTTCCTTGCTTTAAGAACATACAAAATCTGAAATACAGTGAATGTGTGAAAACTGAAACTCATAAAGCACTGAACTGTTGTCTAAGGCAATGGTTTTCAAACACTGATGAACATCTAAATACATCTAGTAACATCCAAATGACTGGCCAACTTGATAATCACATAGATGCCTACCTACTATTTCAGACCTTTGGAATCAGAATCTATAAAGTGCAGTCAGGGCATTTGTATTTTGAGCACCTTCCCAGGTGTTTTGATGCACAGTGTGAGAATTAAATGTTATGTGATTAAGTACACAATCTTCAGTGGCAAGGAAACCTGATTTCAAATGCCTGTTCTAATACGTACTAGCACTGGGACCACCAACTATCTCCCTAACACTATTTCTAATCCATAAGAAGGGGGACATGCCACCCAAATATATCAAGTGGCTGTTGGATTAAGGATGACGACACATAAAATGCTTAATATAATTTCTAGGACATTTAGTAAGCACTGAACGAATTCCTTTAACAAACATTTATTTAGCACTTACACAGTATCACATGAGAAACATCTCATTAATTTATTAAGTATTAATAAATATGGCAACTCTGCAATGGTGTCATGTGAACATAATTATACGAATCTCTCCTAACCAGGAAAGTCTTCCCTGAACTGAACAGGCAGTAGTAAGTGGATGAAAAGGAAAAGAAGTGCATTTCCAAGCAGAGAAAGTATCATAACCAAAAGCCACGTACTTGAAGCAGAACAGAAAGAACAGAGTAATTAGGGGAGAAAGGAATGCCAGAACACACTGTGGAGATGAGGTTGGAAAGGTAACCAGGGACCCAAACAGGTTAAGGATGTTAGTTTCTCTTAAAAACAATGAAAGTCACTGAAGGGCTTTACACATAAAGACAATGTGATTAGCTCTGCATTTTTGAAAAAGTCACTCAATCTGGTGTGGAAAACTACAGATCCAGCCACAGTAAATGCAAATAAGCCATAATTAGGAAGCTGGTTATACTTCAGATGAGACATGATGATGGCTGGAACTAGAGTACTAGTAGTGACAAGGAAGAGTGGACATTTTCAAGAGGCAAATTAATAGACTTCAAGAAAGATGAATATGAGTCATGCAAGACAGGAAGATGTCACACTTCTACTCCTATAGAAAGGGATGATGAAGCTAGTCACTTGAGTTAAGCACAGTAAAAGGACCTGGGGGGGGGGTAAATAATGAATTTCAAAGAGAAGGTATTGTTCAGAGGTATTCTATTGTATAGAAGTACAATGTGTCTGTTTTTATTGAGTGTTTATGGATCCCAGCGACAAAAGAATAGGTAGGTTTTGGCATGTGTGTAAAATGGATCTGAACAGAATGAAGGTCCTTACCTTTTACCTTCCACTAGGTTCCTTCCCTTTACAAAATCCTCCAAGTGTCTTTTATGACTAATACTGTCTCAAGAATTCTACTTATATACTCAGCTGATAAACCATTTTTAAGCTTTAACATTAATATTTATATTAAAGAATAAGACAGGAAGCCAAACAAAAAAAGCCTGCAAAGTCTAGAAGGAAGCTTCAAGTACCTGACTTTAAAGCCATTACCAGAAAATGATCGGGTTTTAAAGTGACAGACAGGTTTGGAGCATTCTCGTTAAACTATGTTAGATTTCCAGAATGGATAAAACTTATTATTCACAGAATCAAAAAAAAAAAAAAAAAAAAAAGGTCATCATACAAATAATGCCTGAATTTGATCTACAAAAAACTAGTTTGCACTTACAATTTTAAGTCACTACTGACATGGCACTTTTAAGTCACTCGAGTCCAGTCTCACTGAAGACTGTTATAGGGGTTGACCTGACAGTATTGGTCTCCTTAATCAGTGATCAGAGGTACGTATTTAGTCGGATCCCAAGAAGTTTCGCAAGCTTTATCGCTCTAAACCTTCCTCCACCCTTTCTCTCCCGCTTAGAAAAACAAGAGTGCAGGAGCCACCGAGGGAGGTGTTAAGTCTTCACAAAACACCTGCCCCACCCACCTCACACACAATAACCTTCCGTTCCAGAACTATAGCTACTGTCTGAAAAGGACGCCTGGCGGTAGAGCGCTGTTCGGTAACCCAGGTAATCAGGTGCAGACCTCAGAACTGACTGGAGCTGTCTCACCCAGTCGCGGAGTAGTGTCCAATTTCCCAAAAGGGAACCGAGATCTCCACCGCGGAAACCCGAGCTCCAGGGCCTGAGTAAAGGGCTCTCCCTCCCGCAGATGACTCCGGCCCTGGTCTCCCGTCGCCTCAAGGCCTCTTTGGGGGACTCGGGCCTCTCGGATCTGCTCCCCGGAGCTCGCCGCTCCCCCAGCCCGGCTTCGCGCGGGCGCCCACCGTCCCGGCCCGCAGCCGGCAGGCCCGTCACCAGGCAACAGTCACCAGCTCTAAGGGCCTTGGGAAGGCCTACCTCGGTTGTGGGTCCTTCCCCATTCCCTCCTCGCTAGCCTTAAGAGCCCAGGAGGGAGTGTAGCAGGTGAAGGAGATCGCCCGGTGCCCGTGGGCGGTCACTCACCTCTTCCCCTCTTTCCCGGGAGGGGCGGTGCTGGGGCTTGTTTCCCCCGCCCCCCCCCAAACGCTTCCTAGCTGCACCTGCTCAGCCTCAGAGCCTGGCCGCTGCCGCCGGCTTACTCCATAGCCTCCTGCATCCGAGCGGCCTCAAAGGCAGGAGGCGGAGGAGGGAAGGGAGAGGGGAGGGGAGGGACTGGGGAAGAAGAGTACGGGAGGGGGTAAAAGACCTAAAGACCGGCCGGCCTGGGCATGACGTCACTTCCGGCAGGTTCGGAAGGGGCGGGCCTATGTGCCTTGGGCCCCGCCCCAACCTGGTACTCGGGGGCGGGGTTACGAGTCAGGGGAGGGGCCGGAGCGCGAGTTGGTGGCGGTTTTTTCGACCCCGCGGTTCGGTAACCTTGGCAGCCAGAGCCGGCTTCCCGGGCCCGACTGAGCTGGCCGGGTTTTGTGAGCCGTAACGGTGCCTTCTGCCGGAAAAAGAGGACAGAGAGCCCTATAGATCCTAACCAAATGTGTCCTGAAGGGAAGGGCAGTCCTCAGAAGCGGGTGGTTTGGGCTTGGCTCCTGAGGGTCGGCCCTTTCCCAGCCTACCTGCGCTCCTTGTCCTGGGTGAAGAATCGTACTCCGCTTTTTCCCGAGCTACTCTCTCTGGGCTGTCCAGGAAGGCAGTGCTTCACAAACATTAATATGCACACGAATCATCTGAGGACTTTGTTAAAATGCACTTTGGATTCAGGAATAGGGTCTGATACTCTGCCTTTCTAATAAGTGCCCAGATGATGCCAATGCTGCTGGTCGGCAGGCTACGCTTAGAACAACAAAGGGTTAAAGGACGAGGTGGCAAGCATGAGAATCATATCCTTAACCCAGCCTACTTGTTTAATGAAGGTTAGAGACACAGATGGTCATACCCTTGTCTGCACCGATCATAGACTCAGCCTTTTCCACCCCACTCCATCCTACCCTCTTACCCACTCGCCCATCACTCCCTCGCCTCCTCCTCTAATTCCTCCCTTTCCACTCCTCACCCTCTACCCCTTACTCCTGTCTCCGCACGATTCACAGGGTCTTCGGCTAATATTTCAAGGATAAACAGATGGACAGTTTCTGTTACCAAAGACATTTGAAGGTGATGGGGCTTTTATTTCTGTCATTTTGTCATAACATCAGAACATTATGTAAAATTGGGCATCCCCTTTCCAGTCAAAGGAGGAGAGAGCTTAAATTCTTGGATTCTAATAACAAAAGACCTAGAAACAACAGTCTAGATGTTTCAACTTATTCCCTTATTCTTAAAATTGTTTAATTAAAAATTCACTGGGGCAGAGAAGAATGAGGAGTGGCTGCTAATGTATGGGTTTCTTTTTGAAATGATGAAATGATCTGAAATTAAATAATAGTGATGGTTGCACAACTTTGTGAGTGTACTAAAAAAAAACTATTGAATTCTACATTATAAAAGGGTGAATTCCGGGGTGCCTGGTTGTTAGAACAGGTGACTCTCGATCATGGGGTCATGAGTTCACATGCTCCACCTTGGGCATAGAGCCTACTAAAAAAATAATAATAATTTAAAAATACGGGCCCCTGGGTAGCTCAGTTGGTTAAGCGGCTGCCTTCGGCTCAGGTCATGATCCCAGGGTCCTGGGATCCAGTCTCACCTTGGGCTATTGGGAAGCCTGCTTCTCCCTCTCCCCACTGCTCATGCTCTTTCTCACACTCCCTCTCTCTCTCTCTCAAATAAATAAAAAAAAAATCTTTAAAAAAATAATTTAAAAATAAATTTAAAAAATAAAGGTGAATTTGTGGTATGTGAATTATATATATATCAATGAAAAAATTTTACTGTCTCCAATTAATTGAAAAAATGTATATATGTATATTAAAAAGTTCACAAATATATATAATAAAAAGTGAACACAAAGGTTAATTGTTTGAAAGTTAGCCTTCTAGACCTTTCTATTTATTTACATATATTTGTGTATAATTCAGGAATTCATTTTTATATAACTAAGATGATAGTATATACATTTTCTACTTGCTCTTCATTTTTGTTTTGTTTTTCCTATTTAATGAAATCCTTCCATGCTATAAATCTCGTTCTTCCAAATTGGCTGTTTAATATTCCACAGGAAGGCTATGACATAATTTATTTAAATGTTCCCAGATGATGAATATTTTTATTGTTTTCAGGTTTTCATTATTCCTCACAAACTTTTCCTTACAGAACAACTGGCAGATAAATTGATTAGTTTTGTTCAGCTCCTTGACCTAGATCTCTTTCATAAGAGCTTGCCATTGGTCAAGAAAGGCAAAAAGAAGAAAGAAAAAGCAAAAAGCCTCATGAAGCCACAACTCTAATAATCAAGACTCCAATGTGTGCGTGCATTCCTTTTAAATATGCCCTAAAATAATATTCTTCAAGGTTAACTGTAGCTAGTAGTTAATCACGTAACACTAAGGGTGTATAAATTCACACAATAATATATTTCATATCAGTGAAGCAAGTTCCTGGGTTTACTCTGTTTTTATTGGCTGACAAACATGGTGCAGTCTTAGTAAATAGATTATGGTTTACATAAGATGGGAGGAGAAGAAACTTGAGAGAGACTGGCAACAGATACGCCATATAAAAGCATAAGGTTGTCAAAACTGGGAAACCTACATATTTTTGTGTGATCTAAATTTGTAAGAAACATGTTTAATTTTTTTTCTTTTCAGGATGCTCTGGTCTTTTTCAATCAGTTATGGGGTGGTATTATTCACTCCCTTCAGACTCAAGTGGAAATAAAAAGGAGACATCATTTATGAACATACAAAGACTATTTTACTGGTTCTGTTGCTGTTGATGTAGTATTAAGTCATCTTATGCAAAATACATGCGTAAGTAGTGCAATGACACCTCTCTCAAAGGAGTTTGTCTTTGCCACGTTCTAATGAATCATGAAGTATTTGAACTAGTAGGAATGAAGCTATTGAAAAATGAAAAGGAATTAGAATTTGAAGATTCAAACAGTAGTCTCTACAGTTTTCTAGACAATAAATCATCTTATATTTTTTGCAAAAGAAGAAAAGGATTCTGGGAATGGGTTAACTGATGAAATAAAAGCAAAGGAATCTTTAAGGTTAGTGTTAGCCAATATACTGTAATATATTGTGTTTAGACTCTGACAGAACAGACTTCATTGAGCTCAACTTAAATATTATGCTTTCAGTTTTATTCAGAAGCCAATAAAAGAAAAGCCATGTGAAAATTAATCCATGTCTGTGTTTGCTCTAAAACCGTTATGGAAGACATTACCACATAAATTTTTTTCAGAATTTATACAAGGAAGAACTTGTATCTTCTTCGATGAATTATATGCTTTATAATTTTGAAAAGTGACTTAGCCAAAGTAAAAATAGCCAAGGTTATCTGGAAACTCACAGTAAAAATTTTCTATTACATCATAGTAATCATGTTAACTTTAGAATTAGTATATATTCTTTCTTTTTATTTACAATCCTAATTTGTCCTCTTCTGGTGACATTCTATTATCTAATAAATTTATTACTTGTGTTTTTTATTGTAAGCTCCCTGAAATCCTTTGTGGAAATAGGGAATGTCTAAATAAGTTTTAATAAGTTAAAATGTATATTTGAAATTTGATCCCACATATAATATAATAGAAAAGTCCACATATTATTTCTTAACAGACCAGGAGATGAAATGATTTCAAATCCTCTAGCACAAGAGATTGGTGAGGAAAGAATGGAGGAACCTATTCATACAATGAGTGGGAATATGGCTTTACCTCCAAATATCATAGTTGATAAACCTGTTCTCTCACTTTCAAAAAAAGGTAATTTCAGTTTTCATTATTTTTTCCAGAACTTTGTAAGGAAGAACTGATTTTTTAAATTATTTTTAGAACAGTTTTAGGTTCACAAAAAAAACTGAGCAGAAAGTAGAGTCCCCATGTATCCCCTGCCCCCATAGGTATCAACATCCTGTACCAAAGTGATATATTTGTTAAAATCTGTGAACTTACTTTGCTACATCATTATCACCCAAAGCCTATAGTTTACACTAGTGTTCACTCTTCACGTTGTATATTATACGGGTTTTGACAAATGTATAATGACATGTACCCGCCAGTAGAATCATACAGAATAGTTTCATTGCCCTAAAAATCCTCTCTGCTTCACTTATCTTTTTTTCCTTCCCCCTAACTGCTGGTAACCACTGATCTCTTTACTGTTTCCAAAAATTGACTTTTCAAATATGATAAAAGTAGTGTGTTTGGTGTATTGATTCTCTACACCTCTATTAGCGTTTCCTTCTACATTATATCACACAAGACAGGTGAGGCAACATAGATCCAATAACATTTGTTTCTTACAATGACCATGATCAGATTAACTGAGGTGCTATAGTCCATACTACCAGAAAAAAGACATGTAGACTCATTACCAGTCCTTACTATTTATAATCCAAGACCATCTTCTACGACCCTTCCCAAACATCTCCCTACCCTTTACCTTTCAGGACAAACTAAGCAATCTGTTGCTCTACTTCTCTTTACTATTTACTTCATCTACTTGTGGTTTTCTCCTTATGATGCCACTAAAGGTGGAAAGAAGAGCCCCCTACCCAGGGCAGTTAAGAGGGATGCATACATAATTCATTAATGGTTGCATCTTTTACTGTATTTGGTCAAACCATTACAGAAGCAAGACAAGAATGATTTGCACCTTGGAGGAGCAAAAGATAACAATAATTAGGAGAAGTGTGATAAGGGAAAGACAAAGTGCCCAAAGAAACGGCAATAAGAAGAGAAGTGGGACTAGAAGAGAACTCTGAGGAATACTAATAGACACTCAGAAGAAGAGGAGCCAAGCAAAAGTGATTCTTATCTACTACAAATAAAAAAAAAAAGTTGTCCCATCATTTACCCTTGAGGATAAAGGGTACCTCTAGAAATTCTTAACTAAAGATGGGCGTAATTTATCAGTAAATATGTTAATAAAAATAGTTTCCAGTTACTGGGCCTTTCCCTTGCTAAGCAATCTATTATGCATTTTGTATGTATTATTTATAATCTAACAATAGGTCTGTAAAGTAAGGGTTAAAACTCTCATTTTATAGTTAGGGAAACTGAGACTCAGAAGGATAAATAAATACTTAAGACACAGTAGGAAAAGAAAGCTGGCATTCTGATGTACGTTTTGAAATGTTATTATTATTGAATGTGAAACATTCAAATAGTCCTACGCATTTTATTAATGAAAACTAGGAGTTCGCTACCCTTCTCCTCTCACTCATTTCCCCTCCCCTCCCCGAGACAACAATTTACAACTTGTATCTCATATTTCTAAATAGCATGCTTATAATGTCATCTCACGATCTTTCAGTTTTAGGTACATCTATTAATTTTCTACAGAGGAGAATGGTGTTTTAGGTCTCTTCCCTCCCTAATATATATCTCCCACTTTATTTTTTTTATTTTATTTATTTTAAAGAGAGCGAGAGCTCGAGTGGTGGAAGGGGCAGATGGAAAGGGAGAGAATCTCAAACTGACTTGGCACTGAGTGCAGAGTCCACTCAATCCCACGACCCTGAGATCACTACCCGAGCCAAAACCAAGAGTCAGACGCTCAACCGACTGAGCCACCCAGGCCCTCCCAAAATACTTTAAGTGGTACATATGTTTTTATATACTCTTTTATATGTGATATATTTAACAGAAAATGTTAGATGAAATTAGGAGGAATATGTGTAGATTTAATACTATTGCATTTAGCCAGTAATTTTAAGCATTAACTCACAAAAGAATAAACTATTAAGATTTGTCAAAATTAAAAAGAGAGTTTTTATATTAAAACAAAGATCAGCCAAGTCTGGGAACCACTGCTTTAGTTTAGACTGATTATTTTATAGATAAGGAAACAGACTTAGAGAAATTAGATAATTTGCCAAGTTTCCACACATAACTAATGACAACAAGATTCAGACTTAGATTTCCATATTTTTATCAGTGTTTTATCATTATTGTTGCAGCAAAGTATTGTTAACATGAAATGAGAATGAGTGAAATGTATTTGGTATGTTTGCTCTTTGTCACAACTGAATGTGTCAGCCTTCAGAATAGAAAAACAAAAATTATTTTAGTTGTTCTTTCTAACAAAAGCATAGTTTTCAGAGGAGTTTTTAATAGGTTACTAATAAGAAATCTCTTTATCTTCAAAAGCCTTTTAAATCTAGTAGTTTGGGGTTTTTTTGTTGTTGTTGTTCTTCGTTTTTGTTTGTAAAAGGCTTGCAAAAGAGAACTAACTTTAAAATTGACTGACTGCTCTTGTATTTAATGCAAAAAAAAATTCACTTGCTTAGAAGATAAATTTTCAAACCAAAATTTTTTGGAGAAAGTGCATTCGGAAGTTTCTCCAATTTCTAACAAATCAGGCATGAATGGAGTTTTCGCTGTTGTTGTTATCCACTGAAATCTGATTTTTCTGTGATCCTCAAGCACAAAACAACCCCATCAGACATATTTACAGACATAAAATTAGGAATAAAACAATATAGACACTATCTGGCTTAATAAAATTAAATAATTAGCTGGCCAACAAGAACATTTAAGCCACTTTCTATTTGGCAAAACATGACTGGTTAGAGGTCCAGCCTGGCTCAGTTGGCAGAGCATGTGACTTTTTTTTATGTTTCAAGTTTTTATTTAAATTCTAGTTAGTTAACATACAGTATATTAGTTTCAGAGAAGAATTTAGTGTTTTAACACTTGCATATAACACCCAGTGCTCATCACAATAAGTGCCCTCCTTAATATCCATCACATATTTAGCCCATCCCCCCCACCCACCTCCCCTCCAGCAACCCTCAGTTTGTTCTCTATAGTTAAGAGTCTCTCTTATGGTTTACCTCTCTTTTTTCTCTTTCCCCCATGTTCATCTGTTTTGTTTCTCAAATTACACATGAGTGAAATCATATGGTATTTGTCTTTCTCCGACTCATTTCACTTATTATAATACTCTCTAGCTCCACCCACACTGTTGCAAATGGCAAGATTTCATTCTTTTTGATGGCTGAGTAATATTCCATTGCATCTGTATACCACCTCTTCTTTACCCATTCGTTGGTCAATGGACATTTGGGCTCTTTCCATAATTTGGCTATTGTTGATAAGAGCATGTGACTCTTAGGGCGCCTGGGTGGCTCAGTTGGTTAAGCATCTGCATTTGGCTCAGGTCATGATCCTGGGGTCTTGGGATAGAGCCCCCCCCTCATTGGGCACCCTGCTCAGTGGGGAGTCTGCTTCTCTCTCTCCCTCTGACCCTCCCCTCCTACTCGTGCTCTCATTCGCGCTCGCTCTCTCTTTCAAATAAGTAAATAAATGAATAATCTAAATAAATAAATAAATAAAGCATGTGACTCTTGATCTCAGGGTTGTAAGTTCAAGCCCCACGTTGGGTGTAGAACTTATTAAAAAAAAAAGAAAGGCTGGTTAAAGGTATGCAATTGGCAATGCACCTATATAAATTTCATCCAAGAAATAGAAGTATTAGTTCCTCTAATTTTTGAGAAAAGCCATTTCTTAATTTCCAAATAACTGTAGAAACTACTTCACTTGAGTTGAGGACTGCCAGCAGGGGTAAAGCAGTGTGATCCCTGCAGGTTTCATTGCAAATTTGCATCTGTTTGGCATGAACAGTTAAGGTGAACCACCTTTGCTGACATTTGTTTGCTTTTTACAGTTATTTGGTTTTTTACTAATAATATCATGACTGATATTTCATGTGTTGTTTTAGAAATGTTAGGGTGCAGAATAGAACTTCTCCCTCATCTCTGTGGGGTAGGTCTCAGGAATGCGTGTATCAGCTAGAGCAACTCCACTGTTAATATGTTTTACTTGACTTCCGGAATATGTTTGGACAAAGGCTTCCTCAGTGGAAACAGTTTGCATCCTACTGAACACACTGTACTCCTCCTACCAAAACATTTGCACACTTAATGAAATTGCCTGTTTACTTACTTGTCTTTATTCCCACTAGAGTATGAGGTACTTAGGGACAGTCCTTTTCTTGTTCACCATTGTATCCCCATTGAATGGCACAGGGCCTAGCTGTTGGAAGGTGTGTAAATGTTTAATGGATGAATGGTGCAAGTACAGTCTCCTCATTGAATAAATATTTTCTTTTTATATATACATTCTTTTTTTTTAATTTTTTTATTGTTACGTTAATCCCCATACATTACATCATTAGTTTTAGATATAGTGTTCCATGATTCATTGTTTGTGCATAACACCCAGTGCTCCATGCAGAACGTGCCCTCCTCAATACCCATCACCAGGCTAACCCATCCTCCCACCCCCCTCCCCTCTAGAACCCTCAGTTTGTTTTTCAGAGTTATATATACATTCTATACATACATACCTATATGCACATATATACGTATGTATATAGGCTATCCTAAACACTGGATAGATCATACATTCATCAAATGCAGAGTCTATCCCCCCTTGTATCCTCCACTCAGCACAATGATCACTGAGGATGACGTGCTTCATAAAGATAACCATGGTGATGGTATGTGTTGCCACAATATCCTTCTTGAGTTTGCGGGGGGGGCCTGGGTGGTACAGTTGGTTAAGCAGCTGACTCTTGATTTTGGCTCAGGTCATGATCTCAGGGTCCTGGGATCTAGCCCCGTGTTGGGTTCTGTCCTCAGTGGGGAGTCAGCTTGTCCTTCTCCCTCTCCATCTGCCCCTCTCCCCAAACCCCCCTGCTCTCTCTCTCAAATAAATAAATAAATATTTAAAAAAATATATCCATCTTGAGTTTGATTTCTCTACACAGAACTAGCTATTCTGTTTATCATCACTGCATTGGGCTAGTATGTTCTAGACATGCACATTTCTCTGCTCTGTCTCCTTCAGATCCTTGTTTAAATATCATCTTCCCAATGATAGTTCCTGCACATCTTATTTAAAATTACAATACTACCCCATCTTGCACTGCTTCTCTTCTTTTCTGCTCAATTTCTCTCCATAGAACTTACCACTAACAAACACACTACATATTTCACTTTCTGTTTGTTTGTTTGTTTGTTTATTGCCCCCCTCCCCACCATAGAATATAAGCTCCATTAAGGCAAGGATTTTTGCCTGTTTGGGTTACCATTATATCCTTGGTACCTAGAACAGTGCCAAGCACAAAATAGGTCTCAATAAATATTTGTTGAATAAATTAATGTTCTGCCTTGATGCTCTTGCCGAATACTCCTTTTTCCAGATTTGGACTTATTTATAATATATCTATTTGTATTTCTCGGTGACTTCATAAAATTTGCCTTTGCCCATTTCATAAGTGGCTATCCTAGCCTCCTTACTGACGGTATGGCTGCTGAAGGTCCACTAGTTTTTATGTATTTTTTTCTAACACTTGTTCAGTGCCATGCCGAAAGTTTGGTACTAACAAACGTGGACTGATTGATTAGAGGCTATTTATGATCTCAAGTTTTTACTAAAAGATTGTTAATTTGATTTATTTTTGGTCATTAACTCGAAGGTAGCAAACTGAGATGCCTTTAGGAGCCAGACAGATCAGAGATCCAGGGAGTACTTAATTATCAAACATGTAAATATATATGTACCATTGTTTTGCTTGAAATGTATGGCCTTCTCAGGCTATTTTTCCTTTTCCCACTTAACACAAAGATATAAATATGTATAGGGAAATTGATTTTTACTATAGTAAAACCAACAGGAAAGTATCAAGAAAATGGTAACTGAGACCCTGCCACACTATTAGGGGTACAATGGAGTGGTAGGGTTTGTGGTGAACTGGAAATGACATGCCAATCCAAAAGGGGTATCCACTAATTCATATCAACTCTCTGTGGTCAGGCATTTGAATTCAAGCCCAATGTTTTATGAGATCTTGCGATTTTTTTATAGGGAAGCTTGAAACTCAACATTTTACATGAAATCTGTCATTTTTATACAAGTTAATTTTATTCAAAATACTTTATAACCAAACAAACCATAGCTGTGGTCCAAATTTAATGCATAGGCTACCAGCTTGGGAGCTCTGCAAGAGATTTACTATAGCTACTACTTCTATAATTTTGTTTGATTTATAGGAAAAACAAAACATCAATTATGATCTCATGATTAGGATAATGAAAAATTTCATTAACTCTTAAAAGGAATGACCAAAAAACCCAAGTTAAGATTAACCTACTAGTATATTTTAATTTAAAAATAAGAAATACAGTTATCTGTGCTGCTTGAATAAAATTGTAATTAGTAATCTCATGTTCTCTCAGGTACAATAATTCATAAGCTTGACTAGCAGTTTTTTGTATTTGGAATTAACCTACTGTTGGCTTTAAAAGCTAGATCAGGGGCATCTGGGTGGCTCAGTCAGTTAAGCAGCCAACTCCTGATCTGAGGGTTGTGAGTTCAAGCCCCATGTTTGGCTCCATGCTGGGCATGCTGCCTACTTAAGAAAAATATAAATGAATAAATAAATAAATAAAAACTAGATCATATTATTTTATAACAAAGATAATAAAATCAATACCCCTAACAGTGTGGCATCATGACTTTGATGTCTATTTAAAGGTTAATTTCGAAAAGAAAAATTGTAATTTAGTAAATTTAAATTATCCTACCATTAAATTCATCCATTATATCATATTAAGGTAACTTTTCTTTTATATTATTTAGATATGGAAGAATTTTATAATATTGGTTGAACTTGTGTATGTTATCAATCTGATGGTTACTTACTTTTGTTTCTAAGCTGTGGAAGATGTTTGGAAACAACAGACATTTCTATGTATTTTTTGACCCATTCACCTTCCATTCTTGGAAAATATTTTGAAGCCTCCCGTTAAAACACAAAATCTTCAATTAAGTGAAGAGGAGGATCTTATTCTCTCAAACACTTGTCTAGACAAAGAGGTTATTCTAAGCTTATGTTTACCTGGTAAGTGATCATTTTTTTAAAAGATTTTATTCATTTATTTGAGAGAGAGAGAGCACAAGCAGGGGGAGCAGGCAGAGGGAGAAACAGGCTCTCTGCTGAGCAGGGAGCCTGATGTGGGGATCAGTCCTAGGACCCTGGGATCATGACCTGAGCCGAAGGCAGACACTTAACCGACTGAGCCACCCAGGTGCCCCTGTAAGTGATCATTTTTATTGTTAAATAATTTATAACTAAGAAATCCTTTCACATATTTTGCCCTTCATATGTTAAGTTGTAAGAACATATCCATACATATAAGCTGACATCTCTGTTTTATAAATTAATCACTGTGAATTCTCATTTGATCTAACATAGAAAATCACTGGTTATGACCTGTGAGACGATCATTGAAAATCAGAGTGGTTTAATTCATATGAATTCAGTAATGACTTGTCAATCATCTATTCCCTGCGCCACCCTGAGTGTTTTCCAAAGTTTCATCATTTGTTTTATGACCCTAAAATAATATAACCATCAGTTTCTATCAGTTTGTTTATCCCTGCCCTAAAAGAATCTATCATCTAGTAGGAGTGATATTCATGGAACAAAACATTACAGTCCAATGAGATAAGCCCTATCATAAAATCAGCCTCATTTGTAGAGATGTTCAGGGAACCATATAACCTGAATGAGGCTCCCTTCTCCTTCCTTCCTATCTCCAAAGTATTTGTCGCTCCTGAACAAACCAGCTTCTAGGAATTCTAAGTCTAAAACCTTGGGTACTGTTCAGGGAGACCCTGATATCTGATGCCTTCTCCCACATGGGCCAAACAAGAAAAGAACATTAGACTCCAAGGCTGAGAACCAGAAAGTTTCAGATCCTGGGAGGAGTTCGGTGATCAGGGACCTGTGGGCCCACTTATAAAGTCAGCTGTGGTCCTATTTGCACATGGTTGGTTTCCCTAATTCACAATAGGCCAAGAAAGACCCACACAAATGACTGAGTCTTCCCTAGCCCTTGAGACAGGGAGAGTATAGGGACACCATCAGAGAAACAGGATTTCTTTAGACACCTCCGCAGGGAAGACCAGTCAGTTGGCCTCATATCAGTTGGCACTTCCAGGCAGAAAGGGTAGGCTATCTGCAAGAGAAAGGTAATTCAACTGCCATTAATCTTTTCATCTGCAACATGAGGATCTAGAAGATAATTAGTCACACCTAAGAAAATATTTGAGAAAAGATTTCAATCAGACTGCAAAGAATAGGCAAATGGAGACAGATGGAGAAGGAAGAAAACAGCGTGGGCAATGAACTTTAATCTGTGACCTCCTACTGTTTTGTCTTCTCTGTGTACCCACATGCGGTATGTGTACACACACACACACACACACACACACATTAATTCCAAGTTGACATGGTAAGACTATGGAAGGATGTATAAAATACAAGTGCTAAATAAGAAGCCAAAACAAAAGGGACCTGGTATTAAAGGAAATTAGAATAAACACCAACCTATCTGTATAAAAGCTGGTGTTCAGATAGTGGCCCATGAGGAAAAGGAGGAATTAAAGGCATCACTGAAGAGAGGGAGGAGTGAAAGGATTCTGAATTTCTTATTTTACTCATGTGGGGAGATAAAAAAGAGAAAACAGTATGTGGTGGAATAGAAGTGCATCTTGATTGGGGAAATATTTGGTATCTTTATTTCAAATGGTAATAGAACCACATGCACCTAATTATTGGAGTGGGAAAAGCAAGGGAATCACTCATGGAATTGAACAGTGCAGATGAACTCCTCTGAACAAAATCTAAGAAAACTAGAGGGGTGCCTGAGTGGCTCAGTCGTTGGGCGTCTGCCTTCGGCTCAGGTCATGATCCCAGAGCCCTGGGATCAAGCCCCGCATTGGACTCCCTGCTCAACGGGAAGCCTGCTTCTCCCTCTCACACTCCCCCTGCTTGTGTTCCCTCTCTCGCTGTCTCTCTCTGTCAAATAAATAAATAAAATCTTTAAAAAAAGAAAACTAGAAATAATGAAAAGGTGGCAAAAAATATTTTAATTCCTTGAAAATAAAGGTGCACAAAGCTGTGGTGGTATTTGGTGAAGAAAAAAAGCTATTCCCTCTAATTTACTCCTGTAATCATCCAGCAAAAATTATTAAAATTATTCTCTCAAAAGTAGTCTCTTTAGATTTGGTTAAATATAAGCTAGACTTTATTATATTTTATCAAACAGTTTTTAGGTAGTTAAATGGAAATGTTAACTATTGATTTGTTTTGTTTTGTTTTTACCTCTGGAGTTGACAACTGGTTTATTAATGCAGCAATTAAATGTTTGGCTATTTCCCTGACCAGTTATAGTTACAGTTATTCAGCAGTTAGTACAAAATGGAAAAGACAGGATTGAGTATACAGAAGAAGATAATCTTTGATGTTGTAGTAAAATACTATAATCAAGAGAGAGATTGCCTATTAACTGATGAGTATTCTGATATTCAGTTAGGAATTATTGAACTTTTAGGTAAAAGAAGATATTTAAACTTTAGTTTTTTGTATAATAAAATATTTTTTAAAGATTTTATTTATTTATTTTAGAGATAGAGAGAGCAGGGGTGGGGGAAGGAGCAGAGGGAGAGGGACAAGCAGACTCTGAGCTGAGCGTAGAGCCCGACGCAGGGCTCAATCTCATGACCCTGAGATCATGACCTGAGCTGAAACCAAGAGTTAGACCCTTAACTGTGCCACGCAGGTGTGCCTAAAATATTTTTAAAGATACAAGTTTCATGGGGCACCCGGCTGGCTCAGTCGGTGGTGCATATGAATCTTGATTTCAGGGTCATGAGTTCAAGCCCCACATTGGGCGTAGAGCTTACTTAAAAAAACAAACAAACAAACAAACAACAACAACAACAAAAACAAATAGCAGAACATTTAAGAAACTGAGTACTACATTTTAATATTTTTCTTCAGTGGTGTCCAAGTGCTTCATGAAGTCTTTTTTCACTTCACTAATGTTATCTGCCATGTAAATTGCACTATCAAATGTAACTAATGTAGTATAGGACATTAGATCTAAGGTAACTATATCACAGGGGCATTGTAAGAAACATATTTTAATATAGCATAGGATTAGAGAGCTGAGGTATTTGGAAATATTAATTTCTGAAGTATTAATTTGGCGATCTTTTACCAAAATAAAAATTGAGTGACATAAATCATGTCACTTTTTTAGCTATGTAGGTAGCCATGTAATTTCATGTTAAAAACAAAATACTATTTGATAATGCTGGATGTAATTATGCAGGTGTTTGGTATATAGAATTATAAAGATTTATTCATTTATTATTTGAAAGAGAGAGGAGAGAGAGTGTGTGGGCACGTGTGAGAGTGTGGGGTGGGGTCTGGGGGTGCAGACAGGAAGAGGAAAAGAATCCCAAGCAGACTTCTTGCCTAGCTTGAGCCGGGCAGGGGGCTCGATCCCATGACCCATGAGATCAATGACCTGAGCCGAAACCAAAAGTCAGTCACTCAACCGACTGAGCCACCCAGGCACCCCTGGCCTATAGAATTATAAAAATAATTTCCTGTGTGTTTGAAATATTTCACCATAAAAACTTCTTAGTGAAAAAAGAATCCACAAACCAAATATAGCATCATAGTGTTATAATTGACTACCAAGTATTACAATCTCCATTTTTTTGTATCCCATGAAGCAACTTGAAACACTTGAAGCAACATACTGTATCTAAGATTGTTACATTAGAGAACATTAGAGAATTATGAGGGCTACTTACCTTTATGCCTATTGTATCAGAACCTAATACCCTCAAGTTACAGAAACAGGTGAAAAAAATTACAATAACAGTTTTACAATTTTCTGGTCTTTTTAAAAAAATCATTCAAGTTAAGGTTAATCTTTCTGTTTACAGTATGATAACAAAACAGTGGTCCTGAAAACTCTTGTCAAAGCAGTTTTGCAAACGAGATCATTATTAAAAGTATGGGCAGAACAACTAGTCTGGTTTTTACTGAAGTATCACTCTGAGATATTCAAGGTATCTCTGGCATTTTGCCTGGGCACATTTATTACTAAGCTATTTTCGTCCAGCAAAAAGGCAAATCATTCACTTAAATAAATAATTTACTGAGTGCCTGTAATGTGCAAAGTTTGAAGGAATGCTGTTTTCCCATACCCACTAAAAAGAAGGAAGCAGACTTAAAACACTATCAATATTTGCAAGCATATTGATTCATTTCTTCAACCCATTTCTGGTGCATTACTATGTGCCAGATGCTGTTATAGGTGGTTAGAATATGTAAGCATACAAAACACAATGATGCAGGCCCTTGAGGAGCTTATATCCAAGTGAGGGACAACAGACAATAAAAAAATACACACAATAAATCAAGTCATAGTTTATAGAAGGCAATACTTGCAACAAAAAGGGGAAAAGAGCTGGTTAAGGGGATTTAGGGTGCTAGGGTGAGGGTGAGCAGGAACTTACAGTATTAGGGTGGCCAAGATTGACCTCACTAAGAAAGTAAGAGTTGAGCAAAGACTGGAAGGGGGAGAGAGAATCAGCCAAATGGCTGGGAGGGTAGGATAGTGGCCTTGGGCAGAGAGAATGGTTCTTAGTGCAGAGGACCTGGGGGTGATGCATGCCTGGGTGCTGAGGAACAGCAAGAAGCAGTGAGCAGAGGGGAGAGTAGTAGGAGATGAGGTCAGAGAGGTGGGGGCCATTATAAGTCACTGGAGAGATGTTTCTGCTTGGAATAAAATGGGGAATCACTGGAGGGTTTGAGCAGAACAGCAGCCTGATTTGACTGACATTTATAAAGATAATCCTGTCTTTTATGTTGAGAATGTGTTGTACAGCAGCAAGGGTAGAAGTGGGAACACCTTTTCGGAGGCTGTTGTAATAATCTGGCAAGAGATACGGTGACTTGAAGCAGAAGAGTAGCAATAGAGTTAGTAAGATAGGGTCAGATCCTTGATGTCTTTTGAAATATCTTAGAAAAAGATTGTCTTTTAGCCTCACTCTGTATTTTAGTACCAGGCAGTGACACTTTTAGTGGTGTTATGTCTCTAAAGCCTCTACAAGAATTGTTCCTTCTTCAATTTCTCTGTTTAAACAAATTCTGTTAGCTCAAATTTTGTAGCAGTTCTGTCAACCTTAACTGAAGCTTCTTTCCCATTATTTCAGAGAAAAAGATGGTTTTAAGTATATATAATGGAAGCTGTCCCCCATTTATGAATTTTGTTGTTTTAAGTAAATGCTATGCCCAGTGTGGGGCTCAAACTCACAACCCTGAGATCAAAAATCGCATGCTCTGCTGACTGAGCCAGTCAGGTGCCCCACCCCATTTATGAATTTTGAATGAAATATATTCTAAAAACTCATTTTTAAGTCAGTTGTTATTCTGCACCTAGTTTTTCATCAAAATAATAACAAAGGGAGGTTAGGGCCCAGGTTACATAAATCTTTAATTCTACTGTCACTAAACCAAAATTCATGTGTATGATTTACTTGTAAAATAGCCCCCAGATTCCAACTAGGAATTTAGAATGAAATTTTCCTCTGCCCTCCTCTTCCTTATCACTTAACTTCTGCACGTTCTTCTTTCTCACCCTGCCTCCTCCTCTGGGCAAATAAATTATCTTTCCTACCTATGGCCGAGAAGTACAAAAGAAGTTTTTCATTTTTTACTTCCCCGTCTTGTCAGAACTAGCAGTGTCATAGAGAAACTCACTGGTTCAAATTTTGTAACAAGCCACAAAAGAACTTGACACGGGCTGGAGGAAGTGGGGGTGGGATTCAGGAAGCAGGGGGAAGGGCTTCTGGAGACCGGGGATGGGGTATTTCAGGGAGGCTGAGATAGGGCTATTTATGATAGGGGCTTTCAAACATGCTAAGCTTTTCCCTGTTACATGGTTTACCTATGCTGTCTACTCTGTCTGGAACATTTTTCTCCCGAACCTTCTTATGGCTTATTCCTTCACACCTGTTAAGGCCTCTGCTTAAAATGTTACCCTCTCAGAAACACAGAAGCCTTCCCTAAACTACCCATCTTCTTCGCTCTAGCTTTTTACCCTGCTTTATGCTTTCTTAATGGCACTTAACCCTGCCTGAAATTATATTATGTATTTGCTGATTTTTTTTAATTGTCTTTCTCTCCCAAGAGAATGTAAGTTTCATGAATTCAGAAGCTCTTCTTTTTTCTTCTTCCTTTTTTTTTTTTACTTCAGAAACTTGGTCTGTTTATTCATCACCTAGGACAGTGCCTGGAATTTTCACTGAATGACAGAACGAATTAATGGGGACAGCTCCATGACTGGAAATTGGCAGTATACTTGAAGCTAATGGGTAGGTATTCCAGGGTCCAGGATAAAAGAGCTGCGTGGACATGGAGGTTCAGCATTAGTATGTCTAGACAGTGCCCTGTATAACAATATTAGCTGATGGATTATTTACCCCAGATACATAATCTAGGATTACTTTTGTGTAACCCAAACTGAAAAAGGATATTTATCTTTTTAAGATAATAAAGTTTTAATGTATTTTAAAGCAACCATTTATATATGGACCATGTAATTACAATGTAAGATTATTTAGACCACTGTTATTATGGAAGTACAAATAATTTTCACTATTATAGGAGAGCATTACACTAAGGATTGGTTAACCTAGTTTCAGTTAAAGTACATACATGAAAGTAGAAAATAGAATTTGAAGAATTCTAAAAAAGTTTCAAGTATTTATACCCTTTATAATTCAGAGGCCTTCTGCTACCCGCCCCCTCTCCCCATCTGCAATCCTCTTCCCCTACTCATTGGTCAAAAATATTGAGAGTTTTTTTATGTTGGATTCCTGGCTAGAAAAAAATTCATATTAAATATTTGAAAATACCTGTTTTTGTGTAGAATCCAGTTACTTTATTGGATCTGGTTGTAAGAAACTTAAGAAGCTTCTACATGGAGAAGATCCAGATGCCATATCAGGTATTGATTCAGATTTTTTCCTTCTTTATCATTAGGAGACTATTATAGCCAAGTAAGTTGGAAAGGAGCCAAGGGTGAGTATGTAATAAATATATAATGTTATAAAAAGTAGTTACATGAAGGTTATTTTTTTGATCTCCAGAGCAAGTTCTTCTGTAGTTCTTTTTGAAAGCCCTTTGTCTGATTACCTTTCATCTAAAAAGGTGAAAATTTTCTCTCTCAATGCTGCTTCCAAGTCTCACCTCCCTTTCTGCCTATTACCTACCTGCCTGCTTCCTTGCTCCTGGGCTCTTTCTCGTCTCTTTTTCTGACTCTCTCAGATTTTTTCTCTTCTGTGTCATTCTCTCTCTCCCCTTCCCTTCTCTAGGAAATGACCTAGTTTTATAGAGGAACCTGACCTTCCCAGTTGAATAGATGCCATGAATTGTTTCACTTGATGTCTTGTGGCAATTGATCTAATTCCTTAGTTTAGATTTTCTTTAAACTATCAAATATTTTCAGTATGAATTTCCTAAGATTGTCATGTGAGAGACAAAATAACATAATAGATCTATCTAACTGTGGGTGCTGGGGCCAAATTGCCCAGGGAAGTCACTTAACCTCTTTGTGCTTCAGCTTCCTCATTGACAAAATGGGAATAATAATGGCATCTACCCCACTGGGTAATTACTAAATATTTAATATTTATACTCAATATTAACATTGTAAATTTAAAATATTACAAAAATTTAAATTGTATTATTATTTAAATATTAAATACTATTAACATTTACTATTACTTGATACTAATATTGAGTCCTACTACGTGTCAGACACTGTGCTGAGCACTAACATGGACTTATAAAATTATTTCTTCTACACAATATTTTCTGTAGGCATTATTATTACCCCTTTTTATAGGTAAGGTAACTGAAGCTTTAGAGAGAAGTTAATTAACTTGGCCAACTAGAAAAGTGGGTTAATATTTTTTTCCTTAAAAAAATTTTCTGAGGCATTACTAACTTTTAGAAAAGCATTTATAGAGTAGGACATAAATTTATTTGCCTGACTTACTTGGAACTTCTCAGCTAACGGATTTTCTCTCATTCCCTTCTTTGAACACAAAGTATATGACAACAGGTATATTGCCACATGGATCCTGTCTGTTGGATGCAGTTAAACAGCAATACTAAGGAAGTATTCTGAACTTAGCATCTGGAATCTTTTGGGATTAATTCAATCATATCTTACTAAACTTCATTTGGCTGCCATTACTACATTAGCTATTTACATTCAATTTCTCATTACTTTTGGCTTTTGAGGGAAGTGGAGGAGTTGTAGGCATTTAATATTTATTTCTGTTCAACAACATGCTTTGAAGAGAGATAATGAATATAAGTGCTCGCACAGTGCTATGTGCTGCAAACATTTGGAAAATGAGAAATGATTTCATAGTATTTTCCCCCAAATAGCTTAACTGTTTTGTCTCTTCTTGAAGTTTATCCCTTGTTGAGTAAAACTGTCAGATTATATCATTATACAATTAATTGAATTTTTTTAAAGATTTTATTTATTTGTCAGAGAGAGAGAGAGAGCACAAGCAGGGGGAGAGGCAGAGGGAGAGGGAGAAGCAGGCTCCCTGCCAAGCAAGGAGCCCGATGCTGGGCTCGATCCCAGGACCCCAGGATCATGACCTGAGCTGAAGGCAGATGCTTAACTGACTGAGCCACCCAGGTGTCCCTTGAATTTTTAAATTGTCTTTCTGTTTTATGTTGTACGCTCTTTTCCCCATACTTGAATTTATTACTTAAATTCATGAGTGTTGTTTTATTTTTTATTATTTTTTAAAGATTTTATTTACTTATTTGAGAGAGCGAACACATGGGTAGAGGGGCAGAGGGAGAAGCAGACTCCCCGCTGAGCAGGGAGCCCCACATGTTGCTTGATCCCAGAAACCTGGGATCAAGACCTGATCATGACCAGATGCGTAACTGACTGAGCCACCCAGGCACCCCATGAGTGTTATTTTAAAATGCTCCTGATATCAAATATTCACGCATCCATCTCTTCAATTATTCACTAAACATTTTTTGAATTATCTACTATGTACCAGACTTTGTATAAGCACCAAAAAATACAAAGATGTGTAAGATAATGTCCCTGCTTGCAATAAGCTCATGTACCATTGTTTAAAGTAACTGACACATAGTAGATACTCTAGATATTTGTCAAATAAATTAATTCAGTGAAAGAATTGATGTATGAGAGAGATAACCATTATAAATCAATCACAATAAAATATAATAGGGATATGGTCAAGCCAGAGGAAATCATGGAAGACTGGAGGAGGATTACCTGATCTAGTTTGAGGGGATCAGGCTAGATTTGTGGAAGAGATAGTGCTTAGTAGGAGTCTTAAATAATTAGATGTTAATTAAACCAAAAGAGTAGAGAAGGGAAGGATATTCTGGACAATGGAACATTGTGAACAAAAATAGGTAAGTGCTAGTAACTGCAGCCAAGGGGTGGGAAGAATTGAAACTAGAGAAACAGATAGATGTCAGATATTGAAGGGTTTCATTTAGCAACCAAGAAATTCACTAGGCAGGGGCGCCTGGGTGGCTCAGTCATTAAGTGTCTGCCTTCGGCTCAGGTCATGATACCAGGGTCTTGGAATCGAGCCCCACATCGGGCTCCCTGCTCCACGGGAAGCCTGCTTCTCCCTCTCCCACTCCCCCTGCTTGTGTTCCCTCTCTCGCTGTCTCTCTCTCTGTCAAATAAATAAATAAAATCTAAAAAAAAAAAGTTCTAAAAAAAATTCACTATGCAGTTGGGGAGGCATTGAAACTTATTTTCTTTTTAAAGAATTTGACAGAGAGAGAGCACAAGCAGGGGGAGTGGCAGGCAGAGGGAGAGGGAAAGGGACAAGCACACCCCCTACTGAGCAGGGAGCCCAATGCGGGGCTTGATCCCAGGACCCTGGGATCGTGACCTGAGCTGAAGGCAGATGCTTAACCAACTGAGCCACCCAGGCGCCCCGAAACTTATTTTTAAGACAGTGACATGGCTAGCGGCACTCGAGTGGCTCAGTTGGTTAAGTGTCTGACTCTTGATTTCAGCTCAGGTCATGATCTCCACATCATGATCTCACTGTTGTGAGACAGAGACCTGCAAGGGCTCTGTGCTGGGCGTAAAGCCTGTTTAAGACACTCTCTCTCTCAAGGGGAACCCTCTTACACTGTTGGTGGGAATGCAAGCTGGTGTAGCCACTCTGGAAAACAGTATGGATGTTCCTCAAGAAGTTAAAAATAGAGCTACCTTATGATCCAACAATTGCACTAGTAGGTATTTACCCCAAAGATACAAATGTAATAAATCAAAGGGGCACCTGCACCCCAATGTTTATAGCAGCAATGTCCACAATAGCCGAACAATGGAAAGAGCCCAAATGTCCATCGACGGGTGAATGGATAAAGATGTGGTATATATACACAATGGAATATTACTCAGCCATCAAAAGGATGAAATAGTACCATTTACATCGACATGGATGGAAATAGAGGATATTATGCTAAGCGAAATAAGTCAATCAGAGAAAGACAATTATCATATGGTTTCACTCATATGTGGAATTTAAGAAACAAAAGAGGATCATGGGGAACGGAGAGAAAAATAAAATAACATGAAATCAGAGAGGGAGACAAACCATAAGAGACTTTTAACTACGAAACAAACTGAGGGCTGCTGGAGGGGAGGCGGGTAGGGGGATGGTGTAACTGGGTGTGGGCATTAAGGAGGGCATGTGATGTGATGAGAACTGGGTGTAATATGCAACTGATGAATTACTGAACTCTACGTCTGAAGCTCATGATGTACTATATGTTGGCTAGTTGAAGTTAAATAAAAGGTTTGAGAAATATATAGGAAGTATAATTGGCAATACTTGACTGCTTCTGGGGCTCAGGAAGAAAGGTGACTCAAAGATGACTCTCAAGCTTCCAGGTGGGGTGACTGCTGCCAATCCAGACAGAAAAACAGGAAGAGGAACGTGTTAAGGGAGATGGTTTTTAAAGATTATATATTTATTTATTTGACAGAGAGAGAAAGCACAAGCAGGGAGAGCTGTGGAGAGAGAGAGAGAAGCAGGCTCCCCACTGAGCAGGGAGCCCAACGTGGGGCTCCATCCCAGGACCGTGGGATCATGACCCGAGCTGAAGGCAGACATTTAACCAACTGAGCCACCCAGGCACCCCCAGGGAGATGATTGAATCCGGCTTGGCCTTTTGATTTAAGATACGTATCGTGTGGGACATCCTGGTTGAGCTTTTCAGCAGGGTAGTTGGATGTGCACCACTGAAACTCAGGGGAGAGATAAGAGCTAAAACTAAATACCTGGGAGCATGTGGAAACTGAGGTCATTTGCAGTACATTGGGTAAAATAGGGATCCAAGAATAAAACATTAAGGAATACCAATAGTCAAGGGGTGAGTAAAGAGGAACCTATGAATGAGACAGAGAAGCAATGTGAGGAGGGGAATGAGTGAAGTCATGCCCATAAAACCAAGGAGATGTAGCATTTTAAGGAGGAGGACTCCATGTGGCAGATTCGGACTGCACCAACTCTCTGGAGCCAATTAGTGGAGAGCTGATTCAGCAGTTTGAGAGACAAAAACCAGGCTGTAGTGGGATGAAAGGGAATGAATGGATAAAGAAATTAAGAGTGGGTGTATGATAAGGGGAAGAGAGAAAAGTGGACAATAATTGGGGTGGTGCTGAGTCAAGCCAGAGGTTCCAGTAAACTGATCTGCTGAGAAGAGAGCAGAGGACATGTGCTCAAGGGCACAGACCATGGGTGTGCCTGGCACAGGAGGAGTGATATTGGAATAAAGATGACAGTGCGTGTGGATGTAAATAAATGTGTAGGTTCAAGGTGGAAAGTTGAGAGAGATCGTCAAGTGATGCACTCATTTTCCTTGACAAAGTAGGAAGAGGAGATATTGTCTGAGGAGTTGGACCAATGAATGGATCCTGTGAGAAGAGGGGGATGGTATGAAATAGTCAGGCGAATGGGAAAAGCAGCTGAGAAAGGACAAGTAAATGAACTGATGAGGAATTCTAAGCACCCGGATGACATAGATTACAAATTTTAGTGGTGCCACTTTGTACAGTATGATTTTGTCGGCAGCACTTACTGACTTGAATGCCAGAGTGGAAAAGGCAGATTCAAGCATTGATGAAGAGCTGGGATTTTGGGTCATCAGGTGTTGCAGGACAGGAGCACATGGGTTCGTGAGAAAGTGGTTCAAATGTTCGATTCTGTGTCTAACTCGGGAGAGGAAAGAAGAGGTGATGGACAAAGAAAGGTGGCACGTGAGGATTTGACATTCTGAGAATGACAAGAATCGTGACAGCTCTAAAGCCAGTATATAATAGTGGGAACTACGGTAGGGCTGATACTAGTAATACTTACACACCTAGAACTGAGGTTACTGAAGACTTAATGAGGAAAAAGTACAAAAAGTTCGGCACATGGTATACACTCATTTTAAGCTACTACTATATTGTTATTTGAAGGACAGTAGATTCTGGATAGAGAGTTGGGTGCAGGAGTTTAAATTTTCAAAGGCAGTATAATTCCAGGGTATCACCATAGGTGTGTTTAAGTAAAAGCCGTTATAGTGAAGATAGATAAAAACCCTAAAATTGATGACCTTCAGGAGTTCAAAGCCTACTCTGATTGAGAATTGCTTTGGTGTATGTCGAGGCAAAGGTGTCCTCACCTGTAGATGAGCATCAGGAGAGGCTTAGTTGTACATGCTAAGACAGCTCACAGAATAGTGAAAAAAGCACGGCTCATGTTCATGAAATTACTTGTGTTTTGATCATGCCTCTGATGGGGTTCATGACATGCCACCCCAAAATATGACACTTGGCATATTGGATACTTTACACTGAGTCTGAGAACATGGCAGAAGCACGAAAGTCACCCTGACCTCCTCCCCCCTTGCCCATCTCCCCTGATAAAAGCCATAAAACCATCCTGTTAGAGGTGCCCTCCTTACATTCAAGGTAAGGAGCATCTTTATCTCTGAAAACAAAGGGACACCAAGAAGAGTTGGAACAAACAGGCTGTGCTAAGTTTTCCCCAGTTTATTACAATTATCTAATACTCAGCCTATCATATTCTTCCACAATGGTCCACTTGTCATCAAACCTAGCATAAAAGTGCAGAGGACTGTTTGAGTTTTCATTTCCTTGTGGAGGTTCCTGTGGCACACAAAACTTAATTTGTATGCTTTTCTCCTCTTAATCTGTCTTCACCAGTTTACTTTTGAGACCCAGCCCAGGGACCCTAAGAGGGTCAAGGAAAACTTTTTCCTCCCATATACCTCCAATTTATTAGCCATATCACTTAAATTCCTTGTGTATTTGTCTTGAAACTGGGGTAGGAGTTCCTTGCTTCTCCTACTTTATGGAGACATTTTGAAGATCAAATGAAACAATGTATGTAAAATAAGACAGTATGTGTTTTGCTATGAAGCACTTTGTAAAGAAGCAGTTTTATTACTCTGAGGCAAAGAAGAAATAAGAAATATCATCCACCATATTCTGGAAAAAAACAAGTCCAGCATAAGGCCAGTTTGGATATGTACATTTCAGGGTTTTTGTTTTGTTTTTTTTACTTGCTTTTCCAACCTTTTTTTTTTTAAGGTTTCACATTTTGCCAACACTTGACAAAGAGTTTGGAGAAAAAAGGAAAGGACAGTAAGGACAGTTCAGTATCTTCACCAATTGGCTCTTCAGATTAATAGTAACCTCAGCATCTCTTTGAAACAAGCAAAAAAAAAAAAAGAAATTAATTAAGGAATTTCAAAAATACACTCCAGAAGCTTTCAAAAACACACTCCAGAAGCTTAACATTTCTGGGGCAAGAAACTACAGTTTGTAAATATAAACAACTCTCTGGTGGTTGTCTCAAACTACTATACTTAAACTTCAGAGACAGGGTAGCCTAAAGATTGTAAGTGTGATTATGCTTAAAATATGTTAAGGAAGGTGGACAAAAGGTATACACTTCTACTTGTATAAGTCACAGGGATATAACATACAGCATGGTGACTATAGTTAATAATACTGTATTGCACATTTGAGAGTTGCTGAGAGAGTATACCTTTAAAAAGTTAAGAAAGTTTTTAACTTTACAGAGGAATACAAATTAAGTTCATGTATGCTGATTCACTTAATTATTATGCCATTAAAATCACTCACTAAATGTGCTATTATTGGGGGACTGGTACAGTTAATTTTCTTAATTTTTTTTCCCCACAGAATAGATCATTTCATGCATTTGTTCTCTGAAGAAAACATGCACTTTTCCTTAGTATGTATTATTTTTAAGTTACTCTTTTAGGCTACTGTGAATCATCTAGATAGGGTAAGATTTTTTAAAGTAGAATGTTTTAAAAGTCACAAATTTAAAATTCTTCAATATTTAAAACCATGATTTTGCCTTCTCTCTTAATTCATCATGAAAAGGTTTCAGAGGGCTGAAATACAGTGTACTTTTTAAAATCATGTGCAATTTTTTTGTGTATATGTGCTTATGGTGTTTTTCTAGGAAGTAATCCATAGCCTCACTAGATTCTCAAAGGGTATTATGATCTAAGCACATTAAGAACCACCAAATTAGAAAATCAACACTATCGATTCTGTCTTCAGAGAATATACTAAAGGCCTTTTTGATATATATTTATATGTTTTCCAAATTTTGCTTTTGCTTTGTGGCTAAACCATTATTCTCAACATTCAGATATTATGTTAAAATAAGGGTATTAGCTGGATGAATTCTAAGTTCCTGCCAATTTAAAATAAAACAAAAAACAAAGTAAAATAATTTCATGACACACAAGATATAACTACCCTAATCTGTGTGTGGTTCTTTTGAGTTGAGGAGGAAATTAATATACCTCCACTAGAAGACCTGAAAGGATGGTTCTAGAGAGATCAGGAAAACACTGGAAACATGGAGCCAAATACTCTTTATTGGAGTGGGTACAGGGGAGAGTCTCCTTATTAGGAAAGTCTCCATTTTAATGTTCTATGTGAATCAGGTAGGAGGATTGCTCACCATCACTGTGAAAGGCTGGTACTTTGAGAAATGCATGAAGGATATCACCATGTCCTCGAATCTGCTGCTCAGAGGATTATATACAACCTTAAGGAAACATCTTCCCTCTGAGCCTGTTTTGTTTTGTTTTTAATTTCTAGAATAAAAACGTACATGCATAGATTTGTATTTCTAAGATTGGAACAGAAATATCAAAGATACAAAGGCGAATGTGGTGTGTGGTATGGTAGGTAACATGAGGATGTGGGGTCTGGTGTCAGAGACTTTGATTTACTACTTGCCCTATTTGAGTTCAAAAGGGAAAATGTTAGCAAATGAGCTCCCTAGATTTGGTGAAATCCAATTTAGAATTAGAATTACTAAGAATTGTTCAGCAATGCTTGAAATGTTTTACTATTGTATAAAGTTAATGAAAATTTCTTGTAACACTCCCTAATAAAACTTATTTGATCAACATATATATACTACTATTCAATTAAACTTGTTTACAAAGAAAAATTGACTTCTACTGAATGGTCTTTGGAAGTTGAGGCGTGAATTCCTAACCCAACAATTCCGCTCCCCCTAGTGACAGGTGCACAAATTACAGTTACCCTGCTTAAGAATTCCCAAGGGTATTATCATTCATTTTTAGGTTAAACCTTTTTCCTTTTTGAGGGAGGACTTATAAACAAAGGGTTCCCCCCCCCAAATAAAGTCCAGCTCCAGTCATCAAAAAGATTACCTCCTGTGAGAATATTCAGTAAATTTCTGTGAAAATTAACAGCCTGATTCATTAGTGCTTAAGACTCTGCTTAAACTTCTCAGGCACATTCTCAGGTACTACCCACGTAAATAAAGATTTTTTTTTTTTTTTTTTTTTTGGGGTGCCGGGGTGGCTGTCGGTTAAGCATCCAACTCTTGGTTTTAGCTCAGGTCATGATCTCAGGGTCGTGAGATGGATCCCATGTTGGGCTCCGTGTTGCTGAGCCTGGAGCCTGCTTGGAATTCTCTCTCTCCCTCTCCCTCTGCCCCTCCCCCAATCTCTCTCTCTCTAAAAAAAAGAAAGATTTTCTAACTGGAAGAAATAAATGTTTTGACAAAACTTTTCTCTCATAATTTATATACATAAAGAACGTTCAAGACTGAAAAGGCATTCTTGAGACCTTTTTCTCTGGCATTCTTTCTTCCCTGTACTCTCTACAAGTGTTTTTGGAAGTGTTTTTAGTATACAATTGCTTATGTGCTAGAAAGATTTTTGACCATAAAATCCAAAATGTTAGTATCGCAACCCCAGCTCTTGTCACTTGACTCTGACCAGTGATACTAGGCAACTCTTTTGTTGCCTGATTTATTCATGAGTATAATAATAATTGATCTGTGCCAGCACTCTGTTTCTGGCTGGGACCCGCCATACCACAGGGAACCACCTGTAAACGAGGTTTGAATTTTTTCTCTGGTTATTAGGTAACCTCCATAAGGTCACAGATGTGGGCTGAGGGAAGGTAAACAGTGTGTGCAGTGTAAGTGCTCTGAGCCTGAGCTCATGAAATGTACTTGTCCAGCCTGAGTCTAATCTTGTAGATACCACTTCCTCTTGACACTAACGTGCTGCTGTGCATGCTTAACCTGCAGCGGGGCAGGGCAATGAGCCCAGACAGCAGAACCGAGAGCAGTCTCTCTTGTTCAATTTGCATGAACATATGTATGGAGATGATGTCTAATGGTTTGACCAGAGGATCAGACACTCGACAACTACAAGAAACCTGGCAACTAGAAACTTTAGGAAAGAAGTATATGGATGGATGTCTCAGAATAGTCCCCAAGTGTGAGGATATTTGTGTTTTATGTGAAATCTCATCAAAAGGCCTCTCTATAGGGAAGGCTCTTGGTATCAAGGGGACAACGTAGCCTATACCGTGAATGCTGGCTAGCTTCTTGCCCCAGCCATCCTAGCGCTTGCTCAATTGTGCTACATTCTGGGAAAGTTCCCTCGGCTTTTTAGTCTTTGGTAGTGTCCATTCTGCTATTCAGCCCATCAACTAAGCATAAGTAATCCTATTTTTAAATTTCTAGGATCTGTCTTTGTTATAGTAACCTGTTGTGATAGATGCAATTGCCTCATTAGTCTTTTAGAGACTATTACAAAGTTTATTTTATTCCCTTAGGGGCTCATTCTTGTTTGTTGGATTTGGTGTACCATTGTGGTGTTTTAAGTATCCCTCAAATGTTTAATGTTTGGTTGTCCTTTTTTTTTTCTTTTACAAATTCCTGTTTACCTGTTGAATCTAAGATCAAATTATGGTGCCTTTCCTCGGTAGGAGCACCTATGGTGCTAAGTGCCCTAGGGTCCTGCCTTGTCAGAATTCTTTCTAATGAAGCATGAGCTCTTATTTTTAGCCTGAGATCAGTGCCACAATCAGCTGTTCCCTTTAAGATTTTTTTTTTTACTCTGATGTCTTTAGTGGATATAAAACTATTTTAGATTGTTTCCCTGTCCAACCCTTACACTTCAACTCTTTCTGCTGATCCTCAATTCCAAGAAAGTAAGGCTCAGCTGTTTCCAATTCATTCTTTTAATGGCTCGCCCATGATCTCCTATTCTCTGTATTTGTCCTAAGATTAAAATATCTCTGGAATTTTTATGTATTTAGTAGTTTTCTCCTGCTCTGATCTGAGACATGGGCTTTCTTGTTCTTGATTCTCTAACAATCTAACCTCATTTATTTTTCTTCTTTTAGAAATTCCTCCACTTTTGCTCATCAATAGCACCCTTTGTGTTTCCTAGAGTCACTTAAGGATTTACTCTTCTATCAAGATACAGTATGAACTATTTCACGCACACAGTATAGATTCTACTACAATGAACACCCATGTGCCCATCATCCAACTTGAGAAAGAATTTATCACAAATAGCACTGAAGTGTTCCCTGTGTATTCCTCCCGATCTCATTTACTTTCTTCCCTTCTCTACTAGAATTGTTTAAAGGGATTTGGGACATGAAGTAGGTGAATATGATCAGTTTGCTATTCCAAGCCAAACACCACTAAATTAAAAATTTCCAAAATCGGGGCGCCTGGGTGGCTCAGTTGGTTAAGCGACTGCCTTCGGCTCAGGTCATGATCCTGGAGTCCCGGGATCGAGTCCCACATCGGGCTCCCTGCTCAGCAGGGGGTCTGCTTCTCCCTCTGACCCTCTTCCCTCTCGTGCTCTCTGTCTCTCATTCTCTCTCTCAAATATATAAATAAAATCTTAAAAAAAAAAAAAAAAATTTCCAAAATCAAGATAGAAAAGTGTTTGAGAGGACTGCTCTGTCTTAATTAATCATTGATGTAAATCCTAACTATTTATTGTCTTAAGGGGTATACAATGCATGGCCAACACTGGAACATATTTCCACGTATGCAATTTACAGTTAAAAATTATGAACTCTAATGTAGCTAAGTTCTCACCCCACTTTTAATGAATTTTAAATTAGGATTTTATCAGTATCTTTCCAAAATAATTGATATCTTTAATATATCACTTCAATGTTATTATTTATAACTAATGGTAAATGTTCCCTTTAAAGTCAACTTACTGTATAATATTAAAATAAAATCCCTAGCAATAAAGTTTCTAAATTAGATAGGTGTTGAAATGGATGGGAGCTTTAATGCTCTAGAGACAGAGGATAAAGATCTATGTTCATTAATTTCAGAAATGAATTTTTTGTGTCTCAAAGATGACCACTATGAGACGCACACTGCATACAGAAATTAGTTTACTGTCGTAAGCATGTGAACACACACACACATCATTCTCAGCAAAATGTAACAGAAGACTTCAAGGCCGGGGCATGTTTTGGGAATGCAGCTTTGAGGAATGCTTGCTCCTCACAGGAAAAACACCTGGTTGGTGATGATTAAGTATTCTGCCTGTCCAACATGAGATCCTGCCAAGTCAAGGAGAGCCCTTTAAATAGGGACTTACCTTTTTACCTCCACCACATCATCTTGAAATTCTAACAGTTACACCGAATGGCTGCAAAACCTTATTTTATGCTATCAGCACCTTCTTGCTACACTGCCCACAGATTAAGTGCTAGTAACTGGGTAACACACACTTAATTTGCAACTTCCAGCCTAAGTCTAGGAAGGACTGACCAAGTCCCAACCCAACAAAATCCAAGTGAAATTGTACTTGACATCTCTTTCACTCTGATCAGCATCTGTCTCTTCACCTTAATTTTCCTTTGGGAAACTACCTGCTTTTACTCTATGCTATCTTAGTAGCACTATCAAAGTCCCTGAAGGCATGGGGTAAATGCATGATCCTAACTAGGATAAAGAAACTGGCAGGGATTTGATTCATGAACATAATGACATTAAGATAGAAAATAGAGAAGCTATTTTGATGGCAGGGCTCTAAAAGGACTGTTTCTCAATTTCTGTAACCTAGATTCCTAAGGTTATCCTGGTTTTTTATCCTTCCTAAGGCTGTTGGTCCAGTCTTTTCTTCTAATTTTACAAACTCTGTCCTACTGATAAATTTTGTTTTGCTTAGGATAGCCCAAATGAGTTCCTACTGTTTGCCAAGCACAGAAGCCTACCTGCTCCATTCATTAACGTCATTACCAGCTGTTCCCTTAAATGGGAAATCTGTAGCTTTTAACACCTTACTGTGTCTACTGTGAGTCATATGAGGGTTTTTTTTTTTTTTTGCACCCCGTATAAGCATTTTTAAAACAAACCACTAACATTTGTTTCAAGAGTTTTTGACCAACCCTGAGTTAACTTCAAATTTCTTTTCATCCTAAAAAACGGTACAGTATTTTTATGAATGAAATAATACATTTCTGCCAACACAGTACTGATCAAAAAGCACTTTAATAAATTGGCTTTGGTTTCCACCCTTTCCAACTTATTCTAAATAAAAAATAAATGTAAAACACAAATAAGATTAGTCTTCCCAACTTTAGTATGTATAAATAAAAATGACAATTTTTAGATAAAATACGTAGTTATAAAAGAGAAATCATATCAGCCAGAAAACACTTTAGCCAATCCCTCCCAACTCAAAGTCACACAAAACAGCCTTCCAAGGAAAACTGACCAGTGAGACAGGTATGTTCATGCTCTCAGCTATAAGGAATTAAATTTAAAATACATTCACTCTTTCATCTTCTAATGAAAGATAACCTACGCTCAGGAACAATGTAAGCACTGTTATGGTAGTCTAACTCCTAAATGAAAATATGGCTGAGATACAGTTTACTGTAATAACGTAGCTAAGAAACCTTTGAAAATTAGCCAAGGATCAAAGTATTTACATAAGTTTAAGAGCTTATCTTAGGATCAAAGGTAACACAGGTCCTTAACCTACTTTGAAAAGATAATTGAAATTAAACCTTTAATTCAGAATGTTTCTTAAATATCAAATTTCTCTTCACAGACGCTATGTCCATTTTCTTCATAATCTTCTCTTGTTACTACCATATCTTCAAAGTCATCATTCTCTGATATCAATTTTCCACCTTCCCAGGCATAAGTAATAGGGCTAAAAATAAAGTTAAAATAAGTGAACCCAGATGATTTTACAGAACTGAAATGCCAGAAAACATTCATTAGTAACTAAAACGTGGCAATCTCTACCCAACCTGATTTAACAGAAAATCACTTAAAGTGTGAAAATAAGCATAAGCTTCATAGGAATAAGGTAAACTAAGAAAGAAAAGAACCTTGGTCACTAGTACAACTAAGTGTTCTTTTTTTCCCCTGTGCCCTGAATTTATAGACCCTCTACTTCTAATTAAAAACAAGAATACAATAGGTCAAAAATGCATAAAAGGAAAAACACTGTCATAACTGGACCTAAATTTTGTATGTGGCAAAGATATGTCATCTATTTTGCACAACAACCCATGAAACAACTACAACTATTCTCCCTTTTTACAGATTTGGAAAATGAAGTTCAGAAAGGTTAAGTGTGGGACTACGTTTTAACCCAGAACTTTTTTTAGTCTGTGCTTTTGCTGCTACACTGTTACCTCTAATAAATGAAACATTTACATGATAGGACATGGTAAGTAAAACTAGAACACATAAAACATTTAGTTTGGTTTTATCTTCAACCAAGGTTATACTTTGTGTTATGACTCAATTCTATTTCTACTGTTCCTCTCCTCCAAATCAGTTTAAAATCTGAAAAATAATGAAAAGTTAATAAATGTTTTTATTCATTGTATTTCCTAACCTTTAAACATATATTTACCTATGTACATATAACATACATACATATATAAAACAGTTGTACAATAAAGATTTGATGAATAAAAGAATAAAAATTATTTCTGTGGATCCCTTGGCCTGTAATGTATGCATGACTTGCATTTCAAATGCAGGATAAAAAGTGTGTAGGGGGGGAAAAGAAAGCAAAAAAAAAAAAAAAATATTCGTGGGGAATAATGAAACATGGTGGAAAAATAATAATTAAATACACAGGATAAAAATCTAGTATGCTTCATTTTCTACAAAGTAAATGAACATTAATGCTGACAAATATTATTCCAACAATTGTTTATTCTTTAATCTGATAGCTATAAATTAAGTGAGCAGATGAGGGCCTTCTATTTACAGCTACTGATTTAGAAAAATTCTACTTTACTTTAAAACAAAACTCTAGGGCGCCTGGGTGGCTCAGTTGGTTAAGCGACTGCCTTCGGCTCAGGTCATGATCCTGGAGTGTCTGGATCAAGTCCCACATCGGGTTCTCTGCTCGGCAGGGAGTCTGCTTCTCCCTCTGACCCTCCCCCCTCTCATGTGCTCTCTCTCTCATTCTCTCTCTCTCAAATAAATAAATAAAATCTTAAAAAAAAAAAAACTCTAAAATTAAGAGTCAGGTATATGGGGAGCGCCTGGGTGGCTCAGTCCGGTTAAGTGTCTGACTCTTGATTTTGGCTCAGGTCATGATCTCAGGGTCAAGGAATCGAGCCCTGTGTCAGGCTTTGTGCTGGGCATGGAGCCTGCTTAAGATTCTCTCTCTCCCTCTGCCCCTCCCCACAACCTCTCCTTGTTCACGCTCTCTCTCTCAAAAAAAAAAAAAGTCAGGTATATGGAGTCTTATTTGCAACTCTGCCTGGCAACTTAAGACTGGGACAGCGGTGAGGGGGGTGTTATTTAGACATATTTTTGGTAAGAGACATGTATTTGTTCCCAACTCAAGATAAAGAGAACTAGATTTTAGCCTGGTCACTGCTATTAACTTATTTTAAGGCCTATAACTTATTATAAGGCCTCTGCCAAGTCATGAGCCCTTGTTTCTTTATTTACAAGGTAAAAACGTTGAACAGGATGTGGCCCCACTAAGCTCCTTCCTCAGGAACTACACTCAGCATCTTAGCATCAAGCTGCCCACTGAAATGTCAGGTTTATTATTTTAATTTTTGAGAAAGGGAAAATAAGGATTCCAAAGGTGAAATAAACCTGCTAGAACCAGGCTTTAAACTCAAGTCTACCTATTGACCATTTTATCTACAAAATGACTTGCATGTTTTATTTCTGTATCAGCCAACACTTACTTTTCAGGCAGCACAACTGAAACATCGTAATCTGTTGGAGTGAGACATCGAACCTCTGAGTAAACCCGATCTCTAAATCCTGGGAAAAGGGAATTTCCTCCTGTCAAAACAATGTTCTTAAAAAAATGCGGCTGCATTTCTTTAAGAGGGAAAAAAAAGAAGAAGAAGAAAAGGCATCAGAAAACCTGTTTACTTATCTTTCCAGAAAGATAGATATGAGGGCTTAGGCAAGAGCAAACAGTTACAGTTACCAGTTGGGAAACCATATAACTTTTTAATAACCATAGAAATTATTTATAATTTATAAGATTTTATAATGAAGTTAAAGTTTACAAAAATTGACCCATTAAACAGAGTGAAATATGACCTCAGAGATCTTTAAAAGAAAGGCTAAGGTGAAGAGGTTGAACTACTGACTACTTATATACACATGTAAGCTAATACATAAATGAGTAACATTCTAGCAGCAGAAGTTTGGTAATTATACTTGTTCTTCCCTAAAATGGAGGAGGTCTGTCTGTAGGCTGAGACTGTGAGCTAAGGTAAGGTTAAAAAGGAGGGCCTTCAAGGCATTTTAACTTGGAAGCCCAAACTTCCATGTGATCTCACTGAGACAGACCTATTTATTGTGCAACATTACATTTGACAGTGAAAAATACTCATGATCCATAATAATAAAGGAGCTTATGTTCTACACTCAAAGTTACAAGATGGCAAACCTTATTAGGTGCCATATGGTTAGCTGGTATTAAAAGCCACCATGGGGAAATCTATGAGGAATTAATAAGTAATGACTGCCACACCTAAGGCTTCTGTTCACAAAAGCAGCACACAGTCCACTTATACTGACACTTAGTCTCACGGCATTAAAGCAGTGCAGTATAAAATGCTGTACAGCACCACCTACAACTTCATATAACACACGAAATTGATGAGACATTAATACGAAAACAGTTGTGAAATAACTACATTAAGGTGATGGCATTATGGGATTTTCTTTTTCTTTTTCTTTTTTTTAATGGGACATTAAAAAATTGCAGGAGCTAGATTTTCTCCAACGCCTGCACTGTTCCTTATGAACTAGGAAGACACTTTCAAGATATAAAAGTTCTCTCTAGCACTCTAGAAAATTATTTAGGTGAATCCTGCTTCAGGAGAACCCACACATCACTGAGAAGCACCATACTTCAGCCTCATTAAATTAACTTCCTGTATATTAGTCCAAATAAAACTGAAAAGACAAACCAGTCCCATCAATAGCTAAAAACCATCACTTTGTTAAATCATAAATTTCTATTCCGTGTAATTTGAGTTAAATCAAAACATTTCTAAAACAGATACAGCACTTTAATAGTCATGAAGAGATTAATTTCTTCAAGTTTAAGCAAACCATAACTTTACCTGTATCAAATTTCTAATCTAGGACCAATAAAGAATTATTCAAGTGCACTACGGGACCTGAAATCTCTGCAAATAAAACAGGCTTGCCACGTGCCTGAAATTACTTAGAAAACTCAGGTGATTTCTCTATAGTTCACAGAGCTTATGAGTTTTTTTAGAAATATCATTCCCATTCAATACTTTATTCATGTACCTTCAGGTAAATTCTGAATTGAATAGACAATAGCTTCTGGAATACCCATTTCTTGAATGCCTATATCAGAAGGATTAAAGAGTATTTCTGGAACAGCAAATCTCTCATTGGCCAGACGAAGAATTTGTTCCCCAGATTTATATTTTCCACTTAACACCATCTCTTCTCTTGGCTTAAAGAAAAATAAGATAAAAAAGTTTAAGCTACATTATCTAGTCCATATGACTAATAACATTTAGTAACATGTTATTACTAATGTATTAACCATGTTCTTGGAAGTTTCAGGATTCTCAAAAGTTAGAAAAATGTGGCCTTCTCTGTTGCCTAAACCACACGAATAAATAATTGCTCATTCTAATGCAGCTGTTCTCCAAAAGATGATCTGGCCTTATTCCTTACATTTTAAAACAGAAAGAAAGGAGAACAGAGGAGAGGGAACTTCTTAACCTGCCTATAATAACAGACCAACTTCAGGTCCTAGAGAACAAAGAACATACTCCAAAAAACATGTAGTATGTCTTACATTTCTATCACTACTACCTACTTTCACTCTCCTATGTATGCATGTATGTATGTATGTATGTATGTATTTTTAAGTAAGCTCTACGCCCAACATGAGGCTTGAACTCATGACCCCAAGTTCAAAAGTTGCATACTCTACAGACTGAGCTAGCCAGGTACCCCCACTTTCCTGTTCTAGATGTTTAGTGGATCTTGTGGCTGTATTCTATCAAGATTTCCCCTTTCCCAGGCAAGCCCTTCAGGTCTCCTCCCTCCTTGGGAGCTTTGTACTATCACTTTGCTATTAATAAACCTTGCTTTCCTGTCCCCCCAAAAGATTTCCCTTTTCCCTTGTACAAAAAACCTAAATATTTAAATTCATTTATTCAATCTTCAGAAATCAATTTTGAAATCCATGGACTTCATCAATGCAATTTTCTTGTTATTTATATTCTGCTGAGCTGTGTTCCTGAGGGGCCAGAAAAAATAATCTTCTACAACACTCTACATCATTAAAATAATGGTCCTTCCAATTTTACTAAGAATCATCAGCTCTTCTAGGTTCAATTATAGACATTCACTTGCAATTATATATGCAATTTTCTTCCTGAAACAGCACATAACCCAATCTTTTATATAAGTAAAAAATACTTAAAATATATAAAAATATTAATAATTACTAAAGAGTAATGTATTTAAAGAATATTACAGATCCCTTAATATAATCAGTCATCTATTCTGTCCAGATTTCTGCTTCCTCAAAGAGGCTTTTGCTGACTTCCAAATAAGCGGTCCCTCCATTATTCTCCACTATCACTCTATATTATCCTTCACAGTTTATACTGTTCACCATCACATGTCTACTACCTAGCACATAATGAGTACTCAATAAATTCTTGAATAACAGCATGTAAGTCAACAATGTGCCATTCATTGTATTAGGCATTTTATATACATTATCCCATTGAACTCTCACATAACCCCGTGAGGTAGGCCTATTTTCCTTTTATTAATGATGTAATTGGGTTTGGCAAGGTTACATGACTTGCTTGAGATCATTCATCTAATAATCAAAAGCACATACAATATATTCCTTCCACTACATTGCCTCTCTTAACCTGGCTATAATTCTGAATTCTATCATCTGGAATCTGGAAAGTCCAAGTTCGAAACATTATTCTTAAACAAGAATATCCAAAAATTACACAATTCTCATAATACTTAAGGAAGAGAAAGGAAAACTTTTAACCCAATAAACTACTGTTACAGTAGCAAAGAGGAAAGTATCCTCTCAGAGTATTCTTCCTTCTTGGACAGAAAGGAAAATATCTCCTATAAATTTATAAATTCACTTAAAAGTGATACTGGCTTGAGTTTAAAGGATATAACTCACTTTGTCAACACTCAAAATAAGTTGAAACAGATGCACACTTGGGAGAAATTCAGTTGACAAACATTAGTGATTATATAGTCCATTACCCAGATTTTACAGAAGAGGATCATGTGATTGTCCCAGGCTCAAATATCTAAACTAGGGGAAAGAGCCAGAACCAGATATCCTTGTTGAATATTGGCTCTAAAACCATTAATCATCAATATATAATGTGGAACTACAAGCAGTTTCTGTTTTAAGAGTACAACTCCAAAAAAGATTTTTTTAGACATAGACAAAAGAAGGAATTTATAAGGGCTACTGGGAGTTGCTATGTTAGTCAATGTAGGCCATGATTACTACACAGCCTCATAAATTTGGCCCAGTACTATAAAAGAAATGATCAGTTTAAATTACAATGGCTCTGCAGAAACTGTTCCTGTAATCATTAATCATGAGCCAGATTTTCTCAATTTAAGTCCATCAAGTACATTACATTTCAGTAGGCATCCCCTTTCTGATAAGAGATAAAATTGAAATTTGTATCAGTTGTAATCAGTAACAATATTACAGAGCTTATTATTGTTTTTGTTACTATCATAAGTACTAGAAAATGAAGATTGTACATTTTCCCAATTGTTTAAAAATATTCTTGAATAAACTATCAAAATCCAAGTTTTAACAATATCCTAAGGATAAGGGCACTCAAATAATAATTTTTTTCATTTTATGTAGTTATTGTTTTTCTAATTTCATAAACATATATCAACTTTCATCAGAGTTGTTGCATATCAGGCAAAAATGAAGTTAATGAAGTACTAAATTCAAAATAACTTTTTTTTTACTCTTCTGAAAATTACACATTTTAGGATTAATCCTAACATATACTAAATAAAATTGTTTCTAAATCTTAAAATTATTAAGATATACACATGATTTTTTTTTGTTTGTATTTTTTGGGGTTTTTTTTTCAATATACACATGATTTAACATGTATAGGTAGCTCTTGAACATGGGTTTGAACTACATGGGTCCACTTATACACAGATTTTTTTTATAATATGGTACCGTAAATGTATTTTCTTTTTCTTATGACTTTTTTGATAACATTTTTTCTCCAGCTTACTTTATTGCAAGAATATAATATATAATGCATATAACATACAAAATATGTGTTAATCAACTTTATGTTATCAGTAAGGCTTCTAGTCACCAGTAGGCTAGTAGTAGTAAAGTTTTTTGTGGGGGTGGGGGGTGTCAAGGTATACGCAGATTTTCAACTGCATGGGGGGGGGAGGGATGTCGGTTGGCACCTCTAACTGCCACATTATTCAAGGTCAAGGACACTGAAAAAATTATAAATTTTAACATTAATTGACAAAGTAAAGATTAAACTATTATTTTTGAAATAAAAACGCAATGTAACATTCCATCATCTGGCAAAAGTCCAGGCCAACTGACTCTGTTCATTCAACTGATAACAAGGAGTCTACACTGAGTTAATGAAGCTTAACCTATAACCAGATACTGATCACAAAGCCAAAGGCCAATAAAAGAGCTGCAAACAATATTATGTGGCTTCTGCCCTTTTTCTCCAAAGATGATGAATAAAACAATGGTCACTTGGAGGAATAACCACATTCCTACTGGCTCACTATGTAAGGTACAGGTTTGAGAAAACAGGGTTTATACTTTGGCAAGGAGAAAACTGGCTGCATTTAGCCCACTAAACTGATAAGGTGTTATTTGCAGGGCAGGAGGGAACTACATTAAAAAAAAAAAAAAATTTCCAGACTTAGCTGACAGTACAATTATCTGGAAGAGATTTTTAAGACTAAGTTTTCAAACAAGGATTTCCAGGGACAGGAATTGAGAACATAGATACAGATTATTTTTCAAGTACCCTGGGTGAGTCCAATGATCAGTCAGGTTTGGAGAAATTGGGAATCACTGAGACTTTACTCAGGGCCCATCCCTGTGAAATACAGATTACCACCATTATCTCTACAAAATGCTGCAAATTATCCATAAGGTGTTTTATATAACTGGAGTGTTTTGATGAGCAATAATATATGAAGATGGTATTATCTATTATTTGCAGTTTTCATTGTCCTGTAAAGAAAAAATATATACTTTCAATATCTTACAGAGGACTTGGGCTTCCCGTTCATGAACAGGCAACCTGATCTCATAATCTGTCCCAACACCCACTTTTGAAACCCAACCTAGGTCCTTCCACAAGTATCTGTCTCTAAGTACATTACAGAGTGATTTTAATTTTATGAGGCCTCCTCAGAATTCTGATTTGTATTTCACCTCAATAATATGTCCAAAAAATTTTTTTTTAATTTTAGGCATATAAGGAAGTATAATTAAAAGAAGTATAGAATTAAAGAAGTATAAAACCCATGTATTCATCAACTAGTTTGATACAACTTTATAAATTAACACTCCCCCTTTGAATTTGGTGTTATCACTCACAATACAGTTTTATACCTTTACTTCATACTTTATTTCTAAGCAACATAAATTATTCCATACAGCCTGAAAATATACATATCTTCCTAAAACTTGCTTAAAGACATCATCATGTCTTAGATATTTTAGACAGAAACATGTTTTTGAGATGTATACATGATTATCATGTAGCTCCACTTCATTTTCACTACCGCTTATTTTATAATATGAATATATCAAAATTTATTTATTTTCCTCCATTAGTGGATATTTGGGCTCTTCTCAATTTTTCACTCTTTTAAAATATACCACAATGAATGATATCATAAACATTTCCTTATGGAAACATGCTTACATTTCTGACCAAAGATTTTTAACTTCCCAATAGTCCTCCAACAAGTCAGCTAAAGGGCAAACTTCACATTTACCCAAACAGAACTGACAGTTTACCTGAGCTGATCAAAGATAAGGAGAAATTATTTTGACATCCAAGAAAAACTGCTTCTCAACACTTTGAAAGTACACTGGATTTTGCCCTTTTCAACTATAATTTGATCATATCAGACCAAACAAGTAAAATTCAGCCACGTCAGCTATGTCAATAACTTTCACAACTGGCAAATAACCAACTTCTAACTGGATTTAAACTAATTCTTAAGAAAACAGAAAAGGATTAACCATAATATAAATAATGATACTATCTATCTCCAGATTTTTCCCATGTGCTATCATTCAGCTGATGGTTCTTTCTCTAAATAACTTTAATGAGATATTGATTAATTATTTATACACTTGTGTCTGGAGAAATGGTCAGCAGAAAAGCAATTATCAACAACTCTGTTAGACTCTACCAAATCCAGCTAGATGTTTTTCAGATCTGACTGAGGTGGTCACTTCAAGCAATGTCATTTAGGATTTTTAAAATTACCTTACAAAAGCCCTTTTTAATTGTACTAAAGTCAGGCAAAACATAGTCTATCATTACTGTATTTTCTTCTCCTTTCAACCTGGAAAATAAAATAGAGACTTGTGAAATAATTAACTATGTATAGCATTACCCAAGAATCAACTTTCTAATTCTTAGATTACTATTATACATACTTTGCAATATCCATATCTCTATAAAAATCCTGAGACACATAGCACACATCTTCTTTCACTTGATTAATCACATGTGTTTCATCCATAACATGTAGCTGCCTAAACAGAAATAAAAACTGTAAAATTTGAAATGGAAAAATGTAAGTATAATTTACAATTACTTAAAATATTTTTTCTGGAGTTAAATCTTTGGGTAACTGATTTTTTAAAATATTAAATTTTTGAATGTGTAAAATATTTTCAACTTTATAGAATAATCACACTTCCACTATATTTAATCTCCACATTATCCCTCTGAGGGCAAATATTAATCCAGTTTGCAGAAAGAAACTAAAACAAAGGCTTTAAATAAGGTAACATTTATTAGAGAGCAAACTTTTTCCTCCTCCAACCATTCTGAATAGAATCTTGCTAAAATGACTTAACTCTCTGCACTTTCTTTTCTGATCATAATAGTGAGTTAGCACACAGTACCTGACACATATTAGATGTTTAATAAATATCTGATGAGTGAACCCAAGAAACACAAGGTTAATAAGCAAAACAAAGATACTTTTAAAAACTGTAGACAACACAAACAAATGGAAAGATATTCCATGCTCATGGCTTAGAACAATTAATGTTATTAAAATGTCCATACTACCCAAAGCAATCTACAGATTCAATGTAATCCCTATCAAAATGCCAATAGTATTTTTCAGAGAAGTAGGACAAATAATCCTAAAATTCATATGGAACAACAAAAAACTCTGAATAGCCAAAGCAATCTTGAAAAAGAACAAAGCTGAACAATGTCCACAATAGCCAAACTATGGAAAGAGCCAAGATGTCCATTGACAGATGAATGGATAAAGAAGATCTGGTGTATATATACAATGGAATATTACGCAGCCATCAAAAGGAATGACATCTTGCCATTTGCAATGACATGGATGGAACTGGAGGGTATTATGCTGAGCGAAGTAAGTCAATCAGAGAAAGACATGTATCATATGATTTCACTGATATGAGGAATTCTTAATCTCAGGAAACTGAAGGTAGCTGGAGTGGTGGGGGGTGGGAGGGATGGGGTGACTGGGTGATAGGCATTGGGGAGGGTATGTGCTATGGTAAGCGCTGTGAATTGTGTAAGACTGTTGAAATCACAGACCTGTACCTCTGAAACAAGTAATACATTATATGTTAAAAAAATAAAGAAGATAGTAGGAAGGGAAATATGAAGGGGGGGAAATCGGAGGGGGAGACAAACCATGAGAGACGATGGACTCTGAGAAACAAACTGAGAGTTCTAGAGGGGAGGGGGGTGGGGGGATGGGTTAGCCTGGTGATGGGTATTAAAGAGGGCACATACTGAATGGAGCACTGGGTGTTATACGCAAACAATGAATCATGGAACACTACATCAAAAACTAATGATGTAATGTATGGTGATTAACATAACATAATAAAATAAAATTAAAAAAAAAAGAACAAAGCTGGAGGTATCGTAATTCCAGATTTCAAGATATACTACAAAGCTATAGTAATCAAAACAGTATGGTACTGGCAGAAAAACAGACATATAGATCAACAGAACAACATAGAGCCCAGAAATAAACCCATGCTTATATTAATCTACAGTAAAGGAGGCAAGAATATATAACAGAGAAAAGATAGTCTCTCCAATAAACGGTGCTGGGAAAACTCACTCCATATACAAAAACAAACTCAAAATGGATTAAAGACCTAAATGTGAGATCTGAAACCATAAAACTCCTTAAAGAAAACATAGGCAGTAATCTTTTGGACATCGGCTTTAGCAACATTTTTCTAAATATGTCTCCTCACACAAAGGAAATGAAAGCGAAAATAAACTATTGGAAGTAAACTGAAATAAAAGTGTTTCACATAGTGAAGGAAACCATTAACAAAATGAAAAGACAACCTACTGAATGGGAGAAGATATTTACAAATGATTTATCTGAAATATTTATCTGATAAGGGGTTAATCTCCAAAATACATAAATTTTAGAACACAATACCAAAAGAACAAATAATCTGATTAAAATGGGCAGAGGACCTGAATAGACATTTTACCAAAGACAACATACAGATGGCCAGCAGACACCTGAAAAGATGCTCAATGCATCTTCTCAATGCAAATCAAAACAATGAGATATCACCTCACACCTGTCAGAATGGCTGGTATCAAAAAAAGAAGAAATTATAAGTGTTGGTAACAATATAGAAAAAGAAAAACTCATGTGCTGTTGGTGGCAATACAAACTGGTGTAAGCACCATGGAAAACAGTATGGAGGTTCCTCAAAAAATTAAAAATAGAACTACTATATGATCCAGTAATTCCACTACTGGGTATTTACCCAAAGAAAACAAAAACACTAATTTGAAAAAATATATGCACCCCTGTTTACTGCAGCATTATTTAAAATACCCAAAATATGGAAGCAACTCAAGTGTCCAATGATAGGTAAATGAATAAAGAAAATGTGGTATGTACACACACACACACACACACACACACACACACACACACACACACAATGGAATATTAAGCAGCCATAAAAAAGAATGAGATCTTGCCATTTGTGACAACATGGATGAACCCAGAAGGCTTTATACAAAATGAAGTAAGTCAGAGAAAGACAAATACCACAGGATTTCACTTATATATGGAATCTAAGGAACAAAACAAAGCAAAAACAGACCCATACATACAGAGAACTGGTGATTGCCAGAGGAGAGAGGGTAGGGGGATGGGCAAAATAGGTGAAGGGGAGTGGGAGGTATAGGCTTCCAGTTACAGAACGAGTAAGTCACAGGGATGAAAGGTACAGCATAGAGAATATAGTCAATGTATTGTAATAGCATTTTTTGGTGACAGATGGTAGTTACATTCATAGCAGGCACAGCATAAAGTATAGAGTAGTCAAATTACTATGTTGTACACCTGAAACTAATCTAACATTGTATCAACTATACTTCAATAAAAAACATACAAAAAAAGATACAACAAAAATGTGAAGTTATTCCCTCTGAATATTTATTTCTACACATATATACTACATATACTTATTGTTTTAGACTCAATATCATCTCACATTTTCTTATGCTACCGTTCTTTAAAAATATGGTTATTTACTGCCCCATAATATTTATTAGAGGATCTATTAAAATGTATTTATTAATGTTCCTAGTGTTGGAAGTTTAGATCAGGGAGGAAAGATACTTGTGTGTTTATAAACGTGGACTTTGGTTTTGTTGTTTTTTGGTTTTTTTTAGGTGGGCTCTATGCCCAACATGGGGCTTGAACTCATGAGCCTGAGATCAAGGGTCACATGTTCTACCGACTGAGCCAGCCAGGTGCCCCAGAGACTTTGGCTGAATCACAACCTAGCAACCAAGTTACTTTACCTCTTTGGGACTCAATCTCTTCAACTCTAAAAGGGTAATAATAATAAGATCACCAACTTAACACATCTGTAAGAAGTAAATGATTCTAATTACACATGTAAAGTGTTTAGCATAGTCCTTACACTAAGTAAAAAACATTATTACTTCCTTTTGCTTTTTGTTATCTTCATATACGCCATATTCTACCGCAAGATTCACTATTGCACCAAAGAGAAGAAAAGATGATAATTTAACTATGACAATTCTAAGGTACCAACAACTGGAAGATCCATCCCAACTAGAGATGTGAGAAAACTCAAAATTGATGCAATACAGGTATTTTTATCTGTATCTCAGACTATCTCATTATTTATTCATACTCTAGGACACAGAATTTGAAATACTGTTAGTATCTTAGTGTATTGCCAAACTGTTTACCAGAAAAGTTATTTCAAGTTATGCTCTAATCAGCAGCCAGCATCACAATCTGCAACATTATCTTTTTTTGCAACATCATCTTTTGAAAAAAATTCTATTAATTTGGATCGTAAAAGTTGTGGTATTTTAATTTGCATTTTTCTACTAGGAAGTGCCATGAAAAAAGAGAAATTCTTATTTGTTAACTCGTATATCCCAACCTCCTAAATAAATGCTCAATATTTTAACTGAATTTGTAATTAGTACAGATGTTTAACATTTTTTATGTCTGAGAATTATCCATTTATATCCTTTGACTGTATGTAATTCTAATGATTATCTATCTGTGCCACTGGCCATTTGTTTTCTGAGAATCATCTAGTAGCCACTGTATACCAAGGTAGTGCTTTTCTTGAGGATTGATAAGAGCCCTTAATATATTAAAGATTAACAACCTGGTGTCATATTTGTTTCAAGCTTATTTCTCAGGTTTATATTACTTTTGTTCACGAATGCTTGAAATCAGTGGTTTTCCAGACTAGAAGAGGACAAAGAGGGATTAGAGTGCTGGTAATATTCTGCCTGAGCTGTGTTCTGGTTACTTGGGTGTATTCGGTTTTTAAAAATTCACTGAGTTGTACATTCAACGTTTGTAAATTTTTCTGTATGTTTTACCTTAATAAAAAGTTTACTTTTTTCTTTTTTTAAATTTTATTATGTCATATTAGTCACGATACGGTACATCATTAGTTTGGGTTTTTTTTAAAGATTTTATTTATTTATTTGACAGAGAGAGACACAGCGAGAGAGGGAACACGAGCAGGGGGAGTGGGAGAGGGAGAAGCAGGCTTTCCGCAGAGCAGGGAGCCCGATGCGGGGCTCGATCCCAGGACCCTGGGATCATGACGTGAGTGGCTCAGTCATTGGACATCATTAGTTTTTGATGCAGTGTTCCATGATTCATTGTTTGCGTATAACACCCAGTGCTCCATCACCAAGCCAGAAGTTGTATGTGGGGCGCACCGGGGTGCCTTGGTTGAGCGTGTGACTGTTGGTTTCTGCTTGGGTCATGATCTCAGGGTCATGAGATCGAGCCTCACATTGGGCTCTGTGCTCAGCACCGAGTCTGCTCGATTCTCTGCCTCTCCTCCTTCTGCCCCTCCCCACCGCTCCCACTTTCTCTCTCTCTCTCTCTCTCAAATAATAAATATTTTTTAAAGTTTTTTTTTTTTTATTTGAGAGAGAGAGAGAGAGAATGAGCAGAGGGGAGAGGCAGAGAGAGAGGGAGAAGCAGGTTCCCTCTATCCTAGGGTCCTGGGATCAAGACCTGAGCCAAAGGCAGATGCTTAAACAACTGAGCCACCCAGGCACCCCTAAATAAATAAAATCTTTAAAAAAAAAAAAAAAGATGTAGGAAAATTATATCCTTTATTATTGCTTCTACTATTTTTATTCTTAACAACTCAGTTAAATATTTTCTTGTTGTGGTTTTATTTTTATATTTAAGTCTTAAACCCATTTGGACTTTAGTGTATGAGGCAAAGGAAAATTTTTCTCCAAATAACCAACTTTCCCTGTACCCTTTCCTGAATTATCAATATTTATATACATATTTTTTACAATGTTTGATTCAGAATTAACTATTCAGTCTGTCTGATCTATTATTTAATTCTCATCTAAGTATCACTTTAATTATTACAATTTTAAAATCCTTTATCATCCACTAGAGAAAGTCTCCTTTCACTATTATTCTTTTCCATAACTATTTTTTTATTTTATTTTTTTATTTTTTATTTTTTTTTAAGATTTTATTTATTTATTTGACAGAGAGACAAAGTGAGAGAAGGAACACAAGCAGGGGGAGTGGGAGAGGGAGAAGCAGGCTTCCCGCGGAGCAGGGAGCCTGACGCGGGGCTCGATCCCAGGACCCTGGGATCATGACCTGAGCCGAAGGCAGGCGCTTAACGACTGAGCCACCCAGGCACCCTATAACTATTTTTTTTAACTTTTTATTTTTATTCTTTTAGAGAGAGAGAGTGTGAGTGTGTGAGCGGTGGGGGGCGGGAGGGAGGGCAAAGGGAGAGGGAGACAGAGAATCTTAAGCAGTCTCTATGCTCAGCGCAGAGCCCACCACAGGGCTCTACACAGGACTTGATCTCAAGACCCTGAGATCATGACCTAAGCCAAAATCAAGAGTCAGACACACTTAACCGACCTTGCCACCCAGGCGCCCCTCCCAAAACTATTTCTAAGTATTCTTGCCAGGTTGTTCTTTCCAAGTTCAACTTCAACACCTACCCTTTTTAATATATATGAATTTTTTTTCAGTCAGCATGGAAGAATGAATGATTTAGTGCACAGGCTCTAGTCTCAGACTGCCTGGGTTTTGGTTAACATTCTCATCTGTCTCAACTTTCTCTGCCTTTCAAATTTGCTGCTTTTAATCTGATGGGGATACAGGAACTAAGTATCTAAACCTTTTAAAACCGAGCCCAATTCTGTTTGGTTCTACAATGAATAACATTCATATAACCTTAACACTGTATATGCTATTTATGAGCTTTCCATTTTTAGAATTAATGTATAAGCAAGGCAAGACTTAACTACAGTAAAAAATCATATGCAAATGTTATCTCAATAATTAAGAAGAAATGGTATAGCATTATGTTTAATGAAAAAAGTCACTGTCTAAAGCTTACATATGATAGGATTCTGTTTCTAGAAATAACAAAACTACAGAAGTAGAAAACAAATTAGAGATTGCTAGGGGAGAGGGACGTGGTGGGGAAGCAAATATAAAGGGGTAGCACAAAGGAGTTCCTTTGGAGTGATGGAATAGTTCTACATCTTAACTGTGGTGGTGTTTACATGAATCTATACATGGGATAAAGCTGCATAGAAATACACACAAATGCATGTAAAAAATGGTGAAAACTGGAAACAATTATACTAGCGTCAATTTTATCATTTTGATACTGTATTAGTTATATAACATGTTACTCAGGTTACACAAGGCTCTATGTACTATTCTACAACTTCCTGAGTCTGTAATTATTTCAAAATAAAAAGTTTTTTACAATGTGCTAAAGCTGGGTAGGAAGGATAAGGGGAGTGGGTCTTTCTTGGGGGTAATGAAAATGTTCTAATACACTAAAACCCATTGAAAATGTACACTTTAAATACGTGAATTGTGTGGATATGTATTATATCTCAATAGAGCTGTTCAAAAAATAATGGTACATCTGACAGAAGAAAGAAGGAAAACGTGGAAGGAAAGGCGGAAGGAAATGCAGATTCACTTATTTTCTCACATGACATAGAGGGGAGCTAAGAGATACTGACGGGGTCATACCAGCCAAAGTTAATGTAGTGAAAAATTGAGATTTAAGAATTTTACTTACAAAACAAAAAATCTCACTTAAGTTTTTAAACAAAATTAAAATAATAGCATAAACAAAATTTAGGAAAGGGAGAAGAGTTGGGATGTGGCTAAGTACACTAATTCCTCATCTTTTAACGATGGATAGTCAACTAATATTGGTTAATTCACAAACAGAAATATCAATATTATTAAGGCTCATAGAGACTAAAAATATAATAGATAAATACAGTGTAAAGACCATACTTTGTGTGGAATGGAATTGACATGAGAGACAGAAAGGGGAGGTAGATTTATTTTCCTTTGAAACCCTGATTTCCTTAAATGCATTTTTAATTTGTTTTATAATGTATAATATTTATAACTTCTATAATTTTAAAATATTAAACATATTAAACTCCCTAGAATTCGGAAATATCCAAATTTTGGTGGACACTAGCATTTTATATGCTAGAAAGCTTTTGTTTTTTGTTTTTTTCTTTTTTTAATGAGCTCTACACCTACTGCGGCTTAGACTCACAACCCACAAATCAAGAGCTGCATGCTCCACTGACTGAGCCAGCCAGGCACCTGACTAGAAAGCTTTTCAATTTGAACTTTATTTGCATTTATATATGTGATGTGATTTTTAAAGCAATAATATAGAATTGTTGCCTGAAGTTACAACTAATGGTTAAAGAATAATTGTAATTACTAAAAAGTTCATCAACAGCAGTCAACCCAAACCCTGCCCCCCCACCCCCAAATCAAAGCTATGTATTACCTGTAAGAGATGATCTCCTTTAGATGATTGGTTAGGAGTTTTCCTCCCACATTTATCCTAAAAAGGGAGAATTCAAATTTGGTTCAGTTTATCATACCTTTCATTCGGTTTTAACCTAAGAAAAACATGAAAATTGAATACAACTCACCGAATAATTGCTTCTTTTTTCTTTTTACTTCTACAGTAAGGAACTATATGTGTAAAGGAATATCCACTATCTACAATGATACAGCACAATTCGGAAGGATTATCTCGAAAATACCTATGTGCACTGAGAGCACCAGCTATTTAGAAAAAGATTAAAAAAAACTGCATTAAATAAAAGTGTACTTAATTTAAAGCAATAAAGAATGGCAACAAATTACGGCAAGCACAAAGACAAAAACTTTCCTTTATTTCTATAGGCTAATTTAAAATAATATTCATAATTGTCACAAACCCTCTGAAGCATTTAAACTAAAACATCACATTTTTGTGGTAAATGTGATTTTTAAAATTTTGTGATCAATCTTTAAAGGTAAATATTCATGACTTAATTATTTTAACACTATAACTTAATTATGAGCATTTATTACATGCTGGGCACTATGCTAAAAACTCCACGAGTATTTGTGTTTTAATCTTCACAACAATTCCATTTTATGGATGAAGAAACTGAAGCACAGAGAAGTTAAATAATATACCCAATGTCATACAATTAGAAAGCAACAGAGCCAAGATTCAAACCTGGGCAGTGTGATTCTGGAGCAAGGCTTCTCAACCTCAAAACTACTGACATTTTGGGCCAGGTAATTCCTTGTTGCTGGAGGTTTTCCTGTTCATTTTAAGATGTTTTGCAGCATCTGTGTCTTCTACCCACTAGATGCCAATAGCACCCTCCCAGTTGTGACAACAAAAAATGTCTCCAGACATTGCCAATGTCCCCAAGGAGCAAAATCACCCTTGAAGAACACTGTTCTAGAGACTGTGCTCTTAACCATTTAGTATAATATCACTCATATGGACTTAAATCATGCAAGCTAAATATTTGAATACTTTCATTGTACAGTCATGTAATGTAGTTCTAGTCTTTCATAAACTTACTTCTGGATGTTATTTTCAGATTGTTTTTCCACATAGTGGCAGGCTGAGCTATTAACATTATTTCAATGAATAATAATAATAATGATAGCAAACACATCAGTGGCAGAAGAGGTAACTACCTCAGAAACAATAATCTTTTAGAAATTAAAAATATGTGGCTAGTGGGGCACCTAGCTGGTTCAGTCGGTACAGCATGTGACTCTTGATCTCAGGGTTGTAAGTTTGAGCCCCACATAGAGATCACTTAAAAAAATATATATGTGGCTAGTAACTGCATTAGGGAGAAAATACTGTACTAGTATTAAGATGAAGAAAAGTCTGATTAGATAATCTCTAAGAGTCAATCTAATTTTTAAATTCCATGTTTTATTTTCTTGAAATCTAAAAGAATGTCACCCAATATTCTTCAATTTTAAGTGTTTCTCTTTACCCTATTCATATCCATATTCCCATTAATTAACTCCAATCAAAACTTTAACTCACCATTTACTCTTAAGACTGCTTGGAACTGATATTCTTCAAATAGGATTTCATTCATTGATTCTTGAATTGAAGTGAAGTTAAAGTATGGTTCTGTAATAATAATATTGGTATCTAAAAAATCAACCTATGAGAGAAAAAAAATCCCACAAGTTTTATAATTTTGTAGTTATAAAACACTTGTTTTACATATATAAACAAACTTATTAAATCCTCACAATAATCCTCACAATAACCCCATTTAACTGGCAAACTGAGGTACAAAAGAGTTGAGTAAGTTACCAAGGTTCATGTAACTAGTTAGGGTCATAGCTAGGATTTGAACCCAGAAGTCTGATTACAGAATTCATCACTTTATTATTTAATTTTAAGTCTCTTAATGATAGCATTAATAAAATGGTACTATCAGATTGTTTGAAGATCAGTATGCAAACGTAATGAACAATATAACTTCAAGCATTAGATGTTTTGTTTTCAAAGTTAAAAGGCCAGAAGCTTTAGCATATTTAATGTTTACATAATTCTCTCCCACACTCTTAAGAAGCATTAAAAACTGAATATTCATTCACTATACCTAAAGTTACACTACAGACATTAAAAGCACAAAATTCTCACATAATATTCACAATTCAGCTATGTGGACAAAAATATTTTATTGTGAAAATAAAAATGAGATAGTGAATTGGTCTACTAGTAGACATGAATAATCTTGAGTTTCACACAAACTCCCTTAACCTCAAATTCCACTTCTATTCATTTATACTTATTTAATATTTAAAAAATCAAAACTAAGAACAGTATATTAGGGACTTAAATGTATACTAGAAACATATTCAAAAGTTAAAACTAGACACCTCAATTACCTTCAACCCCAATCCCAGACTTACTCTCTGGAATCTGCCCTTGGCCTTTCGTCTCTCCTGATACTGCCTTATCTCTCACATGAAATAATGCCACTGCCTTCGCAATGCCCTTTCTGCCTCCGTTCTCTTCTCATTCGGTCTTCTGTACTGCTAGCATAATTATCAGCAAGTATTTTTCTAAATCAGAAATCTGATCATCCTCCCCAAACGTATCTCTCACCACAGAAGTCTTCCCTTCCATGACTTGACGTTGCCTATGAAACAATGTCCATACATTTGCAATCTCATCCCCCCCTTCAACCCACCTTACAGTGTGTGCTGGTAAATGTTCAACAACCAAATCTCCGGGCGGGGGGAAAGCTCTGATTTGTAGGGCTTACCACTTTCTGTGTTATAAATACTGTCACAATTGCTGATTTCCAGCTATCCTGAAGTCACCAAACTCTGAACACAGAGTTGGGAAGAAACGCATGTAATTGCTTCTCATCAGCCAGTGTGCGCCAACTTTCAGCACAAGACTATTCAGTAGAAATTCTGAGTCTATTCACTTTCATACCATGCACTCTTCCCTACCAGATTTTAGCACAAGTAATCTCAAGCATGTACTACTTTTCATATATATGTATATTTTGGCAGTATATATAATTTTTAAAAGTTAAAAATATGACCAATATAAATACACAGTGAACATGTGCAACAGATTTATTTAAGTCATATTAAGGCATAAACTAGCTTTATATCCTATCCTGTTGGTTCTTGCATTAACATGAGTTACTAATTCTTATTGCTGTAACTTTTCATTTGAATAAGACATGGAAATAGAAATTTGAATACATACTCCAATTTGTTACCTGATACATTTCTTTTCCAAAAAGGTAATCCCAAACTTGTCTTTGAACATCCCAATTCACCAAGTAGCCCTAAAAAAATTCTTGTATAAATGATCACAAATATTTGAATAGTTTTTAAAAATCATATTAATAGAGTCTAAACCACTAATTTCTCTTTATGGTTACGTTCACTACTCAAACATTGTTTAAGGAGATGCCACTCCATACTTACTTTTTTTTTTAATGTGTTCATCTCATTTAGCTTTAACATAAAGAAGTAAAATTCAGTACCCACAATCAGTAACTAAGTCATGGTCATTTATTGCTAAGAAGACAACTTAATTTCAATTTTTGGTTTTAATAAGATCTTATTTAAAATTTAAATAACTTTTTCTCAGAGATCTAAAAATATTTCCATACATACAAAATCCTAATTATACATTTAAAAACTGTCTTTACATTTAGGTCTACATTGCTAGAAATGACATATAACTGAATTACCTTCTGAAAAGGAAGGATGTAAAAGAGTCCAGAAGGGTCCTTTATTTCATCTATCTGGTTAGCAGTAAAAGTTTTAAGACGTGCTGTTTTTGACCTGAACTGACAGTTAGGAATTACCCTATAAACAAAGAAATAATATAATTATTCCCTAAATACTCACTTCCAAAAAATACAATTACTTAACCACCCCCCTCCGTGACAAAAAATATCCACAACCAGTGTTTCCCACTTTGTCTTCGAATAATTAAAAAATGTCTTTTTTTTTTTTTTAAGTTCTAATATGCACTAGACTCTACACTGGACCCTTTATCTTTCTCAAGTAATCCTTAAGAAATCCTTCCAGGTGGGTATTGATCCTGCTATCACACAGATGACAGTCAGAGCTTAGGTAAAGTTCCTGGTCTTTCTGGCTTTAATGTGGAAATTTTTTTTTTTTAAAGATTTATTATTTATTTGAGAGAGAGAGTGCAAGCACACAGAGGGAGAGGGAGAAGCAGACTCTGCGCCCAGCAGGGAGCCCTGTGGGGCTTGATCCCAGGACCCCAGGATCATGATCTGAGCTGAAGGCAGATGCTTAACTGACTGAGCCACCCAGACACCCCTCTAATGTGGAAATCTTAATACCACTCTGGTAAAAGATTTACAGGTTCAAAATTCTTGCCATTAAAACTAAGTCTCTAGGATGCCAAAGATTTTCAATTAGCAGACACTACAGGCTACAGAAGTAAGAAGTAGTTTTAAATATGGTTGCTGCCCACCATAGGCTTACAATCTGGTTAGGAAGACAAACTAGAGTCATCATCAACCATACATGTGCACATGTGTGTGGAGGGAAGGGGGGGGAGAGAGAGGAGGGAGGGAGGAAGGGCAGGAGGGAGGGAGGGGGAGAGAGAGAGGAGAGAGAAAGGGAAAGGATACTGGGATAACGTAAAAATGTTTTGTATCTGCTTATTTCATTTACTATGCTGTCATTTCTCTATATGTTTAAATATTCTTTGAGGACATGATTTTTTCTTTAAAGATTTATTTTAGAGAGAGAGAGAGTGAGAGAGTGCAGGGGCGAGGAGGGGTTGGGGCAGAGGGAAAAGAGAGAATCTCAAGCCAACTCCCCTCTGAGTGCAGACCCCAACCGGGCTCAATCCCAGACTCTGACATCATGACCTGAACCGAAATCAGGAGTCTGATGCTCAATGCACTGAGCCATCCGGCGACAGGGGGACGTGATTTTTAAAAACTGCACTGTAGTCAATCTTATGGTTATATTATAATTTTAGTCAAATTTCTATTGATTATTCAGCTTGCATTCCATTTTTTTTTTTTTACCATACACAATGCCTATAATATAGAGCATCCTGTATTTACTCTTATCAAACACTTCTAACTTATTCCTTAGGTGACTGATAACAGAATTACTGTGTCAAAGGATAAAAACAATGATACACATTGCCAAAACATTTCCAGAAGACTAACAATTTACATTCCTACGCGGTTTGATTGTCCTCTTTAAAAAAGAAAAAAAGGAAAGGAGGAAGGGGGGAATCCTCTGTAAACATTACAGAAGAAAAGCATCTTTTCTTCTCTCTATATACATATATAACATATATATTTAATGAATGCCATTGTAGTAACTCTGTTAAATCAACTCTATCAACCGGGTCAGCCAATGAGCACTACGAAAGGCTTAGACACGAAGCCTTCAACGTCTCCAACCAGTAAGAACTGTTTTTAACTTTTTGGGGGTCACAGAACCCATTGAGGATATGATGAAAGCCCTAACTGCGCCCTCAAGAATATGTATATACACATAAATGTCCACGATTCCTGAGGGTTCATCAACTCTGTACGCAACCCTCCATCAGGAACCGCTTCTCTAGAAGCCTATTTTCCTGAGCTATTTCCTGTTACGAAAGGAAACGTATGTCCCACTTCCGGCGCCGCGTAGCCTAAATTAACACCAAAGTACCAGTTGAAAGCATTACAGTCGGCCAGCTCCAACCCGAGCATCCCTCTGGCGCAGGTTAGGGCCAAGTAGAGACATTTGCAGTTTACTGTGATCTTGAGATGAAGGGTAGTCTGTGAAACCACTAGGCGTCTGTCTTGTCCTAAGGACCGAGAGAACACTTACGACACATTTTCATGGCTGTAACCGATTTTGGCATTGTAGGCTCCGTTATCCAGCACTAAGGTCGTCATTTTAACGTGAACCAAACGGCCGGCCGCCGCCTTCTCCTCCTGACACTTCCGCTCCCGCTTTTTCCGGTACTCTATGGTTTGCGGGGCGGAGCGTAAGGGTGCTTCCGGTCTCCCTTAGCAACTGAGGACGCCGGAAGCCAGAGACTCCCCTCTCTGGCTGCGGGTCTGGGGGTTGTGCAGTTCTCAGTCTAAACGGTTTACGTCGGGGAGAGATCCAACAAGAGTGGAAACAGCTCAGTGCTTTTTCGCCCATTGCATTGCGTATTTGTCCTCTACTTCGTATACTGACTCGCTCCTACAAGTTTCTTCTAATCTGGGCGCCTGGGTGGCTCAGTCGTTAAGCGTCTGCCTTCGGCTCAGGTCATGGTCCCAGGGTCCTGGGATGGAGGCCCACATCGGGGTCCTGACTCCACAGGAAGCCTGCTTCTCCCTCTCCCGCTCCCCCTCTTGTGTTCCCTCTCTGGCTGTGTCTCTCTCTGTCAAAAATAAAATCTTTAAGGGGCGCCTGTGTGGCTCAGTCAGTTAAGCCTCTGCCTTCGGCTCAGGTCATGATCCCGCAGTCCTGGCATCAAGCCCCATGTCAGGCTCTCTGCTCAGCGGGGAGTCTGCATCTCCCTCTCCTCCCCGCACCTGCTCTCTCTCTCTGGCTATCTCTGTCTCTCTCTCTCAAATAAATAAAATCTTTAAAAAATAAATAAATAAAATCTTTAAAAAAAAAGTTTCTTCTAATCTCCGTGGTGAACCTATAGCTTTGTGCCTGTGTGTGTGTGTGTGTGTGTGTGTGTGTGTGTGTTTTCGAGTCGTATTGTTCAGTGACATTTCCCAAGGAATAAAGTGCAAAACCATAAACAGCATGGAATTGGACATGAAGTCTCTTCAGCCTCATTCCCGCCAATGCCCATTCGACTGTAGGGTCCAGCCACCCTTAAATTACAAACATGCTGTTCCATCAACTGCCTTGCTTTTCTACTCATTCATATTCTTCCTCTGCCTACTTGTTCTTCATAACACTGCTCCATCATTCCTATCTAAAAAGGTTTCTTGCCATCTCACACTACTTTGTTCTCACTCTTAAAATTAGGTGCTGCTATGTGTTCTTGTAATGCCCCGGGTTAACTCCTATATATAATAATGGATAAGAAAATGAATTTTTTATCAGAATACAGACTCCACCACAAATTGGCTGTGTAACCTTGCGAGATGAAGATGATAATGGTTAACACAAAGTGCTTAATACCTGCGAGTAAACTTTCTAAGACGTTTATACATATATTAAATAACTTAATCTTTAAATTTATGGACTAGTATTGAAATCAAAGAGATAGTGACTAATAGTGCAGTCATTGCATTCAAACTCCTGGGCCAAATGCTGGCTCTTACTAGATGCTGTGGCCAGGCTACTTAATCTCTCTATGCCTTAGTTTCCTCATCTGTAAAATAGAGTAATATTAATAACACTCCCTTGCAGAATTGTTTTATGAATAGCAAATGACAAAAGTGAAGTCCCTGGTAGTAGTAATCATCATCATCATTGTCATCTTGTTGTCATATAATCATTCTCTTTTTTTAAAGATTTTATTTAAGTAATCTTTACACCCAAGGTGAGGCTGGAACTCACAACCCCTAGATCGAGAGTCGCACGTTCCACCAACTGAGCCAGCCAGGTGCCCACATATAATCAGTCTCTTAACATGCACAGATGGCAAACTCCTTGAAGTCAAGCACTCTATTCTATTGGTGTCTATCCTTTGTATTAAAAAGTCATTGAATGTCCAAAGTTAATTATGTCCAATTTTAGTCATTGTATTTTCTCTAATTTATTTTTAAATCGATAAGATCTCTTACTACAAACATGTAAAGAGTGTTTTATAAAACTTATGTCATAGAGCTGCCATCATTTCTGTCCAGCTCTCGTCTTTTAAAATATGCTCTTTCCTTCTGGTTATCAGCCCTTTCTCCTTTAAGCTTCTCTTTTTGCTTTCCTCAACATTTACATGCTCCTTGATCAAGATCATTTTTGTTGTTGGTTTCAGCTGCCATTAAATAATGACAAATCCTAAAGCAGAATTTCCACCCCCAACTGTAACCTGAATGTTTCTACGCAGGTATCCTAAGATAACTTTAATAGCAACAAATCCAAAACTGAATTTTTTCTCCAAAACAGTTTGTTCCACCTAATTACTTATCTATATTAATGGTGTGTTCCAAACCCCAAGCTAAATACCTCAATTACCTTCAACCCCAATCCCAGACTTACTCTCTGGAATCTGCCCTTGGCCTTTCGTCTCTCCTGATACTGCCTTATCTCTCACATGAAATAATGCCACTGCCTTCTCAATGCCCTTTCTGCCTCCGTTCTCTTCTCATTCTGATCTGTCTTCTGTACTGCTAGCATAATTATCAGCAAGTATTTTTCTAAATCAGATAAAATGTCCATATATTTGCAATCTTATATCTTACAGTGTGTGCTGGTAAATGTTCAACAACCAGATCTTGGGGGGGGGGAAGCCCTGATTTGTAGGGCTTATCACTTTATGTGTTATAAATACTGTCACAATGGCTGATTTCCAGCTATCCTGAAGTCACCAAATTCTGAACACAGAGTTGGGAAGAGATATATGTAATTGGTTCTCATGAGCCAGTGTGAGCCAACTTTCAGCACAAGACTATTCAGTAAAAATTCTGAGTCTATTCACCTTCACACCATGCACTCTTCCCTGCCAGATTTTAGCACAAGTAATCTCAAGCATGTGTTACTTTTATTAAAATACAATTCAATTGAGTAAATTTGAAGATTTAATTGGCTTTCCTAAAAAAAATTTTTGGCTTTCTTGAAAGATTCATGACCCAGGCAATATCTAATCTACCAACTAGAGGGGAACTCCTAGGAGAGGAGTTGTACAAAAATGGAAGTTTTTTTTTTTTTTAAAGATTATTTATTTATTTATTTAACAGAGAGGGAGAGAGAGAGAGAGAGCACAAGCAGGGGGGAGTGGCAGGCAGAGGGAGAAGCAGGCTCCCCACTCAGCACGGAGCCCAATGTGGGACTCAATCCCAGGACCCTGGGATCATGACCTGAGCCAAAGGCAGCCGCTTAATCAACTGAGCCACCCAGGCGTCCCAAAAATGGAAGGTTTTTATAGGAAGAACGGTGGCGCAAGAAGTTATTAGCAAAGGAAAAGAGAGGATTGTTTCAGGAAAGCTCAAGTTCCCTGAAGGGGAAGGGCATGGGGTCTTATTTGGTGGATTACCTCATGTTCCTTTTGGGGGAATGGAGAGGGCCCTTATGACAGATTGATTACCTCACTGGTGCCGGTCAGAAAACTCCTGACCAACCAGTTAAGACTATATTTCTGAGGGAGGTTGAAACTTTAATTAGGTTAGTTATTAAGTATCGGTTTTGTGACATGGTCTAGCATAAAGGACTTCATTTGGGGCCAATGGTTTTCTTTTTAACACTTTTCATATACATGTATATTTTGGCAATGTGTAATTGTTATGTGAAACTGGGTTTGCCTTTTGGTGGGTGTTCAGCCAAATGACACAATCAAGCCAAAAAATAGGAAAAGCAAACGTTTTACTTACAAGTGAAGGAGAACCCCAGGGCTCTTTCCCAAAGCAGTGTTTCCGAATAACAAAATTGGTGAATTTGTAAGCTAAGGGTACATACATATCCATGAAGGGGCTTGTGCAATGGGGAATATTGCATTGAATTGGAGCAAAAGTTATTTTAAGGTTATAAAAAGTTATTTTAAGATTTCCAGGTCAAAGTGGGAAGGGCGGTAAGGGTCAGCATCATCAATTCTCTGGCTCTAGTTGGTCTGGTGTCCAGGTGCTCAAAGGAGCTCAGATTGTGAAAGGTAAGTGTATGAATCAGGTCAATCTTCACTTTTTCATTTTATTTTATTTTTTAAATTTTTTTTGAAGATTTTATTTATTTATTTATTTGAGAGAAAGAGAGAGAGCATGTGCAGGCAGAGGGAAAGGGAAAGAATCTCAAGCAGACTCCCGGTTGAGCGTGGAGACTGATGCAGGGCTCTATCTCACAGCCCTGAGACCATGATCTGAGCCAAAATCAAGAATCAGACACTTAATCAACTGAGCCATCCAGGCGCCCCTGTTTTTGTTTTGCTTGAGATTTTATTTATTTATTTGAGAGAGAGTCAGTCTTCACTTTTGAATATGGTTAGGCTATCTCCTCACCTGAAGTGGCTATTTGTTCTCACACTCTTTCAGAAGATGGCTGGGAGCCTAAAATGACTTTCTTTCTTTCTTTCTTTCTTTCGAGTAGGTGGAGGTCAGTGCAGGGCTTGAACTCAAGACCCTGAGATCAAGACCTGAGCTGAGATTACGAGTCAGATGCTTAACCAACTGAGCTACCCAGGAGCCCCCTAAAATGACTTTTCTTATCTGAAGGAAGTGATGTCTTTTTCCATGGACCCTTATCTCATTCTGCTTATATAATTTTAAAAGAGTTAAAAATATGACTCTGCTATAAGTACATAATAAACATGTGTAACAGATTTATTTAAGTCATATTAATGAGTGAACTAGCTCTATATCCTATTTGTTGGCTTTTGCATTAATATGAATTGATAAATCTTTGGTGCACATTCATTATATATCTGTATGATAGTCATGTTTTTAACTTTTTGGAAATTATACTTTGGTAATTAAATAACAATTAAGAAAAATGTAAAGGGGTGCCTGGGTGGCTCAGTTGGTTAAGCAACTGACTTTGGCCCGGGTCATGATCTCAGGGTCCTGGGATTGAGCCCTGTGACAGGCTCCCTGCTCAGTGGGGAGTCTGCTCGTCTCTTTCCCTTTGCCCCTCATGCTCTCTCTCTCAAATAAGTAAAGTCTTAAAAAAAAAGAAAATGTAAATTAATTTAAAACACTGATTTTACAGTGGTTTTGACATATGTTCCCTCAAACGAGGGAGAGAAAAATTGAAAATGTATTTTCTCAGTAAAAAGATATTGGTAAAACCAGTAAAAACTCAGTAAAAACCACAGGCTCAAGGTAGAGTCAGCATCACAGGAAACCAAGACTTAATTGCAGTTTCAACCTCTCTAGGTGTGGAATTCTAAGCCAATGAGCCTGGAATTTTCTGGTCTGCACCAATGAGGTAATCTATCACATGGTCCCTCCTCATCCCAGGCCTCCCACCCCCACCCCCCAAGAAGATAAGGTAATAGGACTCTAGGCCTTTTCCCCTAAGGGAAGGTAACCTTGCCCCTTGCCTGAAATAATCTTTTCTTTCTCTTTCTTTTCTAGATAATAACTTCCTGTAAATTCCTTCCTACAAATACCTTCCATTTTATACAACTCTCTTGGGAGCTCCCCTCTACTTGCTATGTGGGATGATCCCCAATTCATGAATTGCTTAATAAAGCCAATTAAATTCTCAGATTTGCTCAGTTGAGTTTTTTTTTTTTTTTTTTTTTAAGTTTTTTTTTTTTTTTTTGAGAGAGAGAATGAGAGAGAGAGAGAGCATGAGAGGGGGAGGGTCAGAGGGAGAAGCAGGCTCCCTGCCGAGCAGGGAGCCCGATGCGGGACTCGATCCCGGGACTCCAGGATCATGACCCGAGCCGAAGGCAGTCGCTTAACCAACTGAGCCACCCAGGCGCCCGAGTTTTTTTTTTTAAACTATACTACAACTCTAATTATTAAGCTATGAGATTCTTTAATACTTACTACTTTGAAAAGGAATCCATGTTTTGTTCTAGCCACATTAGGCCACTTGCCATTTATAAGCCATGAACTTTGACAATTCCACCTGCCTGGAACATCCTCTTGTGGCTAGTAAATTAATAATAATAGCTTCCATGCTATTGTGTCTGGCACTCTCTTAAGTCTCTTAAATACTTACTTAACCTTCATTAGCTTGGTTAACCCTCACAACAACCATCGTGGAGGCTGAGTCGTTCCATACTTTTCTTATGATCACATAGCTAAAAACCTGCAGAGCTAGGTTTTATATCCAAATCTTGGACTTCAAGGTCAGTTCTACTAACACATTAAGCTGATTTAGTCTCATCTTTGAAATAACATCTCCACTGTAAATCTGTCTTTGACTTAAGGTGGAACGAGAATCACTCCTTCCTTTGTGTTCTCATAACAATTTGCATAACAATTGTTATTATTATTATTATATAATAATAGTATTTATTGGGGCACCTGGGTGGCTCAGTCGTTAAGCTTCTGCCTTCGGCTCAGGTCATGATCCCAGGGTCCTGGGATCGAGCCCCGCATCGGGCTCCCTGCTCTGCGGGAGGCCTGCTTCTCCCTCTCCCACTCCCCCTGCTCGTGTTCCCTCTCTCGCTGTGTCTCTCTCTGTCAAATAAATAAATAAAATCTTTAAAAAAAATAATAGCATTTATTAAGAGCACTTTGTTGAAAACTTTATATGCATAATCTCATTTAGACCTCACAAAGTTCTGAGTTAGAAACTATTAATATTATCTCCAATAGATGAGGTACTTGAGGCTGACAGATTAAATACCTTGCCCAAGTTTACATAGCCACAAAATGGCTGAGGTAGCATTTGACTGAGTCTAGTGACAAAGCTCAAGGTCTTAGCACTAGGAGTCTACTACTTTCCTTGCTAGGCTGCTAACTCTTTGATGACAGAACAAGGTTTTTTTTTTGTTTGTTTTTGTTTAGGCAACCCTAGATATTTGAATAGTGCCTAATTTATAGTGCATGAAGAACGTTAAGTGAGTAGTCAAAGCACTATCAACTTTCCGTTCTACAAAAAGAGCCAGATTGTTGGACTATATGTGAACTACTTCCTCTCCCCCACCCATAACCACATTTCTTCCTGATACATCCCTCAGAGGTAGTGTAATTTCTTTTCCTCCTTTAGACATCATTGGGTGGTCATTTTCACCTCTGAAAATGTTGGTTTGGGGCTGGGTGAGGTGGAGGTTCAGAGCTGTAATAGTTCTATTTCAAGAATTTCCTTCCTTTTTATAGAAACTTTCAAGTGAAATTTTACATTCTTATTTTCTTAGATAAAACAACCTAGAGAAGTGGGTGAAGAATACATTATTAACCTATTTTATAGATGATTAAGGCTAAAACTAAGGACATTATTTTCTCCAGGTTAAAACAGCTAGAATACAATACAGCCAGGACTTGAGTTTGGGACTTCTAATTCCCGGGTCCTGAACTCTTTTAAGACACGTTGTCAACTTCTAGTTCCCTTAGAACTGGAATCACCAGAGAAAACATTAGATCATAGTATGGGGCGGCGGGGAGGGCGGGGGGCAGTATATCTTAGAAAACGAGAAGAAACTGAGGCAAGAATATGAAGAAAGCTAGGTAGACCAGGTAGAGAGCAAAGCAAGCAGGGTAGTTTGTGCCCCAAATTCTGAAAAATTAAAAGTAGGATGTGGACGGAGCACTCAGTGATGGAGACCGGAACAAGACCAGAGTGGAGAGGGAGGACTATAAAGCACAAGAAGGTTCTGGGATTGGGAATCAAAGCACCCAGTAGCACCAAGGCGGCGAAGGACACGCATCCAGTCCCGGACAAGGGTGGCGGGGCAGCACACTTCCCGCGCGGGTCGGAGCCTGCGTTGCCCCGCCCCACGCCGAGTCCGCCCCGCCCCGCCCTCCCCCAGGTCTCTTAGGTGATGCTGCAGCCAAGATGGCGCCGGCGGCGGCCACGGCGGCCTGAGAGCGATGCTCGCGGTCCTCGGCACCAGCGGCGGCGGCTGTGGCCTCGGCCGGGGCCTCTGGTCTCTCCCGGGCGTGAGCGCTCAGGCGACTCTCCTCCGGCCGGGTTAGTCCGGACAACAAGGAGGCGGCCACGAAGAGAGGAGGCAGTGAGAAACGCGGAGAGAGCGCGACGCCTCCTGCCGCGGCACCATGGCTGGGCTCATCAAGAAACAGATCCTGAAGCACCTCTCCAGGTCAGCTAGAGCCTCGGGCTTGGGAGGCCAGTCCGCCTCCGCCTTAGCCGTCTCGGGAGGCTGCTCGCAGCCTCGGGGGCGGCGGGGACTGGTAGCCGTGCGGGAGGCGACTCTTGAGCTGCCAGATCTAGCTGGGGCAGGGGGTCGCGGCCCCGATCTCCCGCCTGCGGCGCCCGGCTCTGGCCTCAAGAGTCGGCCCCCTGGACGGGTTCTCCCCCAGCCGGCTCGCGGAGCAGCGTGGAGGGCGGCGGAGGGAGGCAGCGCGCTGAGATCGCTCCCCGACGCGGCGTCTGGGGGCGTCCCGGGGACCCGGCTTGGGCGGTCCTGCGCGGAGGCTGGGGATTTGTGTGGCAGGGTGAATCCGAGCTCCGTGCTCGCCTCCATTCGGAGCAGAGCGCTAACCGAGGGCGTCTGGAGCGGTTTGGACTCTTTGGGCTGAGGCTTGTTTTCTCCGTGAAATGTTAACCTTGTTATTTTCTGAACTCACCCCACCTCGCCGTTCCCACTCTAATGCATTAGAGGGTGTGCCTCTTTGCACAGTTAGGATTTGTTTTAGGTAAATAGCCAGAGTTCCCAGCTTTGGCAAGTTCTTTCTGGAGTCGTTTTAGTTCCACATCATTCTGGCAAAACAGTTTTTTGTTTTTTTAAAATTTGAGATCCATAAATTAAGGTAGTCAACATCTGTGGTGATAAACACAATACTTGTCATTCTTTCCATTTCATAACGCGGTTTTAGTCAGAAACATGACTCAGTAAAGCTGGCAGTTTGTTACTTCTGACTTCTCCATATTTGTCTCAAGACACAGGCTAAATGTGGGATCTTGTTTCCAACTTGTTAACGGCGAATTCAAAGCACTTGGTTATGACCCTTTTCTCTGTTATTTGTAAGTTAATGATATTAAGAAAAAACTTGGGTATGGTATGTTTATATGGTAAAGACAATTCTTGATTCTCCAGATCATTGAGTACCACAGGTTGTACATTGGGGAACAAAATCAATATTTCTGTGAATCAGCAAATGTTATCTAAACTTAAAACATTAAGATATAACATTTTTTTTTAAAGTAGCAAATTATAGCAGCATTTATGAATATACATTTCTTAATATCACTAATTGGAAAGTTTTAATATTGTACATATGGTCTGATACTGAATTATCTTATTTTGGAAAAAGGTTTTATCTTTTTAATTATTATTTAGGTAATGTCTGACTTAATCAGATGTCCTCTAGCCTTTTTCATACTCCATTCCACAATAAAATTGAGACCTACAGAAAATGATTTGACTGTTTTTCTTCCAAGGATGATGGTACATGCCTAGTTCCATTCCAGATGCTTGGGAAGAAAGTTAATTCAATCAATGAGTGGCTTAAGGTGTTAGTTTAATTCTCTTGTAGAACTCCAGTTGAGAAAGGCTCTTAAAAATTAATAGCAAAGGTGATGGCTTATTTCACATATTCAGAATTGAGTCCTTAGGAGTACTTTTTAATCTGTATGATTTCTAATACCGTTGTGGTAAATAATAATGAGGATTTTTTTTTCAGAGATGAGGATTTTTGTTTTTGCACCTTTGGTCATTGGTATGCTTCTTTCTTTCTTTCTTTTCTTTCTTTCCTTTTCTTTTCTTTTCTTTTCTTTCTTTTTCTACCTCTCTTTCTTTCTACCTTTCTACCTTTCATCCCTGTGACTTAATCATTACATACTGGAAACCTGTACCTCTCACTTCCCTTCACCCATTTTGCCCACCCCCAACCCTTCACTCTGCCAACCATGAGTTTGTTCTTTGTATTTATGGATCTGTTTCTGCTTTTTGTTTGTTTCCTTCTTTAGATTCCACATATGAGTGAAATCATATGGTATTTGTCTTTCTCTGTGTGACTTATTTCACTTAGCATAAAACTCTCTAAGTCCCTCCATGTTGTTGCAAATGGCAAGATCTCATTCTTTTTTATGGCTGAGTACAGAAGTGAGTTTTTGAAAACACTTGAATTCTTGGTTATTTCATATTTCAAAACAACTCAGGTGATTGAAGAGTATCAAATTCATATTCATATATTAATCTTACTGCTGTCATCTCCTAAGAATAATAGTTATTTATAAATGTAAAGGACGACAATAGATGAAATAAGATGGGTGTTGTGATAAATTAGTTATTCAAGTAGGGGTGAACTTTTGAAATTACCTGGGGTCAAGCTTAATTTTACAAATTATCCAGTATTAAAGATGTCTCTATATTGAAGTAATCATCTGGAGGACAATTTAATAATTTTTAACAGGAAATACTTAGAACACATTATCTTGCAGTAATAGACATTTCTTGTGGCCAGTTGATGCACTCATGGCACCTCAAAGGAGGCCTTACCTGACCACCCTTTCATCCTTCTCTGCCTATATATATATATGCTTTTTCATTGTCTTCTTCACTTGAATGTAAACTACATAATGGCAGGGATTTTGTTTTGAGTCTAGCATAATGTAGGCACTCAACTATTTTTTTAATGAATGGCACCAAAGCATTGACTTTCCTTTGCGTTTTCTTAACTGAGGTAAGACTATATACCACCAGTATTATCACAGATACTGGGTATGACCAGTTTCCCTGTGGTTTTAGGAAGGTAGCTGAATCATTGAATAAATGAGCCTTTGTTGTCTTCGAAAGGAAGGACTAGGAAAATGACCCTTTCTATATGGGGTCTTCCAGTAAGGAATAAGACTTTATAGGAACCAACAGGAGAAAGAATGCTTACTCTGAGCCTTGAGATTGAAGTATGGTGAAATTCTAACATTAAAACCAGTGTTTGGCAGATATAGGAGCTTGAGAATCTGGCATAGTGGAAAAGTATAAAAGAGAAATTCTTAAGAGATTAATAAATGCTTTAAGTAAATGCTGAACTATTTGAGAAGTGTAAATCTGTATACTTGTTCCCTGCCTAATTGTTGTTTAGTTTGTATCCTAAGCATCTGTTGTATTATTAATAAAAATAGTTTGTGTACTTGGAACTGATCTGAAACTGAACAGGAGGGAGGGAGAGAGAGGGAGCAGAGCTGGGGGGATTGGGCAAGGGGGCAGGGCAAGAGGGTGATGGGGGAGAGAGAGAGAGAGAGAGAGAGAGAGAGAGAGAGAGAGTGTGTGTGTGTGTGTGTGTGTGTGTGTGTGTAGTGGGGGTGGGGGTTGGACTACTTATATTTTAAGAGAAGTGAAACAGGAAAAGCCTTTGAAGAGAAATGACTCCGATCTTTCATAGTATAACCAGCACAGAATATGTTTCAGAGTCTTCTCTAGGAGAGTAATTTTTCAAAAAGGAATGGAAAGTTCTAAAGAAAAGTTGTAACAAATATAAGAAAGGAAATAAGAACAGGAGCTACCTTTCAAGGCCTCATGTTACTGTGCATTTGTACTTGTGTGCTAGAGCAAAGAAGAGGAGGAAAATAGAAGCTGGAAGATAGAATATATTTAAGCCAGGACCTGAAAAGGAGTAAAAGATTCCGATACAAATGCTCCCTCTTCCCTTCCCCCTTTGGCTCGTACATGCTTTCCCTTTGGCTCGTACATACTATGCTGGACACAAGGTTAACTGGAAGTGGGAGTTGGCAGGACAGATGTTCACCACACCTGGGTGGAGTCTTTGTATAATTTAAAGTCCTGGTTTTCAGTCAGAGGTGATTTTGCCTCTTAGGGGACATTTGGCAATGTCTGTATACATTTCTGATTGTCACAACTTGGGGGGGGCGGATAGAGGCTAGGAATGCTGCTAAACATGCTGTGTACACAGCACAGTCTGCCACAACAAATAGTTATATTGCCCAAATGTCAGTAGTTTTGAGATTGAGAAACTGGTTTGAAGTATATAGGCATGTCAGATGATTGAACTAGGGTACTGTGCTACTTAAGGTTATTTTGTCTGCAAACAACAAAAATCTCTGTTTAACTTAGGTAATAGGGGAAATGTAACAGAAAGCTGTTGGGGTGGGTCACCAAGTCCGGGGAAGGGCAGACCTAACCAGCTCCTAAAACCTCATTGGACAAGATAATTCTTTGTTGTGAAGGGCTGCTCTGTGTTTGTGGGATGTTTAGCAGCATCTCTGGTCTCTACCCACTAGATGCCAGTAGCACTCCAGGCGTTGACAAATGTCCCCTTAGAGTAAAATCTCTCTTGGTTGAGAACCACTGCTTACACCTCTCACAACTCCCAACCTGTGGTCTTTCCTGTCAAGTTTGAGATTCCTGGGAGAGAGAACCTGTTTGGCCCAGTTCTACTTACCAACATGGATCAGTTAACAATGGCAAAGGGTCATAAAGCAAAGATATGGTCATAGGTAGAACTGTTTGGAGTGTGGCTTACTGTTCCATTTGGTATCTTTAATAGGCACTGAACTAAATTAGATTTCAGAGTGCCTCATTTGCTATGTTAAAGAAATTGAACTTCATCCTGGGAGGTGACCGCTAATAAAGAATTCCAGACAAAAGAGGGACATGATCATTAAAGATGCTTGGTTATCAGTTTGGTTTTGGAATCCAGGGTTCAGGAGCAGTTGACTGTGGTGGAAATATATAATTTATAGAGGATCTCTGATTAACTTAAATATAAAAGTCATGTATTGTAGGGATATCATCCCACAGAATTTATGGAAGGTTGGGGAACCATACTTGGAAAGGGATTGGATCCAGGCCAGTTCTAATGATCTAGGTAGGAGAAACCACTTGACAGTCTCAACAAGATATGTACCGTAAACTAAGAGAAGGAACAAATAGAAAGAGAGGGTGCCTTGAGAAGATTGTTGAATATTTGGAATATATGTTAGGGAGATTAGGAAAGGTTGAACTCTTGCCAGGTCTTGTGACTGAATGGCAAAGTCATAGAGACTTTAGGGTGCCTCACGGTGTATTCATGAAAGCTTACACTGTGAAAGGAAGAAAAGGGGGGAACAGCAGCTGATAGTCTGAAAAGAACCATCAAAGGATTGGAAATTTTATCTGGGTGGGAGAGCAGTTGAGAAAAACAAATGAGAGAACTGGAAGGATTGGAGGTTTTGTCTAAAAGTATTAAAGTTTAAAATTTCAGAGGAGGATTAGGCCTAATTTAGAGCAAGGTATCCATTAAGGCCATGGAACTGAATTGCTGAAGAGACGTTAAGGTGCATATAATCTTCTGGAGTGGAGTGAGAAGTGAAGTAAGTAGAGGAAGATGAGATCAAAGAGAAAACCGGGCTAGACCTTGTGGGGCCTTGTAATGACTAGGTCTATAATCATTCCTGAATTAAACATTCTTGAAAAGAAACACAGGGCGCCTGGGTGGCTCAGTTGGTTAAGCGACTGCCTTCAGCTCAGGTCATGATCCTGGAGTCCCAGGATCGAGTCCCGCATCGGGCTACCTGCTCAGCAGGGAGTCTGCTTCTCCCTCTCCTGCTCCCCCCTCTTGTGCTCTTTCTCTCTCTCACTCTCTCTCTCAAATAAATAAATAAAATCTTAAAAAAAAAAAAAAAAAAGATTCTCTCTCTTCCTCTGCCCCCCCCCCCTGCTCATGCTCTCTCTCTCCAAAAAAAAAAAAAAAAAAGAAAAGAAACACAACATGATTTAGACTGTCGGAAATTATTTTTTCAAATGATAATTTTGTATAATTATTGATAGGCTCATTACATCTTTCACTTTTATGGTAAAGCTCAATAAATAATTTTGAGAGTTTATGTTTATCAGGTGCTTGAACACTGGGCATTGGAGATACAAAGATGGGTAAGACATGGTCTCAGCTCTTGGGAAACTTCAGTGATTCCTATTGTGGCATAGGAAGCATGAGTAGGATCACTAAATGTAACCTGTTTTTAGAAATATACTGCCATATGAAGTTTGTGAGATTTGATTTACTTGGATTGGGCAACTGGGAAAAAATTGAGTTAATTATTACCTTTTAGGAATAGAAATAAATTTACTTTTGTAATTTTGGGAATTTTAAAAGTAATTTTTAGTTACTTAAATTGACAGTATTCTTTTTAAAATAACCCCCAATACTGTTGATTTTGACACTAGATATATAACAGTTATTTAACAAATATTTACTGAGTGCTACTTTGTACCATGCACTAGTCCATAGTGCTGTGGCTAGAATCCCTGCTCTCAGTGGAATTTACATTTTTAATCAAAGGAGGCTGATATTAAAAGAGTGAAGTACATTATATCAGTTTGTGGAAAGTGCTATTACAAATATAACACAGGGAAAGGGGATAGAAAGTGCAGGGAGGTAAGGGTAGAGTTTGCAGTTTTAAATCTGGTGATTAGGAAGGCCTAATTGAAAAGGTGATATTTGAGAACAGATATGAAAGGTAGTGGAAGTAAATGCAAGGATCCAGAAGTGGAAGCTTGCTTATCATTTTTGAAATATATCAAGGCCACCAACATGAGTGGAGTGAGGAGTGAAGTAAGTAGAGGAAGATGCATCAAAGAGAAAACAGGGCCAGACCTTTTGGGGCCTTGTAATGACTTTAGCTTTTACCCTGAGTGAGATTGGAAGCAAGGCTTTGAGCCAAGGATTACTCTGCAGCCATGTGGGAAATAAATAATAGGAGGACAAGGGCAGAAGCAGGAGGCCAATTAAAAGTGTTAACTATCCAGGTGAGAAAGGTTTTGACTTGGACCTATGTCGATGCGGTGGACTTGTTGAGGTTCTAGATGTATTTCAAAGGTAGAACCACAGGATTTGCTGACAGGTAAGATGTGGATTGAGAGAGAAAGAATAGTCATGACATAAGCAACTGAGAAGATTGAGTTGCTGTTAACTACGTAGAAGACTGCAGGAGAGGCAGGCTTAAGGTAGAGAGATAAGGAGTTTGGTTTTGGATGTATTAATTTGGATGCCTGTTAGATATCTGAATGGAGATTCCTTTTATTTGTGAACTAATTTAGACTATGCATTTTAGTCGGCTGTTCTGTGATATGGAAGTATGTGCAAAGCAACCTTCAAAGGCCAAAGGAACCATGACTGAAGAAAAACACCAAGTTCAGCTTGATGAGAAATGTTTTTTTAAGGGGACTAATGGACAGAAGCATATCTTGGGGGGCTGCAAGTGGGTAGATCTCCCCAACGCCACCTTTTGGGAACACTGCTTTTATAGCCCTAGGGGCTGGGGAGTACATGCTAGGAGACCACCAGGGAGGAGCATGTTTGAGAATAGGTAAGTATCATAGTCCTATCTCCAGAGCAGATCCAAAATGTTATGCTCCAAGGGTGTACTTAAGGGTCCTGTTAAACAAAAGGAAAGAATGGGAATGGGGGCTGTATTCAAGAAGACTTCAGGTCACGGAGCAGCCATCATGGTGTTGATCTGGTTCACGTGTCTGCAGTACCAGTATCAGGTGTTTTGCGGGTGGTTATCCTTTGGTTATGCAGGACATAATTACAGTGAAGTGAATTGTGAGATGAATTTTAAGGGGTGGACTTTATAGTGTTGTATTTTTTGCTATAAAGTATACTATGTAGAGGTGTCAAGCAGTTGACCATTTCTTTGACACTAATTTCCAACTAAAACCAGATATTGATTCTTCAGAAGCTAGTTTCAGGAGATTGATTTGTAAACTTTAGTTGAAGGGGGACTTAGATGCTTGGTCCACTGGATGTTGTAATATTACCATTCTAGAATCAGAAGGGATTTGTTCCGGTCTCTGAGAAGGAAATTATTAAAACGTTAGGATTTGTGATTTCCCCAGGGTTTGACAGGTAGTATTGAGTGGTTAAGTTACTGATCCAGTACTCTTTTAATATGATTATTCTATGCTGCCTGCTCAGGCTTTTGCTCTATTTTCAGCATTTATTTATTATAAAATTTCAGTGTTACTACTCTTTTGTGGTATTTCACCATCCTGTTGCAGTATCCCTTGGGAGATTCTTTTATTATTTGGGAATCCTTTGACTCTGTAGTCCTTTGAAGCTTGGGAAACATAGCCTTTTGACTTAGCAATTCTGTGAAGTTGGGAAAGCACAATTTCTCCATTTCTTTATACTTGCATAATTTTTTTGCAATATTACACTTTGCCTTAATACTTCAGTTTCCAATCTGAACATTTCCTTAGTAAGTTGATCTCTTATCAGTTATATATGTTCTAAATGCTGCACATTATTTTGTATCTATTAGGATGAATAATTTAATATTTCTGTAAATATTGGTATTTAGTTCTTGTAAGTGACTGGAGCTCAGATTGAATGTAAGTTACAGGTGTAACTTTATGACTGTTTCCATGAGTGAAATACAAGCAGTTACCACATCAAGACAAAGTTACTAAAACAAAGTTGAGATCTGCAACAAATATGATTCAGGGTATAATAGTTATTGTTTATTTTTTCAGACATTAGATTTACTGTTTGTCTGATAATTCATTTACTTATTTTGAGATTTCTCCCAGCCAAAATGAATGTTATACATAAATTTTGAATCTCTAGATTAGTCTCTTCTTTAAGACTTAATGTTAGCTATATGTATATGTACTCTTCTACCCAAAAATACCATTAAAAGAGAGCTCTCTGGCTTCTTTTTGCCACTGCTAGCATAACACCAAGTTGTTTTCCTCTACTGTTGTTTGTAATTTTATTGTTAGGAATTAATATTTAGAGAGAAACTTAGAAATACCAGAAAATTCAGTCATTTTAAAATTTGCTAAAACCATGTTGTTTACTAAATTCAGTTCCTATTCCAAAGTTTTCTTCTGCTGTGATGGAACTTTATATATAAATGAACTATATATAAAAAGGGGCATCATAAAATCTAAGGTTTATCTTTAAGGAGTATTTTAAGTGTGATTATTCACATTGATAAATCATGCATTTATTCTTTCCACCAGTACTTACAGAAGATCTGTAAGATATATGTGAAGTTAAGAACTATAAATGCCTTCTTAAAACAGTATGGTAGATGATTAAGTAGATACCAGGATAAAATGTAAGTCTTAAGAGATAGGCACAAAGTACTATATGCAACTTTAATGGAAGTAGAGACATTGAGACAAAGGTGGTCTAAGTCCAGAGAAACTGTAAAGAAATAATGAAATAAAAATACATAAGTGGGGCGCCTGGGTGGCTCAGTCATTAAGCGTCTGCTTTCGGCTCAGGTCATGATCTCAGGGTCCTGGGATCGAGCCCCGCATCGGGCTCCCTGCTCTGAGGGAAGCCCGCTTCTCCCTCTCCCACTCCCCCTGCTTGTGTTCCCTCTCTCGCTGTGTCTCTCTCTGTCAAATAAATAAATAAAATCTTTAAAAAAAAAAAAATACATAAGTGACCGTTTATGTGATATAAAATGGATAGTTACTAAATCTGTTTGCTTGACAGTGGCATGCATACCAAGGGAATATTTAAAGCAGTTACGGAAGTTAAGGATACTTTATTTTTTAAAAAAGATTTCTATATTTACCTTAGAGAGAGAGAGCGAGAGTATGCGCACATGAGTGCGGGGAGGGCAGAGGGAAAGGAGAGAATCCTCAAGCAGATTCCCCAAGGTTAGCAGGGGAATTGGGCTCCATCCCAGGCCCTGAGATCATGACCTGAGCTGAAACCAAGAATCAGACGCTTAACTGAGTGAGCCACCCAGCGCCTTTAGATCCTAGAAACTTGGCTGCAGTTTTTTTCCACTGTTTTCCAGTACTAAACCTTCTCTCCCTTTTTTGTTTTTCACCCATCTTTTGTTGCCTTACTACTGTAGCCAGATTGTTTACATTCCTTCCTGCCAGGTCATCCTCTTGGGCTTCATTTTACTTGTACATCTTAATAGGCAGCTTTAACTAGGTCGGCTAGTCTTCATTGGTCTTCATTTTTTAATTCCTTTAGGTCTTAAAATATTTTATTACAACAAAAATTTCATGTTTTAGTTCTGTAGATTGTCATCTGTTTTTTTTAGTTTCTCTCTTTCTTTTTTTTTAAGTAGGCTCCATGCCTAACATAAGACTTGAACTCATGAATGTAGGACTTGAACTCATGAGTGCCATGCTCCACTGACTGAGCCAGCCAGGTGCCCTCTAGATTGGCATCTCTTTAAGGGCAGAATCACCCTGACAGACTGCATTCTGAAGGCAGTGATTGTGTTTATCTTGTTTGCTGTTGCACCTTTAGCATCTGGCACAATATTGTTATACATAGTTGTTCAGAAACATTTTCAGCTGACTAGAGAATAGATTAACTTTGGCCTTCATAGAATTTATAGGATGTAAATTGGTTGTCCTGAATACATTTTTGGCAGATGACTCATATCCAAGAAATTTAGATTAAAGACTTTTTTTTTTTTAATAAATACACTAGTTCTCTGACTTGCTTTTGTATGTATAGATATAATTTATTGCTGGATCTCTCTTTGATTTGTGGGTTAATTTTCATAGCTAACTTTACTTTTTGGTATTCTCCATAAAATGAATTGAAGATTACAGTTTTAAATGGGCTTTTTAGCAGTTAAACTAATTTGATAATTTGTATTTGTAAATTGCTTATCTTTTAGAGTGCTTGTCCTATTTGGTTTGATTTAATGTTGAATTACAGTTCAGTCTTCGTATAACTTTTGTACAACAGAGCTATTTCATTTTTGTTAATATTTTTAATATAAAATTTAAAAAAAAATATCGGTAGTAATAATACCAGTGGTAGAGAGAATGAAGGAAATCACAAATGGTTAATTTATCTTAGAATTTAAGCAGTGTTGCCTTTAGTTATTCCAGTGTGAAATACAACTGTATTTTTTTAAGTGCATCACAGCTAAATATTTTTATCATATCATTCCTTTCCTCTTCCTTCCCTTAAACTTGCTCCCTCCTATGTCCCCTGTGTACCCATTCCCTGCAGCGATCCCTGCTGGCTGTGGTGGAGATTGGTGTGCTGTGAATTTCATAATCAAGGAGTCTAAGAAACCCTGGCAACTGACTACTTGCTTTCACCAGGAATAGGGACCTTTTGTCTGAATTTCCTGCCCTCAGGTAATACTTCTGTTCCCCATCGTTTTTGATTTCTTTTTCTTTCTTTTTATAAATGCAAGCACTTATTTTGCCCCACATAAAGATACTTTGAGAATATTTTCTAATTCTTACTGTATTAGTCAGATACTGATTTCTTTTTCCCTTTTTTTCTTTTTTTTTTTTTTTACCGTAGCTATAGGCTCATGCAATTCCTCTCTTAGAGTGTCTTTTCTAATATATAAGGTTTGGCAATGGACTTAAAGTTATAACCAACTCTTTCTATTGTTAAAAGAGTTTTATAACTTACAGTCAGCTATTTGGAAATAGTGATTAGTATTTGATCTACTTACTCTTTAATGGGTAAGATTTCATAGTCTAATGTAATTAATGAGGTGTGAAGCCTCTTTTGATAGAATGTTTTCATCACTTCTCATTGAAGGACTTAAGAGTTTATTTTGTGTATTTAATGTTAATTATGATCTTTATCAAAGAGTTGAAGTAATTCTTATGAACAGCAGTGAAAATAGAGTTCTTGAGGAATGTAAGGACTTGCCACCCCATTTATTACTTGCCCTTACCCCTTTTAAAAATTCATTATCAGGGAAAGTAATTATGTTATAAAACCAGATTCATGGAAATGGCACTGAATTTCTTTCAAGTTGGACTTAATGAAAAACCTAGAAACTTATATCATGGAACACTTCTAGTGCTTAGGAAATTTATCCACATAACTACTTTGAACCTATTCTAAAAGTCTAGTGAGAAATTGGTAATTAAACATTAACCATGATTGGGGCACCTGGCTGGCTCAGTTGATGGAGCATGTGACTCTTGATCTGGGGTTGTGAGTTCAAGCCCCATGTTAGGTGTAGAGATTACTTTTTTTTTTTTTTTAAGATTTTATTTATTTGAGAGAGAGAGAATGAGATAGAGAGAGAGATCATGAGAGGGGGTAAGGTCAGAGGGAGAAGCAGACTCCCTGCTGAGCAGGGAGTCCGATGCGGGACTCGATCCTGGGACTCTAGGATCATGACCTGAGCCGAAGGCAGTCGCTTAACCAACTGAGCCACCCAGGCGCCCAGGTGTAGAGATTACTTTAAAAAAAAAAAAGAAGTCCTAAAAAAAAATGATTAACCATGAGCAGAATTGTGCAACTCATTACAGAGGAGTGATGTGACATTTGATAAACTTACTGGCCATATGTTAGCAATTGTATAGATATGATCAATTAAATATTGTTTTCCAGTATTCTTGTCTGCCTTGATTCTTTGCTATCATTTGGGTGTCTGGATCTAAACCAGAATTGCCAAGGGAAAGATGCCAAGCTTTAACCTTAGGTAGACCATTAGGGACACCTTTGAGATTATCTTTAGGATATTGATATTTAAGGATGTTGTTTATAAAGGCATTCAAAGATGGTTCTGGTTTTGTATATACCTCTAATAAATCCTCTAGAACCTTTGCTCCTGAAGTATAGTCATAGCTATAATCCTTTGCTTTTTTTAGATTACACTTCCTTAACATCTCTTTATTTGACCTGGTTTGTGCTTAGCTTATTGAAGATGAGGTGTTACAATTTTATTCTTAGTTTAAACCATAGCTATCCATTTGTTTATTCAAGTCACCTACCAAACTTAATTCCTTTTCTCTCTTTATCTTCTCATTTTAATAAATTATGATGCCTTTTTATTTAAATAACTCTTAAATTTATCTTCCTTTTCCTGAACCTAGCACATAGCCGACTTCTTGGCACCAAGTTGACATCAGTAAGACTTGAATATCCAGATTTAACTCATCATTTCTTGTGTTACTCTTGCAAATAAGCATTCTCATTTCCTTCTGGTCTCATACTTTTTTAATCCACCCTTGGCACTGTTCCTAGAGAGATCTGTTCAAAATGCTAATCTTACCATTTAATTTCTTGGTAAAAACTTTTTTTTTTTAATTGAAGTATAATTGACACACAGTAGCCCATTGATTCCAGGTTTACATCATAGTGATTTTTTTAAGATCTTTTATTTATTCATTTGAGAAAGAGAGTGAGCAAGAGCACGAGTAGAAGGGAGGGTCAAAGAGAGAGGGAGAAGCAGACTCCCCTGCTGAGCAGCTCAGACCTGAGCCGAAGGCAGATGCCCAACTAACTGAGCCACACAGGAGCCGCCATAGTGATGTATTTTTTAAAAGACTTATTTATTCATTTTAGAAAGAGAGAGAATGAGAGGGAGAGAGAAACCCAAGCTCTCCTGAGCGTAGAGCCAGGACGCAGGGCTTAATCTCTTGACCCTGAGATCAAGACCGGAGCTGAAATCAAGAGTTGAATGCTTAACTGACTGAGCCACCCAGGCACCCCATCATAGTGATGTTTTTGTACATTATGAAATGAACCCCACAATAAGTCTAGTTACCATCTGTCACCACACAAAATTGTTACAATATTGTTGGCTGTAGTACCTATGTGGTACATTATATCCTCATGAGTTACTTATGTTATAACTGGAAATTTGTGCCTCTTAATCCCCTTCATCTATTTTGTAGAGCCCCCAATCCCTTTCCAGTCTTGTAGCCAATAGTTGCTTCTAATATCTGTGAGTCTCTTTTTGTTTTGCTTGTTCATTTGCTTCGTTTTGTAGATTACACATATGAGTGAATTCATATGGTTATTTGTCATTGTCTGATTTACTTCATTTAGCATAAAACTCTCTAGGTCCATCCATGCTGCAAATGGCAACAGTTCATTCTTTTTTATGGCTGAGTAATATTCCATTGTGTATGTATACCACATCTTCTATATCCATTCATCTATTGATGGATAATTAGATTGCTTCCATATCTTGGCTATTGTAAATAGTGCTACAGTGAACCTAGGTCTTGTGCATATATCTCTTTGAATTGGTGGGCTTTTTTTTTTGTTTTGTTTTTTTGTTTTTTGGATATATTCCTAGAGGTGTAATTGACGGATAGTGTGGTAGTTCTAATTTTAATTTCTTGAGATGTTTCCATATTGTTTTCCATAGTGGCTGCACCACTTTACATTCCCACCAACAGTGTACAAAGGTTCCCTTTTTTCCACACCCTCACCAACACCTGTTATTTTTTGTCCTTTTGATAAAAGCCAATCTGACTGGTGTGAGGTGGTATCTCCTTGTGGTTTTGATTTGTATTTCCCTGATGATTAGCGATGTTGAGCATCTTTTCATGTGTCCATTGGCCATCTGTATGTCTTCCTTGGGACACTGTTTATTTAGATCCTCTCCTCATTTTTAAATAGTATTTTTTTTATATATATTAAGTTGTGTAAGTTCATTATATATTTTGGATATTCACCTCTTATCAGGTGTATGATTTGTAAATATCTTCTTTCATTCAGTTAGGTTGCTTTTTCATTTTGTTGATGGTTTCTTCTGCTGTGCAAAAGCTTGTAGTTTGATGTAATGCCATTTATTTATTTTACCTTTGTTGCCCTTGCCTGAGAAGAGTGGTTCAAAAAAAAATATGGCTAAGACCAGTGTCAAAGAGCTTACTATCTGTTTTTTTCTTTTCTGGGAGTTTCATGGTTTCTGGCTTCACATTCAAGTTCTTAATTCATTTTGAATTTATTTTTGTATGTGGTATAAGATAGTGACCTGGTTTCATTTTTTTTTACATGTGGCTGTCAGTTTTCCCAACACCATTTATTGAAGAGACCTTTTTTCCCCCGTTGTATATTCTCGCCTTCTTTGTCATAGATTAATTGCACATATATATATATATATATTTCTGGGCTCTCTTTTCTATTTCCTTGATATATGTGTCTAAGTTTTTATGCCAGTACCATACTGGTACTGATTTAGTTACTGGTACTGATTTGATTACTAACAGTTTTGTAGTATTTGAAATCAGGAAGCATGATAACCTCCAGCTTTGTTTTTTCTCATGATTGCTTTTGCTGTTCAGGGTCTTTTTGTGGATCCAGGCAGGTTTTGGGATTCTCTGTTTTAGTTCTATGAAAAATGTTATTGGTCTTTTGATGGGGATTGCATTGAATTTGTAGGTTGCTTTGGGTAGTGTGGACATTTTAACAATATTTTTTTCATTCCATGAGCACAGAGTATCTTTCCATTTATTTGTGCTGTCCTCTGTTTCTTTTATCAGTGTCTTACAGAGTATATAGGTCTTTCACTCCCTGGTCAAATTTATTCCTAGATATTTTATTCTTTTCAGTGCAGTTGTAAATGGGATTGTTTTCTTAACTTCTGATAACTCATTATTAGTGCAACCTATTTTTGTATGTTAATTTTGTATCCTGCAACTTTATTGAATTCATTTATTCATTCTTATTAGTAGTTTTTTGGTGCAGTCTTTAGAATTTTCTATATATTGTATTATATCATCTACAAATTGACAATTTTATTTTTTCCTTTCCAATTTGGATTCCTTGTATTTCTTCTTCTTGCCTAATTGCTCTGGCTAGGACTTCCAATACTATGTTGAATTAAAGTGGTGAGAGTGAGCATCCTTGTCTTGCCCCTGATCTTGGAGGAAAATCCTTAAGCTTTTCACTGTTGAGTAGGATGTTAGCCGTGGATTTGTCTTAGGGCCTTTATTATGTTAAGGGGTACATTTCTTCAATACACACTTTGTTGAGAATTTTTATCATAAATAGATGTTGAATTTTGTTAAATGCTTTTTCTGTGTCTACTGAGATGATCATATGGTTTTTATCCTTTGCTTTGTTAATGTGTAGATGTAAAGATTGGTAAAAAATTTTTAATGGCTCATGTTCAAGCTTTTTAAAAAAATTTGTTTATAACAGTAGAATTTTTTGTCCAAAGAAATATTAAAATAGAACTTAACTGAATAAGATAGGCAAAAAGTAGGGCTCCTTGTTGATGGAACAAAGACCGGCTATGCTCATAAATTTCCTTTTAGTAATTTAGTTGAATCAGTAATTAGGGCGATCAGCTATTACATCTTTTCCCTTTTTATTTCTTCTCCCAGCTATGTTGAATCATGAGTCTTCTTAGGAGCATTGTGGGAACAATGCAGATGTGTAGGATGAAACCTACATTCCTTGGCATGGATGCAAGAGTCCTTCATGATCTGGCTTCAGTCCATCTTTCAAAGGAATTCCATTTCATTACAAACTACCTGATGCCTTGTACTTCATCCATGTCTACTGTATGTGATCCTGTAACCTTGAACATGCTGTTGCCATGCCTAAAATGTCCTCTCACCTGGAAGAAACTTAACTCTTAAAAAACAGCTCAAGTTTGGCCTTCTCCATGAAGCCTTCCCTAAACAGTATTTTTAACAAATGATCACTACTTCTCATGTACCTCCATCTTATCCTATTTTCATTTTTATTGTAATATCTGTCACACAGTGCTTGGCACATAGTAAAACTATAACGTACTGCCATGATTTGTTTATGTGCTTGTCTCTAATTATAAACTGAGGTTTTTGAAAGCAGTAATTATGTCTTATTTGTCTAAGTTACCCAAGAGCCTAATCATTGCTCAGTTTTTGCCATGAAGGATGCATGTGTAGTTGTGTCAGGTGTTCCAATATTTTAACAAAATTAGGAAACCCAGATTTTAATACAAGGTCTACTCATTTTAAATGTTAGCCACCCATTCAGGTTTTTTAAAACACTGTGCAGACAGACAAAATGTATTTGTGGATAAAACAAAGCTCACAGGCTGCCAACTTATAACCTCTTCCATTCTTTAAAACTTTTCAGTTCTTTAAATGTGAAAAAACTGGTTAGGCAAGATTGGTTGATATCCTTTACATGTGTATTATAAAAATAACCAAGCCAAACAAACTCTGTAAATTGAGAATACTGAAAAAAAAATTATTATGAGCATAACTTGATTCTTCTTCCATTAACACTAAAGTTTTCTTTGAAGAAAATAACATTTATGTCTTAAATATTTAATAAGCTTCAAATTGACATTGAAAGCTCCTTGAAGGTAAGAATTGCCATATATTCCTATAATGCTCAGGAAATGTTTCTTAAATATTGTTGAATTGAAAATCAATCAGTATAATAATGAAATGGTAATTGATATTGAAATACCTTTTAAGTTAAAATTATACAAATTTGATTATAGTCTTGGCTCTGCCTTGGTATGACCTTAGCAGTTGACTTAAACCCTTTTGGGCTTCACATTTTTTTTTTTTTTAAGATTTTATTTATTTATTTGACAGAGAGAGACAGAGAGAGAAGGAACACAAGCAGGGGGAGTGGGAGAGGGGGAAGCAAGCTCTCCACTGAGCAGGGAGCCCAATGTGGGGCTCGATCCCAGGACCCTGGGATCATGACCTGAGCCGAAGGCAGATGCTTAACGACTGAGCCACGCAGGAGCCCCATGGGCTTCACATTTTATATTATAAGATAAAGACTTTGGATTAGTGGAACTTTTCAGGGGCTAAAATTATTTCATATTTTTTGATAGTATGAAGGCTGATTATTGATCTACTTGGTTTTTAATTTTTTATTTTTTTTTTAAGATTTTTTTATCTGTTTTGAGAGAGAGATCGAGAACACGAGCGGGAGGGTCAGAAGGAGAGGGAGAGAGAATCCCAAGCAGACTCCGTGCTGAGTGATGTACTCCGTCTTTGAACTTGGTTTAAAATTGCTTCTCATATCTTCAGATGACAAATTACGAATGGTTTTCAAAAAGCTATGGTTCAAATATCTTAAAAATTCTGATTTCCTTGTATTTTATTAAGTTAACTAGTCCATTTTCTTTTTTATTAGGAAGTATACATAGGTGTGTGTGTGTGTGAGAGAGAGAGAGAGAGAAGGTGTGCTCATAATAAATTACCTTCTTTATTGAGTGTTCTCAATTTATAGTTGTTTAGCTTATTAATATGCAAGTAAAGAAAATCTTGTATAAGCATTTTTTGTATATGACTTAAACAGCTTTATTGAAATATCATTGATTTATATGCAGTAAACTGTAAATATTTAAGGTATACAATTTGATGAAATTTTGACATATGCCCTTAAGTTTCCTTATGTCCTTTTGTAGTCCTCTCCTTCCTCCCCTCCTGCCTCATTCTTTATTATTATATAATCTACTTTATTTCACTTAGGTTAGTTTTTATTTTTTTAAATTTTATATAAATGAATCATATACCTTCTTTTGGCCTCTTTCCATCAGCATAATTATTTTGCAATTAATCTGTTCTGTTATATGCATTCTCTCTTATTGCTGAATATATTCCATTGTGAATATGCCATAATGTGTTTATCCATTCACCTGATGATGGTCATTTAGGTTGTTTCCAGTTTTGGACTATTACAAATAAAGCTGCTGTAAACATTCGTGTATAAGTCTTTGTGAGGACATATTCTTTTCATTTCTCTTAGGTAAATGCCTAGGAGTAGGATGATTGAGTTATACATGGGTACATACATAAGTTTTTAAGAAACTGGTAAACAGCATTCTGAAGTGTACATTTTATGTTCTCACCAGCAAGTGTGTGAGAGTTCCAGTTGCTCCATATCTTCAAGAACGCTCAGTATGGGGTGCCTGGGTAGCTCAGTTGGTTAAGCGACTGCCTTCGGCTCAGGTCATGATCCTGGAGTCCCTGGATCGAGTCCCACATTGGGCTCCCTGCTCGGCAGGGAGTCTGCTTCTCCCTCTGACCCTCCCCCCTCTCGTGCTCTCTCTCTCAAATAAATAAATAGAATCTTAAAAAAAAAAAAAAAAGAATGCTCAGTATGGTCAGTCTTTGAATTTTCTCATTTGGTGGGCAAGTAGTGGTGTGGTTTTAATTTGCAGTTCCCTATTGACTGGCTATATTGTACATCTTTTCATGTGCTTATCTGCCATCTGTATGTCTTCTTTGGTTTGAGGGTCTGTTTAAATCTTTTGCTTATTTTATTAATCTGTTGTCTTGTTTTTGAGTTGTAAGAGTTCTTTTTTTTTTTTTTTAAAGAGAGACACAGCGAGAGAGGGAACACAAGCAGGGGGAGTGGGAGAGGGAGAAGCAGGCTTCCCACTGAGCAGAGAGCCCAACGTGGGGCTCGATCCCAGGACCCCGGGATCATGACCTGAGCCGAAGGCAGACGCCTAACAACTGAGCCACCCAGGCGCCACTAAATAAATAAAATCTTAAAAAAAAAAAAAAAAGAAAGACTGCATATTTTTCTCATTTAGTGCTCTGAAATCTTTGACAGGCTCAAGATCACCAAGATTTTCTCCTCTATTTTCTTACAGAGATTTTATATATTCGGTTTTTAGATTTTGGTCTTTGATCTATTTAAATATTTGTTTATGATGAGATAAGTATCAAGGTTCTTTTTTTTTTCTTCCTTTGGCTGTGGCTATACAGTTGTTCCAACACCCAACACAATTTATTGAAAATAGTATCTTTTTTTTTTTTTTTTTAAGCTACACGCGGGCTTGAGCTCACAACCCTGAGATCAAGACCTCAGCTGAGATCAAGACTGAGCCACTCAGGAACCCCTATCTTTTTCTTATTGATTTGCTTTTGTGACTTTGTTGAACATCCCCTTACTATAAATTTGGTTCTATTTCGGGACTCTCTGTTTTGTTCCATTGTTCATGGGTCTATCTTTACACCAATCTCAAACCGTCTTGAATACTGTAGTTTTTTTTTTTGTTTTTTTTTGTTTGTTTGTTTGTTTTTTAAAGTAAGCACTGTGCGTAACACAGGGCTTGAAGTCATGACCCTGAGATCAAGTTTCATGCTCTACCAACTGAGCCAGCCATGTGCCCCACTGTAACTTTTTTTTAAATATATTTTTTAAAGATTTTATTTAGTTATTTGAGAGAGAGAGAGAGAGAGAGAAGGAGCAGGGGGAGGGGGAGGAGCAGAGGGGAAGGGAGGAGCAGACTCTGCTGAGAAGGGAGCCTGATGCCTGGTTTGATCCCAGGACCCTGGGATCATGACCTGAGCTGAAGGCAGGTGCTTAACCGACTGAGCCACCCAGGCGCCCCCCCCACAGTAGCTTTTTAAGAAGTCTTGAAATTGGTGGTACAAGGCCTCCAACTCTGTTCATCTTTTTCAAAATTAGTTTGATATCCACGTCTTGTATATTCCTATAAATTCCAGAATCAACCTGTTTCTGCCAAAAAGCCTGCTGGGTATTTGCTTGGGATCTATAAATCTATTTGAGGAGAAATGACATCTTAAAAAATATTGAGTCTTCTGATCTACATATGTGTTCCTCAATTTATTTATGTCTTTTAAAATTTCAGCAACATTTTTTGGTTTTCGGTAGGTCTTGTATACCTTTTGTCAGATTTATCCCTAAAAATTTCATACTTATGCTAGTGTAAATGGTACTTTAAAATTTTCAGTTTCCTATTGTTGCTAGGATATGGAAACAATTGATATTTTTATTGCAATAACTTTTTTAAAAAAATGAAATTTACATACAACAAAATGGATAAACCTTCCATATGCAGCTCAAATGATTTTTATAAATAAGATATTTTTTGGGGGAATACTTTTAGGTTGATAGAAAGGCAGTAAGGATAGTATAAAGAGTGTTCATATACCTCACATCCCATCTCCCCTATTATGTGTGTGTGTGTGTGTGTGTGATTTCTTTTATTGTAGATCTTTTTATTTTTGTAGAGGGATTACCATGTAATGCAGTAAAACGCTATTCATACATCTCATTTTACTAGGATATACTGGTCAACTTCTCTGCTGAAAGTCTTAAAATTACTTTTTTTTGTGGAAAAAGAAGATAGCCTTTGGATTTCTTGTTTGTATTCACTCTGTAACAATCAATGCCAGGTTGGCAGGTTTGTAAATACTTACTCTGGGTAGCAGTTTTCAAGGTAGCCATGTATTCCCCTGCACAATACTCTCTGCTAAGTTACTAATAACAAAAATGTGGATATAAGAAATTCTGAAAAATTTTATGAATCAAGAAATAATATTGGTTGGAGACCTGTAGCAAAGATTTTTATTAGGCTTCTCATAGTCTTTTTTTTTTTTTTTTTTTAAAGATTTTATTTATTTATTTGAGAGAGAGAGAGAATGAGAGAGAGAGCACATGAGAGGGGGGAGGGTCAGGGGGAGAAGCAGACTCCCTGCTGAGCAGGGAGCCCAATGCGGGACTCGATCCAGGGACTCCAGGATCATGACCTGAGCCGAAGGCAGTCGCTTAACCAACTGAGCCACCCAGGCACTCTAGGCTTCTCATAGTCTTAATAAGAATTTACTCCTGTGTTATGCTTTGGGTTTATGCTCTCAAGCAGTTTTCATGAATCACTAGAGCTTTTCATGTACCCCTTTGAAATAAGGTATGCATGACAGATTTTCTATGGTTGAGAAAAACAGATTTTAAGGATTAGCTATTCATGGACTATTTTAAAACATTGAAAAAGGACAGGATTCAGTAGTATTGGAGTCCATCTCTTTTATTAATATGTTAAATAGTATGGTACATTTGTCGCAATTAATGAACCTATATTTATAAATTATTGTTAACTATAGCCTGTACTTTGCTCACATTTCCTAAGCTTTTTACCTAATGTCCTTTTTTATTTCCAGGATCTCATTGTGAATATCACATATTTAGTCATCATTTTGTTTTAGACTCCCGACTATGACAGTTTCTCAGACTTTCCTTCTCTTTGATGATCTTGAGAGTTCAGTAGTACTGGTTATTTTGTTCAGTGTCTCTCAATCAGTATTTGTATAATGTTTTTCTCATGATTAGAATGGGTTATGGGTTTTTGGCAAGAAGACCACAGAGTCAAATGCCATTTTTATTATGTCATATCAGAAGTACATGCTATCAACGTGTCTTATTGTTGATGTTGGCCTTTGTCAGATTCTCAACTGTAAAGTTACTCTTTTGCCCACTGTCATACTGTATACTTTGGAAAGAAAAGCAGCCACACACAAAAAAGAAATGAAGGGTTATGTTCCACTTCCCTGAGGTTGGAATAGAGAAAACTTAAGTTATTTGGAACTTTTCTGTATGGGAGATTTATCTCTTCTCTCCCAGTTATTTATTCAATCATGTTTTTATATCTATATATACTCAGGTATATTTATTTTATATTTTGAGTTATAATCTAATAATTTATTTTGTTGCCCAAATTGTTCCAGCTTTAGCCATTAGGAGTGCTTTCATTTGGTTCCTGTGTCTCTTCAATTGATTTTATTTTTTATATTGCTCTTATATCCTATAACCTTGCTACACTCATTTATTAGTTCTGATAGCTTTTTAGAGGATTCTGTATGGTTTTCTGCACAGATGATCATGTCGTTTGGGAAAAAAGGCAGTTTTACTTCTTTTCTGAACAGAATGTCTTTTTTTTTTCTTGCCTTATTGTGTTGGCTAGAACCTCCAATACAATGCTGAATAGAAGTGGTAAGAGCAGATATCCTTGTCTTGTCTCTGTCTTAGGGATAAAACGTTTTAGTCTTCCATCTTTAAGTATGATTTTAGCTGTAGGATTTTCATAGATGTCCTTTGTAGTTTGGAGGAGCTTCTCTTCTGTTCCTAGTTTGTTGAGAATTATTTTTCCATGTATGGTGTTAACTTTTTTATGTGCTTTTTTATGTCTCTATTGAGATCATCATGCGATTTTACTTTTTAATATGGTGTATTACACTGGTTGATTTTTGAATGTGAAACCGATCTTCATACTTGGTCATGATGAACTTCTTATATATTTTTTGTTAAGCTGTGAGTTATAGCTTACCTTGTGAAATCTGTGTGGCACCTTGTAATTGTATTTTATTTTTTGAAGATTTATTGAGAGAGAGCGAGAGAGAGCGCATGTGTGTGCATTGTTGGGGGAGGGGTAGAGGGAGAGAGAGCCTGACGCGGGGCTCAGTCTCACAACCCTGAGATCATGACCTGAGTTGAAATCAAGAGTCACCTATTTAACTGACTGAGCCACCCAGGCTCCCTGGGATCACTATTTTAAAATAATGAAATAGAATAGAAAATATCAGACTGTATTAAACTATTGTTCTGTGAAATTTTCATCTTAATTGTGTGTGTGTGTCTGTATGTACTACGCTGTAACATAAAGTGTATTTCTTGACCTAACTTATATCAACATTTTTCAAATTAGCTAGTTCACTTTTTGTCCCTGAAGATAATAAGGCATAGAGTAGGGCAAGAAAGCAAGTAGCCCCAAGAGGAGAGTGCCAGATTAAAAGAGGTACAACGGGGGTGAAAAAATGGGGTTAGATAATGGAGAAAATGAGGAAATACGGGTTTCTTTAGAAAAGCCTCATCCATTTATTTTTTTTTTAAGATTTATTTATTTACTTGAGAGAGAGAACGAGCGGGAGGGCAGATGGGGACGGAGAGATAATCTCAAGCAGACTCCATGCTGAGTGCGGAGCCCGACGTGGGGCTCAATCCCAGGACCTGAGCCGAAATCAAGAGTCGCTCACTTAACAAATTGAGCCACCCAGGCGCCCCTGTTTCTTAGTTTTGAGTGGAGTGATGTTTACATCTGCATGATGAAACCCATGGACTATGAAAGGATGTGATTAGTTGCAGATTAGTAACTTAATGTTCCCAGCCAAAGGACTTGGTAGTCTTTCAGATTTTGGGAAGTCTCTCCAGAAACATCCTCTCTTGTATGACTTTAATGTGGTCTTAAGGTACTTTGTTCTCTTCTAGAAATACTGTTTTGAATAAAATCAAGGAAAAGTTATTAAATTTGCTTAAACAAAGATAATTCTTACATATATTCTTATAATAGCTCTTCATATACAGTGAGAATTTAATCCTCATAGGGATGCACGGTCTTGAGATACTAGCTAGTGATGTCAATTACTAGTTCATTTCATAGGTTTGAATTGGGCCCAATTTAGGAGAATGGAGCAGTGATGGGAGAAGAATCCTTATGGTATCTTTAAGTTCTAACGTATTGGATCTGTGTTTCTCTGGCACTCATATTCCTTTATTATTTGTCATCTTGATACTAAGTGTTGTAGTTTCAGATTTCTGAAGGAAAGAATCTGATTAAACAGCCTAGATGCCTTTTCAACTTCTAGATCAATCACCTGTACCCAAGGAAGTATGTCTTAGGTGTACACTTTTCTCCTGTATTTATAGCCTTTCTCTGGGAAGATGGAATCACTGGTAGCTGGGCAGCCACCCTAAGAGGGGTTTGTTTATTAATAACAAGTTAATTATATTAAATGATAATGGTATTGAAAACCAACTTATAATACTGAAGTAATTTTATTTTCTGGACGGTTAAAATTAATCCTTTTTCTTTAAGTCAGTGGTTCTTAATTAGCCTTTTTTTGTTTCTAAAAGCCCCATTTGAAAATATAAAATATCTAAAATATCTTGGACCCCTTGAAGTCCATCTAGGAACTTCAGATTGCAAGTGCCTACTGTAAGTTTCATAATCAAACAGTTTAACATGCATTGTTAAATTCCCTGTAAAACCTAGTTGTTCAGGCTATAGCATGAAATATCACAGAATAAAAATGATTATTTCTAGTTACACCTGTTATTTAAGAAAATAATTATGAAGTAGCAGAGCCAGTTACTAAGTTTAGAAGAATAGTAGGCACTGATGTGAACCTTTAATAACATGTACAATAACAGGAACCATAAACAATTTCAGGACAAGGTGAATAACTCAAGAGATGCATATTTACTGATGAGGTTTGAAAAGAATGTCCTGGGGTTTTAATATTTGAATGCAAAGAAGTAAGTGTAGAAGAAGGTAGATAACTAGGTCAGAAAAGGGTTTATAACTGTGTTAAGATTCTTTTGAGCTCTAAGATTTTATGATTCTACCTCCAAATAAGTGTATTTAACCCGGAGATGGTACATTTGAGAAATCTGTTTCAGGTTGCTTTAGCAAATAAAACAACTGTATTATCTTTGTTTTAATGATGTAGCTATAGAATGGATCTGATGAAAGTTCAAGTAAATCATGACTAAAATTTATAGTAACATTAGATATAAAATTTATGCTTTTTGATTTATGATCTGCATACTTAGTGTTTTATCAAGACCCCCAATTTTTTTTTGGAAAAATTTTACCACTGGTTATATCAGGTCTCTGTGTTCATATTCCCATTTAACCTGTGTCTTTGTATTAGTAATAAATAGCTAACACTGAGTTTTCCTGTGTATTAGGGACAGTTCCTAGCATTTTACATATTCTAACCCAGTTAATCATCAAAACAGCCCCGTGAAAGCAGGTATTATTTTGTTATCGCCATTTCACAGATAAGGAAACTGAGGTATAGAGAAGTTGAGTAGTAAGTGGCATTTTTATTCTTGCAGAGCTGGAATTCTTAACTTTTTCTGCATTTATGGCCTGTTAACCTTTAGCAAATTATAAATCTTTGATTATGGACTTAAGTCTACTTAGCACAGTGCTTTGCATGTAATTTAGACTCTAATAATTATGTATTGGTTCTAAAATGCATAACCTAAGTCAAGTGCATTCTTTCCATTTGCCTGGAAATTTTATTCCTCTAGTTAGCTATTTCTGTTGTTAATACTGAAAAAACTAGTAAATGTATTTTCATGTATTATGTGTAATTAAAGAAGATTTTGGATAAAATGGAAGCCTGTTTTCATGTTTGAAGTATGTTTTCAAGTTGTTACATTGTTAAAAAGATGGTAAAAGTTAACCAATAAAATATACACATTCACACTAAAATTTATTTCATAGAATACTAATCTTAGAGTGAAGGATACGTTTATTTTAAAATAAACCTCTTTGCATGCCATAATGTACATAGTAATGAAAGAGTGTGTTTCTGAATTAAAAAAAAAATCAGTAAAAGTTGTGCCCTTTTTTTACATATCGTATGACTTTCTTCTGTGCTGTTGTGACTTTGATATATTCAGGTCAATCAGCTTTCTCCTTTATCCTCGTTTTGAGTCTTTGTTAACAGCTACTTTGGTTTTGTATCTATGTTATGCTTCGTTTCTCCCACCCCTCCCTTTTATCTTAAGTAAAAAAATAATTATTCAGAAGTTTAATTCATTGACTTAAATTTCTGCCCTATTTTTAAAAGTTTGGTTTTAAAATGTTTATATAACTCTTCAGAGCTTTAAATGGTTCTTTAGTGAGTGGAAGTGGTTTATTTCAGATAACAGTTTATTCTCTTTAGGATCAGGCCCTTCTCAATTATAATATTCAGTAGAGTAATACAATTATCTGGGGATTTCATATGGCAATTTAGTTCGAAGAGCTGTAGCAACACTTGGAAAAAGTATAGGTAGAAAAATACCTCTTCCAAGCCTTAATGCTCTTTTGTGAGTTTCCCTCCCTTTGTTTGCCTCGTATACACTTACAGTCTGCTTTTCCTTTATCAGTTAAGTTATGAAAAGTGTGGCTGAAGAATCATCCTCCAGTTTCTGTTTTTGCAAGAAACGTAATTATATTAATAAATGGGGCACATTTGTGCAGAATGAAAATACATGAAAATTAAAGCCTAACATGAATAATGGAAGATAAATAATTTGATATATGCACTGTTTATCCAATGTAGGGAATACGCTGTTTAATAGCTGTGAATGTAAGTTACCATTATATCTTCTGCTTTCTATTTAAATAGTTCAATAGATGAGCAGTATTAATATGTTTTCCAGATTAGCTCTATAACTTGACCATTTGAAGTCCTATTTGGGTAAGCATGAACTTTTGATTTTGCTTTAGTTTAAACTATAATCAATGTGTCCATAATTTAATCTAAATAAAAAAAGGGAAGGAAAAAGAGAACTCTTATTTGGATATCTGTTTTGTACCAGATGCTTTATGTATTATCTTTAATCCTTACTAAAACTGTTTGAGGTTGGTATTATTTTCCCCATTTTATAGATGAGCAAACTGAGGCACAGAGGTACCACAGTAAGTGGCTAACAGGAATTTAGACTTACTTGTCTGACTTTAAGGCCCATGCTCTTTGTAGATGTTCTCCCTTTAATAAGAACTAAATTGAAGGTAGAATTTCTTGTTAATGACATGAATTTTAATCTTTCCATCTTTCACTTTTACTCTTGCCAGGCCTGTCTTTTTGGGTTTTTGATGAACTTTTGTCTTTATAAAAGTGACATACGCTCCTTATTAGAACACTTAAACATATAGGAAAGTATAAAGACGAAGAAGTCTAAAATCTTACCAATCATAGGTACTCTTGATATTTGACATTTTATAATGTATTTTTTACATAATTGAAATCACAGTATGTAAGTTTAAACCTCAAATTTTCACTATAATATAAGCATTTTCTTTATATGGTTGGCAAGACATATTACTTGATATGTATGTAGCATGATATAATTAAAGAGATTATTTCCCTTTGGACATTTAAGTGCTTTCACTTTTTTCCCTTTGTAAATGTCATTGAGATGAACATTCTTGTATATACCCGGTCAAGATGTTGCTTGATTTCTTCACTAACCCCTCCCATATGCACACACACACACCCTTACATCCCTTCTTGCCCAGCACTAAGGATATATAGTCAAATGTTGGTTACTCAGATTAGTCTTTGCCCATCTGTCCCTCTGTCTGTCCTTCCTCTCTTCCTCTTCCCTTTAAATATGCTTATAGTATTTTTGAAATATAATTAGGTTATTTGTTTCAGGTTGATTTCAGCTTTAGGTGCTTCCCCTCTTCTCGTTCTTTCTCATTTTATTTTTACATATGTAGAGTATTAACATGCTTTCCAATGTCAGAGCTATTCAAGGCCACCCCCTCCTCATGTATACTATATCTGCTGTCTTCTAATCATGGATTTTGCTCTAGCAGTTGTCTGTCCTTACTGTACCATCAGTAGTTTTCTTTTTTTCTGCATCATTGTCACCAACATATAAGCTTGCTGAGTTCTCTTGCCTTAATAAAGAAAACAAAACTCTAAAGCAACCTGGTTTCTCTCCTGCCTTACTGGTTCCTCTTTTGTAATCTCCTTTATTGGTTTCTTTCACATTTCTTGGCTTCTTAGTGGTCTCTGACCACAGTCCTTGAGCCATTTAATTTTCTGTCTCCATCTTGCAACTATAGATACCATCTCTAACATTGGTGATCACCAAATTTGTATCTGCAGCTACTGAATGAGATTTGAATATTTACGTAATTGGCATCTCTTATTGGATATCTAATGGGCATCTCTTAATTAAACTATTCAAAGCCTAAATTCTGATCCTTAATCCCAAACTTATTTCTCCCTCTGTTTCTTAACCCTGATAAATGGTAACTCTATCCTTCCGTATACTCAGACTAAACACCTTGGAAGTCATCCTTGACGTCATTCTGTACAATCAAATCCTGTTGGCTTTACTTTCAGAATCTCTCTCGACTTTTCCCTTTCTATCACTTTTTACTCTTCCATCTTGATCCAGGGCAGCTCTTCTCTTACCTGGATTATTGCAGTAACTTCCTATCTGGGCTGCCTGCTTCTGTCCACGTCCTCCCTTTCATATATTCTCAATGGAGTGAACCTTTGAAAATTAAAGTTTCCAGGGGCACCTGGGTGGCTGAGTTGGTTGAGCATCTGACTCTTGATTTCAGCTCAGGTCATGATATCAGGATCTTGAGATCAAACCCTGTGTTGGGCTCCACACACAGCGTGGAGTCTGCAGAGAGAGTCTCTCTCCCTGTGCTCATGTACACACTCACTCTCTCTCTCCCCCTCAAATAAAAAAAGAATAAATCTTAAAAAAAAAAAAAGTTTCCTATTCTAGTCAAACCATCTCCAGTCACTCTCATTTTTACTCAGAGTAGAAGCCAGAGTCCTCAGAGTGGTTTTAAAGGTTCCGTGTGATCTGGCCCCTCTTATTTCTCTAACTTAACTCATTTACTTTTACTCTTGCCTTTCTGCTCCTTTTCTCCAGCCACATTGACCTTCTTGCTATTCCTCAGACATGCCAAGCATTTTCCCACCTCAGGTTTTTACCCTTGCTTTTCCTTGGCCTAGAGCATTCTTCCTCTAGATATTTGTATAGCTACCTCCTTCACTTCCTTCAGATCTTTGCCCGAATGTCATCTTTTCACTGAGCGTTTTCCTGTCCATCCTTTTAAAAATTAAAAGGTTCTCTGCTTATTCCTGCTATCTTACTATTTTGTTTTTTTTCCCCTCCATAGTCAGAATCTGACTTACTATGTATTTAACTTATTTTTTCGTTCCCCACAGAACTCTGTCCCTTTAAGTCCCATGAAGGCAGATTTTTTATCTGTTTTGTTCATTGTCATATCTCCATTGTTTGTTAATTTATAGGTATCAATTAGGATTTACTAAATGAATGATTGAATGAAATGGTCAAGGCGTTGTAGAATCAGTCCCTTTGTCCTTTCTGATTTATCTTCTACTCTCTTGGTCCTCTTGCAGTTCTATTTTATACCATGCTCCCTCCAGCCTGAGAACCTTTCTTTGTGTTTTATTCCCTCTGCTTGGAATACTCTTTCTTCTGTCTCCTTTCTTTTCCTTGCCCAGTTAAGTTCTACTACTCATTCTCAAATATCATCTCAAAAGTCCCTGTTTTCAGTGAAGCTCTAGATTAAAACCCTGTACTATATTCTCTCTTAGTCATGGTTTTTGGTGTTCTGTCTACCAACTGAACTGAGAACTGCACAAAGGCAGGAACTCCTAGAGTGTATTGCTTGTCAGTGTATGTGTCTGAATAGTGAATTCTCAGTAAGTACTTAGTGAATGCTCCCTTCTAGCTCTAATAATCTGCGTTGAGGTAGTGGCAGGTCATTCCTATATGATTAGGGGTGAAAGCCTGTCAGGAAACATCATAGTATTAAACCAAACATGATTGGTGGTCAGTATAATACAACCCAGCATCACTGGTCAAATATGGGTTAAATGTGAATTCTGTATTTCTCAGTTGACATTCTGTGAGACGATATGAATCCCAATAAAATATGGCTCAAGAAATTCTGGTGCAGAGTCAGTGGGAAGCATGAAAGGAAGCATGTGTGTATTTATTGATATTCTTGTTGATGTGTAGGGCATGTGAATAACCAGTATATTTTGTTACTTTAATAATTAGTTTCAAAAAAGGTAAAAGACTGGCTGATAACTCCTGTTAGCTGGTAGTTAATTTTGTCGGTAGTTTCATTTTTGAAAAAAGTACTTCCTGGGCAAAGTTAGCAGTTTTTCATTTTTTTTAGGGTTATTTTATTTATTTATAGTTTTCATTTGAACAGTTTTTATTTCAAGTCATATATAACATTACTTTATTCGTGCATCTTCTCAATTGTTTCTTTCTTATATTTGCCCTTTCCTTTCCTACCTGGCAAGTTTTGGCTTTATGTTCAAGGATCTTTTTGTAGTCTTCGTCCACTTTTGGTCCAGTGATAACCACCTCGCTAGGGTGAATGGCCACATGGACAGTTGTGCTATTCACCTTCTCTCACTATACTCGTTCAGTGTAGATGATGTATTTCTTCCTGTAAACCCGGACTACTTTGCCAATCTGCTGACCTTTGTAGTGTCCTTGCACAACCTGTTCTTCATTCTCCTTTTCGATTAGCATGGATCGAACGTTGTACTTCTGTCTCAGCTCTTTGGAAAGAGGGGAAGAAGACATAATTTTTCTGTGAACGTGGGAAGGTGCCTTGAAATGTCTTTTATGGTTCTTGCTCTGGTTAGAAGTCACGAAGGGATTGAACTTCATTTTAGCCGCTGTTGCTTCAGTAATGGCTGCAAAAGAGACAAACTAGGGTTGTTGTAAGGATCAAATAAAATGATGTATATGGAAGTACTTTAATGTATATGTATAATTTGTTGTTATTACTGTTATCTTTATTAGTTGTGATATTGGGCAAGTAAGTTAGTTTCTCATTATGTTTACTTATCAAATCAGTGGGAATAAAAATAGTATTGACCTTAATGGTTTATCGTAGGAATTAGATGAAGTAGTAATGCTTACATGCAGGGAACCTGGTACACAGTAAACCCTTGGAAAATGTCCAGTATTGTTTTAACTATTATTGTTATTTCCAGTCTTTTTTCTTAAGTTTAAGAATTTTCATTTTTAATTCATCATAGAGAATCTGTGTTCTTTAATTAGAATTTAGGATCTAGTCTCCCTTGTGACTTTTGGCACTTTTACTAAGCACTTTACTACTTCATTTATCTTAACTCCTACAGAAAGGATAAATGGTATTTGTACAGCCAATTTAGGATTATAAGTAATTGGTATTTTTAAGTCTCATGTAGAAAACACCAAAATAGGCTGCCAAGTAGAGTTGCATAATCCCTTTCCTCAGAGACCTTTTAGAAAAAGATTTGTGTACTCTAATTTATTCCTGAATGATCTGGGTCAGTTTCTGAAGCTGGGAATCTCTGGATGATTCTAAAAAGGAGTACTAATATCCTTTGATATTGTTCTTGGGATGATGAATGGGTAGCAGCTGCTCTTGCTACTTCTAAAGGGTCCCCTTATTCCCTTAACCTTCCTTGTAGGTTGGTTAGTAAAATAGGAATATTCCTTTCTGTGCTGTGGTCTGTAGCAAAGTGAACAACACGTGGTTATGGGATGGCCTTGAGCTATCCCCACTGCCTTGCATAGTACCTGGCGAAAAGTGGATGTTACTTAAATATTCATTAATTTGAAAGACAGTAAGAACCAGAATTTTATGTATGTAGAAATATGATATTCAAATATATGCTAAAAACACTGTAGGCTTTGTATAAGAGAGCTATGGATAAGAGAGAGATCAAAACAATAACAAAACCTCATTGAAAAACATGGATTAAAGTAGAGCCTGTCACTGAAGTTTTGTGTTTCTTTGTGCTGCTATTATTTTTAATGCTTTGTATATTTGCAAGAATGACTAGGGTACAGTAACTGACACTAAAATGAATGTCAATATATATTCTCTTTCAGATTTACTAAAAATTTATCTCCTGACAAGATAAATCTAAGTACCCTCAAAGGAGAAGGTGAACTGAAGAATTTGGAGTTGGATGAAGAGGTGCTCCAGAATATGTTGGATTTGCCAACATGGCTTGCTATCAACAAAGTTTTTTGTAATAAAGCATCTATTAGGGTGAGACTTTGATATCTGTGCAAATCATTTTCTGTTTTCATTTTTTATTTCATTCCTATCTCTTAAAATAAATATTTTATTTTAGTTTAGATAGTTCTATAAAAAAACATTTTCATTAACAATTTAAAAAGACAAATACCTATGTCTAAGTAATTGCGTAAATGTGTGCCAGATAAATTTAATTGAAGTCATATGCTAATATATTATTAATTTATAGTTTAATTTTTGTTTAAAGTTTAATTTTAACATTTAAATGAAGTATTAGTAGTTATTAATAAAATAATTGGTTAAATTTGGCATATATTCAAAGATATTTTTTCATAAGATTTATTGTTAATAGGGACAATTTAAATTTGTAGTAAGTAAACATGATTTCAAATAAAGACATGAAACCATCAGTCCTTACCTTATTCTGTACATTGTACTTTTATTTGGAATTTTATTTCTTTTCCTCATTTGTTTCTTCCTCAAGGATTTTTAAGTTTTCTTTTATTATTATTATTATTCCTCCTTATTAAAATTTATTCCTGCATACCTTTGACTCTAATCGTATGTCATATCACTTCTTGCTCTTAAAGACCAGTCTTTTTGAGAGTCTGCTCAGTAGAAATACTGCATGAGTAATCTGTTTCATAAAATTAAAATTGGACTCCAAAGAAAAGATTGTAGAAAAGTTCCTATATTGTTCAATGGTGACCTTTAACCCAAATATCTATAAAGATGTGACTTTTTAGTGTATGTTTGAACATTATTATTTGATATTGCCTACATTTACCTGAGTGGCCTCACCTTAGTGTTTTTCTTGAATATCTACAAAAAGATTGGTCAGAATTTTATTTTATTAAAAAATTTTTTTTCTAAAGATTTTATTTTTAAGTAATCTCCACACCCAACATGGGGCTTAAAGTCATGACCCTGAGAGCAAGAGTCACATGTTCTTCCAAGACTGAGCCAGCCAGGCATCCCATGGTCAGAATTTTAGAATTTAAAAAACTGTTCAATGAATAAAAGACTGGTTATGCTCTGCTGGGAAATCTTAGTTTAAATTACAAAGTTAAAGAGGTGCCTGGCTGGCTCAACCAGAAGAGCATGCGACTCTTAATTTTAGGGTCGTGACTTCAAGCCCCACGTTGGGCATGGAGCCTACTTAAAATTAAATTAATCAATGATGAAGTTAAAATGTGTTTTAAGGTCTGGGAAAAAAGAAACTTATGAGGACCTAAAATTCTTATTTTAAAAGATAACTAAGAAAATATGATTAGTAGTCTTTTCTTATATAAAATAGGTACATCTAATTTCAAGAGTCTAAGTGAGTTGCTCAGTTTATTACTTTGCAATTTGAGAAAAAGTCATCTGATAGAATTTGGTATGTTTATCACTATATTTAGAGCACATCTGTGTTGATTGCTGTTTCAAATTATTTTTTAATGATTGATTTTAAAGAAAAAAATTTTGTTTGTTTTTTTTGGTAGATTCCATGGACAAAATTGAAAACACATCCCATCTGTTTGGTGAGTTCTGACTTGCCTCAGAAATAAACATTTATATATGCATATGATCTAACTATTCTGCTAATATTAATCTTTTGTTTCATAGAAGCACGGTCTTCTGGCTTTTCTACAGATTGGCTTTCATTTTATTTGGATGGTACTTAGTTTTTTCAGCCCTTAAATGAGAAGTTTGAGTTTTAAAATGGGAGGGTCCTTTAAAATTTTTCAGATGTATTATGTTCTAAGTTGTTATATTTTTATTGTATCATTTAGCTCTTTATTGACATACTATGACAGTTTTAGTAACATTTAATTCAAACTGTGTTTCTGATTTAGTGATCTACTAAATTAAATAATATGTACCTGAATATACTTTCCTTTTTTTTTTTTTTTAGATTTTATTATTTATTTATTTGAAAGAGAGCACACACACATACACAAGAGTGGGGTGGGGAGGGGCAGAGGGAGAGGGATAAACCGACTCCCCGCTGAGCAGGGAGCCCAGAGGGGCTTGATCTCAGGACCCTGGGATCATGACCTGAGGGGCGAAGGCAGATGCTTAACCAACTGAGCCTCCTACTTTCCTTTTTTATGGAAAATTGAAGAAAGATTGGTCATTTGGTCATTTATTGATTCATTCATTCCACATATATTTATTGAGCACCCTCCCTGTGCCCTGAGGGAACTTAATATTTTTATAGAGGAGACCACCAACAAACAAGTAAACAAGACAATTTCAGATAATAAATGCTATATTAAAATAGAGAATGAAGAATGACTGAGTTGTGTTAGTGATGACTACTAAGGACATTTGATCTTCAAGCAAAACTGTTAGCTTGAAAGACAGTTTTTCATTATGGCAATGTTTATTTTTTCACATTTCTTGCATATTTCATATTTTTCAGTGTTGCGTGTCTTAAATCTCAAGTCTTAGATTGGGATAAGCTTTTACAGCTACTTAAATCCCATTCATTAATATATAATCTCATTTAGCAATTAATAATATCATACATTCTGGAATTAGAGATTGCACTTCTGTAAAATCTGATGATTTCAGCGGCATATGGCTACTTGTAGTATTTTTGTCTCATACTCCTAGATGCCCACAGCTTTTTTATCAGATGCCTTGAGAAAGGACTGAGCACATTTTCTGTTTTGGTATTTGTCTTTTTAGACTTTTAGAGAGACATTTAAAGTGACTCCGCTTACTTACTGTTTACGTTGTTCCTAAAGAAATGAAAGAGAAAATAGTGTTACATGATATTTTCATAAAATACCTAATTTTTAAATTTTTAATGTATTTTTATTAGTCCCTGGATAAAGTAATAATGGAAATGAGTACATGTGAAGAACCACGAAATCCTAATGGCCCATCACCAATTGCAACTGCTTCAGGACAAAGGTAAGCTATTTCCATTAATCTGCATGACTTGCAAAGGGAGTTCTTTTCTGTAGTCAGCTCTGTTATCTGTAGTAATGGAACATAAAATAAAATTTCCTAACCTCAGACAGTTTCTATTTCAGTCACCTTTTCCCATCATATCTTGCAGTTTTGGTATTACGTTGCCAAAGTTGTAGAATTGATTTTTAGCCTCTTTTATTCATCTTGCTTTCCTTGATATTAAATAGTAATGATCAACCAAAAACATCCTATAAATCAGATAATATCTTAGTCTCTGAATAGTTTCTTTGCCTCTCATTTATTCTATGCATCAGTGGAACTTTTATGACTCTTACGGGTTAAGTTGATGTCCTAAAAAATTATAGGCCTTTTGGGTTACTCTAAAATTCATGAAATATAGAATGTTCACACTTTATATAAATTGGATTTTCATAGATAAAATTAGGTGCTAATAAAGTAGAAGCTTGGGGGCCATTTTGCAGTCTTAAAAAGTTAGATGTTAAAAAAATAGATTTTTTTTTTAAGATTTTATTTATATATTTGAGAGAGTGAGCACGAGGGCACAAGCAGGGGGAGGGGCAGAGGGACAAGCAGACTCCCTGCTGAGTGGGAAGCCTGATGTAGTGCTGGATCCCAGGACTCCCAAGATCATGACCTTAGGCGAAGTCAGACACTTAACCAACTGAGCCACCCAGGCGCCCCTTAAAAAATAGATCTTTAAAAAATTGCCTGTTTATTATTGCGGTCATTAAATTTGGCTTTCATACTATATATCATTTTCTTAAGGCAGGATTTCTGCACTAATTTTTGTGCACCTATTCATGTAAAATGTTCACATAGATTTTAATGTGATTAGTGCCTCCTCAAGTTGTAGAACGCAGCAGCCCTGAACATTTTATAGAATTCGGGTGCTATGTCAAACCAATGATAAAACTCTTCTTTGGAATGAACGTACATGGGGTGCCTGGCTGGCTCAGTTGGTAGAGCATGTGGCTATTGATCTTGGAATTGTAAGTTTGAGCCCCATGTTGGGTATACAGATTACTTAAAAATAAAATCTTTAAAAAAATAAAAAAAAAGAGAATGAACGTACACATCAGATACACAGACACACACACTCGTGCATTTCCACCTTCCTCTTTCACCAAGGTTAACTACCTTTACATTAGTGCTTTCTGTGAGAATACCTATAGCCTGATCAGTAACACTCCACATAGGAATCTGATGGTGATCCATCAGTCCACTGCTAAGAGTTGACTAAAGGCCAGGTTTATCAGGTGTACAGTTTATATTTGGCCTACAGGTAATAGTGACTGGGAAAAGAGCTTTCACATTAACTTCTTTGTAGTTTATACATCATCCAGCAATTTGAGATTTTAAAGTTTAAATTATGATTTCATGTGTGATAGAGTAGATTGGAGCAGTTGGTCATGTTGGATAGAGTCCAAAAAATTGGAGAAAAAGTAGAGGTGTTTATAAGATTATTGAAAGTGGAAAAGAAGATCAGGAAAATTGCTGTTGTTGATAATGTTCTTCCTAACTCATGTTTTTATAGTATCAATAAGCTTTATAATTTTGGCTTTGTAATCATATGATGATAATCCTTATATTTTTATGTATGGCAGTATGGTTAATCTATTTCCACATTTTCCAGACTTGCCTGATTATAGCATTCACTTAGGATGCTTATTAAATCTATATTCTTCTAGGTCCCTTTTTTTGAAATTATGATTCTTGAGGTCTAGAATGGTTATCAAGAATGTGATTATGTATTTTTAACAATTCTTTATACTTATACAACTTGGAGAAACACTGATCAATATGATTCTGTCTCTATGAGATTAAAATACAGGGAAATGAATATTTAACAGGCTGGCCTTACCTTCTGTGCCAGACCTGTGAGTTGATTATGTTCCCATAGATTAATGATCTAGTAAATTTGTAAGTTCAGAAATTTTATCACTTCATATAGAGGAGATCTACATCTTTGTGAAGATTAATCAAACTTAGAAGAGACTTGTTTGAATACTGGAATTTCACCTTTTTAATTTATAATGGATGACATTGCCAGAAACTTGTAGACTTTAGTCATTGATTCAGGCTTCACCCGTCTGGTGGTAAATACTCCAATTCAATTGTAACACTTTTTTTTTTTAATGCACAAGTTAGAACAGATGGGGTTGGATATTCCAAAGGGCATTGCCAGATAATAATTATAGAATAATATATTCTTTCCAACTCCAGGAATATTTCTAGCCAAGTGACCAAGTATTTGTCCTTGGGATTAAAGCAGCTTCTCCCTAGGATGCTGATGAGTTCTTCCTCTTCTGTTTTCAATAATATTGTAAATAATAGTTACATTTCATAAAGTATCATGAATCAAGAGATAGGCTGTTTGGTTCATATGCATTATTGCGTGCAACCCACATGTAACTTGCAAAGTATTACCTGATTTAAAAGATAGGTCATCTGAGGATTAGGAAGCTTAGGTAATTTATTCAGTAAGATAGTAAATCAAGACGCTTAGCAGCAGGTATAGGAGAGGGATGTACATGATCAATAAAAATGATGGGTTCACTTTTATACATGTTGGCTTTGAAATGTATGGGAGGCAGCCTCGTGGAAATAGCTGGTGGACATTTGAATTTTAACACTCTGAAGTTCTTCGGAGAAATCTGGGTAGAGATTTAGGAATAATGGTCATAGTGATAATAATTGAAGTAATGTGTTATGTGGACAAACTTTTATTACCCTTCCTGCCAAAATATATTGGTAGTCTATATTCCAGTCATACTGTACTACTCATTATTCTCAAAATATGACCTCTACTTTCCTACTTTTCTGTGCCTTTCCTTGTACTTTTCCCTAATATAAGATTTCCCTTATTCCTATCACTCACTGTAGGAAATATATTTTTCTTTCCTAGATAGATTTCCTTAGTTATGAACAATTTCTTCCTCTACCAAGTATAATGATGATTCCTTTTTTAAAGCACTTAATTACAGGCTGCCTCATGTTTCAGTTCCTACGTATGTGTTTTTCCTCTCCAAGTAACTTGCGAGCCCTAGAATACCACAACTATATTCCAGTTTTCCTTATGTCCCAGCATTGTGCACATGGTAGATGCTCAATAAATATTTGCTGAATTGGATTAGAAAATATGAACTTTTTCTGACTTTATTCCTAAATTTGAGATTATATTGTAGTTATAGTCTGTAGCCTTCTTTGTGTCAGGAATTTAGCTTTCTTATTTACTTTGTAGATTCCAGTTGTTTGAACATCTGGCAACTTGAGAATAGGCAGTTTTGGGTAGTGATTATATATAATAACCTAATTTGAAGAGTAACCTTTCAGGGGGGACTGGGTCGCTCAATTGATTAAGTGTCCACTCTTGATCTCCTCTCAGGTCATGATCTCAAGGTCATGAGATGGAGCCTCGCATCGGTCTCCTTGCTGGGTGTGACACTTGCTTAAGATTCTCTCTCCCTATGCCCCTCCCCCTGCTCATGCACATGGGCCCTCTCTCTTTTTCTCTCTCTCTCAAAAAAAATAAAGAGTAACCTTCACTCACACCTATCAAAATGGCTTCAATCAAAACCACAAGGAACAAGTGTTAGTGAGGATGTGGGGTAAAGGAACACTTGTGCACTGTTGGTGGGAATGCAAACTGGTGTTGCCACTGTGGAAAACAGTATGGAGGTTCCTCAAAAAATTAGAAATAGAACTACCCCTACAATCCAGTAATTGTACTACTGAGTACAACAACACTGAATACTACTGAATTGCACCAAAGAATGCAACAACACCAATTAGAAAGGATACATGCACCCCTATGCTTATTACGGCATTATTTATAATAGCCAAGATATGGGAGCAGCCCAAGTATCCATCGATTGATGAATGCATAAAGAAAAAGTGGTATATATCTACAATGCAGTATTACTCAGCCATTAAAAAAGAATGAAATCTTGCCATTTGGAACAACATGATGGGTCTAGAGCGTATAATGCTAAGCAAGATAGGTCAATCAGAGAAAGACAAATACCGTATGATTTTGGAATTTAAGAAACAAAACAAACGAGCAAAGGGAAAAAAAGAGAAACAAACCAAGAAACAGACTCTTAAGTATAGAGAACAAACTAATGGGTACCAGAGGGGAGGGGTGGGTGAAATAGATGATGGAGATTAAAGAGTACACTTCCGATGAGCACTAAATAGTGTATAGAATTGTTAGGTTACTATTGCATACCTGAAAGTAATATATTACTGTATATTAACTATACTGGAAATAAAATTAAAAACTTACAAAATAAAGAGTAACCTTAAACTTTAAAAATCTTTTATCATTTTGAGAAGAACATTTTTATAATTTACATGTAATCAGCCTAGATTATTGTTTTAACCAAAAAATTTTTTACATAAAAATGAATAATATAATGGTCAGTTTGTGCACTTGTGTGAGAATATTAACAGATAACCTTTTAATGATTTGTTTTGGCTTTAGTGCATTATATTTTGTTTTGCTTTGTTTTTCCAGTGAATATGGCTTTGCTGAAAAAGTAGTTGAGGGAATTACTGTTTCTGTAAATTCCATTATTATCCGCATTGGAGCAAAAGCTTTCAATGCATCCTTTGAACTTTCCCAGCTAAGGATCTATAGCGTAAATGCAAACTGGGAACATGGAGATTTAAGATTTACTCGTATTCAACATCCACAGAGAGGAGAGGTAAACATTTTTTTTCATTCTTTGTTTAAAAAATGTTTTAGTCACTGATAAATAAAAGAGGACATTTTAAAATACTTACTTCTTATAGTTACCTAGATTTACATACTACATTTACTCTTACCTTTTAACTATACTTTTCTCTGTATTTCTCTTAGTTATTTAATTAAAAATGTGCATATTTTAGTGTTTTTACTGTAATCTTTCAATTTATAGTTAACAAGCCCCTTTTTTTAATGAACCCCATTTTAACTTCTCAGCTACTCAGAATTGAATTTTAAATATACAAAACTAAAATGTTATTTACATTTTTTTTGTTCACATGATTCAAAGGCTCTTTGTACTTTATATCAAAATTGAAGTATAAACAGCTTTATAAATAATATAATTGAAGATATGTTACTGAATTTGTTGTAACTATACAATTTAAAAAATAAAAGCATAGTGAATATATCTAGAATGTCATAAGAAAATTAGTAAAGACATAAAATTTTATTTAGCTTATTTGTTTAGCTTTTTGTTGTTTTTACAAATCTACATGTCTCTCAGTTTTGTTTTGCTTGAGTAACTGAAGCTATTCTCTTTGTTCTCCTTAGATTTTGACGTTTAAAGAAATAAATTGGCAGATGATTCGAATAGAGGCAGATGCTACTCAAAGTTCACATCTTGGAATTATGTGTGCTCCTGTTCGATTAATAACCAACCAATCAAAAATCAGAGTCACACTTAAAAGAAGAGTAAGTCAGCAGGGTGACCTTTTTGGTTCATGTGATAACTAGTGGAATTGAGAGGAAATTTTAAATAATTTTCAGGTGAAACCTTGGAATATTAAAACAAAGCAAAATAAAAGGAAATATAGTGCCTCAAGCAGTATTTGAAGAAATCTAGTGTAATAATATTTTTCAATTTTCTGGATTTAACATTTAGATTTTTACTTTTGATTAATTTAATAGATTCTCCATTGCCAAATATATATATATATATTTAAAGATTTTATTTATTTATCAGAGATAGAGAATGGGAGACAGAGAGCATGAGAGGGGAAGGGTCAGAGGGAGAAGCAGACTCCCTGCTGAGCAGGGAGCCCGATGTGGGACTCGATCCCGGGACTCCAAAATCGTGACCTGAGCCGAAGGCAGTCGCTTAACCAACTGAGCCACCCACGCGCCCCAATTGTCAAATATTTTTGAACATTAACTGTCTTATAATTTCATTTCTTCTATTGAATCTTACTTAGGAGTATGTAAACAGCAAAACCTCTATTATCAGTAGCCAAAACTAGCTTTTAAAAGGTTATTAAGATATGAATGCTAATTTGGATAAATAGGGAAGATAGTTACTTAAAGATATCAGAAGTTGAAAGTTCACTGTAGATTGTAATGAAATTTAATGGAGTAATGACTTTTTAAAACATGGCTCAATTAAAGTCTCAGCAATATGTTTTATATCACTAGACACAAATATTCTAAATTAAATTGAAAATTTTTTTTCAGTATAATGTTTAATACAATATTGTGAAATGTGGTTAAAATAGCATTCAGTTTATAATTTTAATGCTTCTTTCTGTACTAGAGTTAGCACAATTAATATAGGTAATTTTATGATTTATTAGCTATAAGTGCAAAATTAAATTATATAAGTGCGTGTACCTGTATAATGTGCATCTGTTAAGGTACAGGAATTTGTCAGTCTTTTTTAGCACTCTATCTCCAATACAAGGAGATATTCCTTCTATAGAGCACAATAAATAATTGGTGAATGAAGGAAGGATCTGTGTTTAATTTCATGCAGACATTTTAAATATTTTAAAAATATTAGTGCATTGTAAGTTTTATGTCTTGGCTTAATTTTATGAACCATTTTTTCTGACAGTTAAAGGACTGCAATGTTATTGCAACAAAGTTAGTTCTAATATTGGATGACTTATTATGGGTTTTAACGGATTCCCAGTTGAAGGCTATGGTACAATATGCAAAATCTCTTAGCGAAGCAATAGAAAAATCAACAGAACAAAGGAAGAGTATGGCTCCAGAACCTACGCAGGTATGCTTTTAAGAGGAAAATACTTAATATGTAAATGGTTTAAAAATCAGAATGGTTAGTTATTTTCTTTATGTGAAATAGATTGTAAGACTTTGAGTCCAAGAATCTTTTATCTAGATACCTTACTGCATAATTTTCTACACATGGAATCTATATGAAAACATATTAAATGTGTTTCTGACTATATGATGCTTATTTTGTTTGGAATTCTGTACTAGGCACTAGAGTTAACGATGACATAAAAGTATTTGATGTTATAAATACCTCTTTTCGTGCTCGCTTTGGTAGCACATATACTAAAATTGGAACGATACCGAGAAGATTAGCATGGCCCCTGTGCAAGGATGACATGCAAGTTCATGAAGCATTCCATATTTTTGAGAGACTATGGACTCTGAGAAACAAACTGAGGGTTCTAGAGGGGAGGGAGGTGGGGGGATGGGTTAGCCTGGTGATGGGTATTAAAGAGGGCACGTACTGCATGGAGCACTGGGTGTTATATGCAAACAATGAATCCTGGAACACTACATCAAAAACTAATGATGTACTGTATGGTGACTGACATAATAAAATAAAATAAATAAAAAATAAACACCTGTTTTCAGGAAGTAAAATACAACTTAAACTTACTAAAGTAAGGGCAAAAGGAAAAAAACTTGGGTATAGTCAAGGGAGAAATGTGAGAATTAATATTACAGAAGATGTAAAACCCTGGGGAATTGCTGAAGTTCAACACAAAACTGTTAGCATTGTATCTGTTCTTAATAAAAACAAGGGATATTGTAAAATCCTATTTCTTTGAAGCTATTTCTTTGGAAACAGAGTAATATATCTCAGATATATGGCTTATTGGTGATCTGGCTTGGTGCATGGAAGTAGCATACATTTTAAGCTTTCCTATGACTATTGAATTGGCATTAAGTACTATCTAGCTGCTATGTGATAAGGAACAGGGCTAGACACTGTAGATGTAAAAATGAATATTATCTGACCCTGTCCTCAAGGATCTCAGAGTATAATGGGAAGTCAAATATAAAACAAGTCATTGTAGTTCATCTTTTTTTTTTTTTTCAATGTGATTTATCACAGTAATTTTTTTTAATTTTTTTTATTGTTATGTTAATCCCCATACATTACATCATTAGTTTTAGATATAGTGTTCCATGATTCATTGTTTGTGCATAACACCCAGTGCTCCATGCAGAACGTGCCCTCCTCAATACCCATCACCAGGCTAACCCATCCTCCCACCCCCCTCCCCTCTAGAACCCTCAGTTTGTTTTTCAGAGTCCATCGTCTCTCATGGTTCTTCTCCCCCTCCGATTTCCCCCCCTTCATTCTTCCCCTCCTGCTACATTCTTCTTCTTTTTTTCTTTCTTAACATATATTGCATTATTTGTTTCAGAGGTACAGATCTGAGATTCAACATTCTTGCACAATTCACAGCACTTACCAGAACACATACCCTCCCCAGTGTCCATCACCCAGTCACCCCATCCCTCCCACCCCACCCCCCACTCCAGCAACCCTCAGTTTGTTTCCTGAGATTAAGAATTCCTCATATCAGTGAGGTCATATGATACA